>NW_027271416.1:0-407500 GCF_040938485.1 Diadema antillarum
AAGTCAGATATTTTATCCTGCACGGGGCCCCGTACAGTAGCTCCACGGCCTCCAAAGTGTTTTGCTTTATTCTCTTTATTGTTTGCATCTCTTCTTCTTCTTAAATATGCGCTCCTTCGTCTTCATTTTCGTGACAACGACAACGCGTCCTCCTCCTCATCATCAGTTTTGCTGTTCTGGCAAACATTTTCCAGCGTATCGGCTACGTTCGATTTTAGAGCGGCGAGAGCGGAAGGCATGCATAATTGAGTCTGGAAAAGCGTAGGAACAGCGTAGCTAAAGCGGCCAACAGCGTTATCGAAGCAGGAATGAAGCGTCGTAGGAACAGGCCTTGATTTTATACGAGAGTAGAGAACTTAGTGAGAGCGGCGTTAAAGCGGGAAGGTCGTGCTTTGATCAAGAAAGCGGCGCAACAGCGGGACCATGTCGTCGGTGTCTAGTTTATTCTATATTTCCCGTTCTTGTGCCGCTGTTACTACGGTCAGAAAAACCTGGAATTGTTACGCTCATCCCGCGGTATTTACACTGTCACTGCTCTCTCCCCGTTTGAGCTACGATTCAAAATAGGTCAATCTTGATGGGGAGATGAGAAAGAAATTTTGAACCAGTTCAAAATTTCTTCCCGATCTGTAAAATTGCCAGATCCAACCCCATCACCCAAACGCTGCTGCTACGATGCTCCCGGTCCCCGTACACTTTTGCCGCTCTCTCCCGATCTGACAGATAGAATAGATCGGGATGCAGATCTTGATAGTGGAATTACATTTTTTTTTTTTGGGGGGGGGGGGGGGGGACACTTTAGGAACACCCCGTGGGGCCCCGTACAGCTATATAACTGGTTTCGGTGTTTTTGATACATCGTTGAGT
Source organism: Diadema antillarum (assembly GCF_040938485.1). Classification (NCBI taxonomy): domain Eukaryota; kingdom Metazoa; phylum Echinodermata; class Echinoidea; order Diadematoida; family Diadematidae; genus Diadema; species Diadema antillarum. The sequence goes on from NW_027271416.1 coordinate 868, forward strand.
ACTACTTCCATTGCAAAAGAAATTATAGCAGTGATTCTTTTCACTTAGAATAAAATAATACGGGAGCACTTTCCAGCTACTGGCTGGGGGCCCCTTAACTGGATGGGTTTGTGTTTTACGTATCTCAGCTGTTAATTCCACTGCCAAGGAAAGTAGGCATACATGACTCTTTTCACCTAAAAACACTTAATTCATATGGGGTGGGAATACCTTGGGGCTATACCTGTCAAGGGCCCTGCATCCGGGCCAATATCGCACCTCTTTTAATCGAATTCTTTAATGTTGAATTAAATTTAGCAAAATTTTCGCCTAGATGACATGGTAGTTCAATGTCATATTAATCTCTTCATTCAAATTTATTTTGAAACATTCACATTACCTCTAACCTTATTCTAAATAACACTTTTTCAACTGAAATCCATATATAAGACAAGTACCATTCCACTATCCGTTCATTCATAAATTCATAATGATATAGTCACGTGATTACATGCTGCGCTCGTTCATTCAAATTTATTTCTAGAAATATGATACTTTTACTGCTTTATAACAGTAATTTATAGATGAAACGAAAACACACATAGAAAGACATGTTAAAATGATCTGAAACAAAGAAATAGCATGATTTGAATTTGAATGAACACGTTTGGAATTCGACTGTCTTTCGCGAAATCTAATGACTGAAATATACCTTTTTCGGCAAGTCAAGGCGAATTTGAATGAACGTAGGGTACCAGCCAATTTGAATACCCATTTTACGAATTCGAACCTTCTATCATATGAACCAACAAAAGTGCGAAATTGGCTGGGAAAACCTAACTGGCTTTGATGTTTTGGGTATCTATGATGTAAACTAAGGCCTACTTCGATTGTAAAAGAAAAACAACTATGACTCTTTTCAGCTAAATGATGTCATAATAATTATGTGGGGGAGGGGCACTTTATGGCTACTGTAACCTGGGCCCAGTACAAGATGAAATGACTGGTTTTCGTAATATGGTCATCTTGGTTGTGCACTATACAGAAGTATGCTTCCTTTGCAAATTTCTTGAGTGTTTTGCAACTGTAACCTATGGGACCCCGTATACAGGATAAGATGACTTGCTTTAGTGTTTGTGATATCTCTGTTCAGTAGGCCCTGATATTAACGTTACAAAAGAATTTGTAAGACCATTTTCAGCTGATTCACAGTACATGACATTGTATAATGGATGGGACACTGTGGAGCTACTGTCTGGGGCTCTGTGAAGGATAAGAAAAAAAAACTAGCCTTGGTGTGTTGAATATCTCTGATAGGTACTTCTTCCAGTGCAAAAGAAATTACCCGTGTTTGGGGCTATACTGTGCGGGGCCCCGTATAGGATAAAATAAATGGGTTTGGTATGTTGGATATCTCTGATGGGTACTACTTCCATTGCAAAAGAAATTAGCTGTGACCCTTTTCAGCTGAATGAAACTAATGTGTGTGTGTGTGTGTGTGTGTGTGTGTGTGTGTATGTGGAGAGGGGGAGGGGGCACTTTGGGGCTACTGTCTGGGGCCCCCGTACAGGATAAAATAACTGGCTTTGGTGCTTTGAATATCTCTGATGGGTATACTTCCATTGCAAAAGAAACTAGCGGTGACCCATTTTGGCTGAATGAAACTAATGTGTGTGTGTGTGTGTGTGTGTGTGTGTGTGTGTGTGTGTGTGTGTGTGTGTGTATATGTGTGTGTGTTGGAGGGGGGTGCACTTCGGGGCTACTGTCTGGGACCCCGTACAGGATAAAATAACTGGCTTTAGTGTTTTGGATATCTCTGATGAGTATGCCTACTACTTTCAATTGCAAAAGAAAGTAGCCATGACCCTTTTCAGCTGAATAAAATCAATGTGTGTGTGTGGGGGGGGGGGGGGAGGAGGGAGCAATTTGGGGCTACTGACTGGGGCCCCGTGCAGGATAAAATAGCTGGCTTTGGTATTTTGGATATCTCTGATGGGTACTACTTCCATTGCAAAAGAAATTAGCCGTGACTCTTTTCAGCTAATGAATGAAACTAATGTGTGTGTGTGTGGGGGGGGGGGGGGGGGGGCTCCTTTGGGGCTACTGTCCGGGGCCCCGTACTGGATAACATAGCTGACTTTGGTGTTTTTGATATCTCTGATGGGTACTCCTTCCATTGCAAATGAATTTAGCCGTGACTCATCTCAGCTGCACGAATGAAATCAATGTTTGTGTGTGTTTGTACGTATGGCCTATGGGGGTGGGGCACTTTGGGGCTACTGTCTGGGGCCCCGTACAGGATAAAGTAGCTGGTATTGGTGTTTTGGATATCTCTGATGGGAACTACTTCGATTGCAAAAGAAATTAGCCGTGACTCTTTTCAACTGAATAAAATCAATGTTTGTGTGTGTTTGTACGTAGGCCTATGGGGGTGGGGCCCTTTGGGGCTACTGTCTGGGGCCCCGTACAGGATAAAATAGCTGGCTTTGGTGTTTTGGATATCTCTGATGGGAACTACTTCCATTGCAAAAGAAATTAGCCGTGACCATTTTCAGCTGAATAATACCATATTTGTGGGGCCCTTTGGGGCTACTGTCTGGGGCCCCGTACAGGATAAAATAGCTGGCATTGCTGTTTTCATGATAAGTACACCCAAAGGGACAATATCCACCAACTTTTGTCCGTGACCCCCTTCGGCTGAATAAATCCATTTTTCGGGGTCCCTTTTTGTGGTCCCTAGGCTTACGGTACAGGATGTGACTTGCCAGCAATTCATTTTATTGACCCTTGGACACATCCTTATATGATGAGACCATTAAAAAGTGTGACCCTTTTCAGCTGATTAAATCTTCTGGGCCCCCGGTCTAATAGAACTCTGCGTCAGCGGTGGGGGACAAGACATTAAAGCATGTTAACAAAAAGTACCGGTTGTATTGTGTGACCTATGTCAGTCAAAACCACAGACAACGATTATTCGCTATATGAAATAAACAAAGTTAATGGAGATTTTCTTTTTGTCAGCTCATTGCTCTGGTGTGCCCTTGGATTTTCTCTTAAATATCGGGGATTATATACAGTGCTATTCTTCATGGTGATGCGAGGCCAGAACAAACGCAAGGCTGACGAAGTCTAAATAAGGGGGGGGGGGGGGGTGTTGCCTTGCTCTTATTTATATGGTGGTCAATTCCATAGAAATACAATTTTGCCGAGTAAATTTAGGAATTAGAGCGACAGATTTTGGTGTAAACCACAGTGGCGGCAAGTTAACAGATCTGAGTGAGACCAGCTGTGGGGGCAAGACCTATTCCTTTTTGCTCTTTTAGCCAGGTCTGGCTTGTAAGACTAAAATAGATCATAGGATCCTCATATCCTTTAATTATACACATGTCATGGTCTAGACAAGGTTTTCCATTGAAAAAGAATGTTATTGAAAATAAGAAGATACCCCCACAAAAAAAAGATACAAATAACAACAACCAGACTCTATTTATTCTTATATGAGTGATAACTTCATATGTAGGCAAAAATATCAAATGCAAGTTAGATAACAAGAAAAATGCATTATACAGAAAACCAAAACCTACACTGAAATTTCGAAGTATGAATCCAGGGAAAGAAAAAAGAAAAAACAAACAAACAACAACTCCAGAAAAATAACACTTGGAAGGAAACAAATTTACATTTTAGAATAAGGGATTTTTTTCCCCCTGCAATGAAAACTCCTGTCATTTCCCCAGAAATAAAATGCAATGCATTATCTATCAATCTTTGTCATCAGTATTTGTTTTTTTTTTCTTTCTTTTTTGCCCAAATGTTATTACTTCAAGTCAAGACCGAGTTGGAGGGCCAAGAATATTACATGCAACCACAATTTCTATTTTCTCCAGAGAGTATCATAAGGTATGAAGTTGACAGTAATCGGCATAACATTGATATGGGGGGGGGGGGGTGTCTTCAAACTTAACAAAAGGTTGAAAAGTACAATTTAACAGGTTGTTTTCAATGTCATAGAATCATTGCTTATAACATTCATGATGGAAGTTGGGGAAGTTTTAGCTAACAGAACTTACAAAGTGTCACCCTTCCTACAACTTAATTCCCTTATTAAAACATAAGCAATTTTGTTTTCAAACTCAAAAATGTAAAAACTAAAGTACACTGATTTTCATGTCTTCGTATTTCATACACTTTTTCAATTTCATCTTTTCATATGCAGCCCATTTACACTGCAATATTTTAATAACATCAAATATACTTTAGTAAGTCAAAAACTGCTGTCCAAACTCAAACTCAAGGCATATAACCAAACTCAAAGTATAATCATTCTCACTAATCACAATAATACAGAATAATGAAATGACATGAATAGACATCTTATAATTACATCCAAATGAGTACTTGGTTAATTTTTTTTTTCATCTACAGCAAAAACAAAAACAAAAAACAAAGAATATGCATATATGAAGGAAGTAATAAATTACAACTAATCAATTAAAAAGTACATGAGAACTCTGCTTCAAACCCTTGTTCATCACAAAGCATATTGTAGTAGAAGGCGTGCTTTTTTGGGGCAACTACATTCATGAGAAACACTGCCTGATTAGTAATCACTACACACATGAAGGAATATTGCAGCATAGTGAAGTTTGTTTTGAACAGGGCTCTATATCAACATCAAATGAGGTAGAATACATTTAAGAAATAAAAAAGAAGATTCACAAGAAAAAAAAAAACTTGTCCTTTAGAGCCCAGAAATGTCTCAATGTTACTAGTAAGTCAATAACTTAAAAGTAACTATGCCTTAAAACCCCCCTGGATAACTAATTACACTGAACAGTTCTTCACTTTTTAAAGTCATTTTAACATAATAAACTTCCCCTGCAATGATGGACTGAACAGCATAGTTGATCTTTAAAATTTCACTTTAGAGGGCGTTGGGGTCCCTCCGAGACCACCGTGGGGCCACATGTTCGACAAGAACAGCTTTGTATCCTTACTCCCACGAATGAGTCCCCAAGAGTTTGGTTAAAATGCGGCCATAGGTTGTTGTTGTTGTTGTTGTTTGAAAGAAGATAATCAAATAGAAACAAACAAACAACAACAAATACACAGAATTGTGGGTGATCAATTGATGACTCAAAAACAATGCACAAAACAAGACAGATACCAAACAAAGGCCAATGAAAATAGCAAACTTGAGCCCTTACTCAAGGTGAATGAACAAAACTGTTACCTAAGCAAACACAGTCGTGGCAATATTACTAATGGGTCAATGCAGTAAGATGGTTGATATGATTTCTTTGATAAGCATATACAGGATGTAAGTTTTCATTCACAGTGTAATGTTGCCCCCACATGTGAATTTAAACACAGAGCTCCAGGGGCGGATCCAGGAATTCTGTAAAGGGGGGGGGGGGGGGGGGCGTAAATAATATTTCTGGTGCCACTTCCGGGTTTCATTTCATTTTTTTTTCCTTTTCATTTCTTTTGTTTTTAACGATAAATAAGGGGGGGGGGGTGCGCCTCTTGCGCCCCCCTCTGGATCCGGCACTGGAGCTCTATTAAGGCGATAATACAAAATATCAAAGCCTTGCAAACACAAGGGAGATATGTTGCAAATTCTTGGAAGAGACACAAGAGAGTGTATTTGGCTACACAGAAGCAGAATTTTCCCGATTAATTTTGACTTGGTTAACGTTGCATTTTTTCCAAGTTTCATATGTGTGTTGCATGGCTACAACCCATCATCTTTGTGATGATGAATGCACACAATACATTGTTTACATGCTACAAATTTGTTCATTGCTTCATTCTTATCATGAATGCAAAATAACAAAAGATGTGGTGTTCCTTTGTTTTCAAAGGAATTCTACAGCATTCACAGAACAAAACTCACTCCAGTCATATCTTATTTTCCAGTTCCAGCTCTATGTTCTCAGTACAGATTCAAGTTAAAGTAATGCTGATAATCACATAACTTTCCTGACAATTCAAACAATGGAAAAGTTTTATAAAGTTAACTTTCTGTATTATGAACAAGGCAAGATTCATGATGCTCACAATTCCCACAAATCCACACGTGATGGAGTGACTTCACCAATTCATAAAACTTATGCATGAAGAAAGACTCATATGACACTAAAAAATCAGTCACATATTTACATCATATACATTAATACAAACATTCTCAACCCACCATTGCACATTCGAAACAGGCCATCTTTCCATCGCTACTGATTTGACTTCACCAACGATCAAAAATTGGATCAAAAGTGAAGCTTTAGGAAGTTTAGGATACAAACAATTGCAATTATGTACATGACTCCTAGTTGGGAGTAGAGAGGACAAGAACGTGGAATCGCAACATGCTCATGTGACAGATAATGAGGATTTAAAATACATCAACTTGGTAGATATAAATAGAGTGATGAAGATGGAAGTGATCATATCGTTGTTGATGCATGTTAGCAATTTCCCCACCAACTCTTTCAGTTTCATGCGACACTAGAACTGTCTTATTTGTTTAATATGCACTAGAGCAAGACATACAAAATCTGTCTTCTAAATTCTATGAGAGGTATCACGACAATGGATCTCATCAAACTTCCTAGAAAATGTGGAATAAAATCAAACATCTACTTTGATGAACTTTTCCCTGATTAATCACATCTTTGTGGTATCTGGGTCCCATTTTATCTAGAGTTAAATTTGATTTGATCTTTCCCTACTGCAAAGACTGGCATAGACTCACAAACAGAATCAACAGTATGATCAATTTTATCTCTTGATAAAATAGGCCCCTGTTCAAGTTAATACTTTACTAGACAGTTGTCCCACACTGTTTGTGTCTAATAACAAATAAATCTTGATCTAGTTTCTCTTCTCTCACTCTGTCTATTATGTTTCTCACTTACAAAATGTGACTCAATTCTCTCAAAAGTCTGACAAGCTCAGGAATTCTATCTTGGCAAGCAAAAAAAAAAAAAAAAAATCATGTTTAGGGTGTAGAAATCTGCATATTTGTGAGACCTGCCATGACTTCGGTCAATTTGTTGCCTGCATATAAGCAGTTGAACGGCAACGTCATGACCAGGCATCATTTTGGTACAATTCTTCACTACAACAACCCATCAAACAAGAAGAAAATTTTGTGGAATGTCTCATGGAGGATGCATGAAAACCAGACGAGTACACGATGAATGACATATCAACGAAAATGCAAGATACTTGTGTAATTCCAAGACTATATGCTGACATGGCACAAGGCATGCTTTCTACAGCAGTGTGAGACTTGTGCATTATACGGCCGTGATCTGGCAATTCGTTTGAAGCGATTTCGAGATATTCACTTTTAAAGTTTAAACGCCTGCCGTTTAACATAGTGATTTACATAACTTAGATGTGTTCTATATAACAAAAAGGAAACTTTTATGTTTTATCTAACTCAAAATACATGCTCATTGCCACATATTTAAATTTATTAAAAGATACGTAGTTCTGCTTGATCATGAGAATCCCATAGATTGTGTACAAATATGACACGCGCATACGGATTGGAACTTGAGATACGTAGTTCTGCCAGCCGCTCAAGCTGCCTCAATGAAGGAGTACGATCAGGCAAAACTACGTAACTATAGCAGTTACGCAGTTCTGCCAGCTCAATGATGTCATTTTTACCCCAAAACTTTGATATTTGAGAATTTCATTTTAAAAATGACAAAGAGTTATAACATCATATTTTAACATATTAAGCCCGCTGCACACCACACGATTTTGTCCCGATTCACCAGTTAAGACCTTAAGACTAGAAGTGTGACGTCACAGTCTTGCCAGTTTCCAGTCGTAAGACTGGGTCTTAGAGATTTGACATGTTGAATTTCTACGACCGGTCGTAGGCTTTCAGCCATTCACAATGCAGTAAAATGTAAGCACACGCAGGCGCTTTACAGTCGTAAGCCTGCTCATTTAGGTTCGGTCGTATAGTGTGCGGTGTCCGGTCGTACGACTTTAAGACCAGTCTGATCGTGTAGCGTGCGGGGGCCTTTAAGCATGATGTTATGAAAAACTCAATAAGCTAAAAAACAAAAAATGTCAAAAAAAACGAGATATATAGTTCTGCCAAATCATGGCCGTATACAAGTTATTGTTTAAGCAACAGTCCAGCAATCTCGGTACAAACATTAACAATCAGGTGTAGCACCTGTCACAGGAATGCTCAACACAGAGAATGATTCAGTAAAAGAATGATGTGCCGGTTGAGCCACACCTTACAGTATCAGTCATTGGATCTACTTCAGTTTCAATTTAAAAAGATTAGATACAAGTCACCTGGCATCCAACATCTTGATACTTGAGTCTAACCCTGTAGAACAGATATGGTTGGTGATGGCTCTTACACAGACATAATGATTTAATGAACAACATCCCACAATGGTGGTATGAGTCAAACAATAATCTTGCTTGTCTGAAGGCTCCTTAAAAAAAAGGGGGGGGGAATTATCAGAGGAATGTCATAGTGATCACATATCAATTTGAAATGCATTTTATTACTATTGTTCTTGGATAGACTTGATGAATTCATTCTATATTCATCTAAACTTTCCCATGAAATTGTACGCATTTCAATTACAATTCAAATCATGGCAATATCAGGTCTATTACGGGCAAGTGACAGATCTGTGCACTTTTCTGGCTGGTTTTACAGATCTGAAGGAATGGCTGAAAATACCTCACAATCTTGAGGTCTCATACAGCTTTTGAAGGAGTCATTTCATCTCTGTTTTCTTTCTATCCTTGTTTTTATGACTAAAAAAGAGAAAAGCTCTTCTTCAGCTGACTTACCACTGATATCCCACAGAAGGGTGGAGTAGTTTTCCTGCCGCAATTCACTGTAACAATATGTCATCTCAAAGATGCACAAGGTGGGTACACTGACCATTGTATGTTCCCCTCAGGAGCTCCTTTAAATGGAGGAAGGGGAGAGGGGTTTCTCTATGAGGAAGAGATCCATGGGGCTGCAGGGGCTAAAATCCTGCCTGAACTGCTGTTTCCATTTGACTGTTGGCAAGCTGCTGAGTCTCTTGCTGCAGCTGTCTCTCGCTTGCTTCAGATGGAAGAATCTGTGCAATGCAAGTGTTTGAGAAATACAGTTATTGGAAGAACATCATTGCAATAAATACCGTAGATGTTCAAAATGCTGATGTTATTGGAAGATTAAATCTGCATCTTTCGGTTATTGCTTTTTATATCTGAATTCTCACACTGAGCCATCTCTGATTAAATTCAGGCAAACCTTCCAGTGATATACATGAACAAAGACAGCTTCCCGGATTTATATGCAGTTTCATAACAAGTGCTACAGGTATTAAAAAAAGAAACATGATACCTCCTCATTGATCATTGACCCATGACCAGTTGTTGTTGTTGTTGTTTTTGTTGTTTTCTCTGGGACCAGTATTACCACACATAAGGACACAACGATACGAAAATGAATTCCCACTGGTTCCTCATGCACTAACTTCTGTCTGATAAATGGTACTCTGTTATGTTACTTGCTAACATTATACTAAACGGCCAAGAGACTACTCGAGTTGGAGACTTATTACTATATTGAAATGCTATCTTATGAGACTTGCACTGTTGCTTTTAATTAGCTACATTTATCTTTATAGGTCTAAAATCCACTGTGGAATCACTGTAATTTATCTCTCATTTTGTCAACAATTATGAAACCATCCATATAAAACAGAACTGTAGTAAAACCAACTGTCAGGCATTCTCCATTTGCAACCTATTGAAATTGTCAGTTCAAACCTTCTAGAGAAAGATATTATGGCTGGAAACCTCCATCTCAGCTGACACTAGAGGGCAGTCTTACAGTAACAACTTCAGTGCTGTACAAATAAAGAGATTCTGGCCAACTGCTAAATTGGATGCCACGTTGTTACTCAGTGTATTAGGTGTTAGAGGGTTAGCGTGTATGCTCAGATGTCATAATCAAAGTAGCCAAAGTAGAACTTAGTAAACAATGGGCACTGCATATATGCACTCTATAATAGGTAACAACATGGCTCCATGTATGCCAAAAGACCAGCTATTGACCAATTGCAGGCTTCACAACTCATAAGTCAAAACCCTGAGTTGGCCAGACTCTCTTTATATACAGCACTGAACAACTCCATGGTTCTGTAGTGTAAAACATGTTGATTTCCAACAAAAACAACAAAAAACAGTACATGCATCTCTGTTGTTATAATCCAGTCAATATCCAATGCCGAGCTGAAAGAATCATACTGGATTCCTTTTAGTAGCAATTATTGAACCTGCACACATGCAACTCCCAGAAACTACACAAGCTATTCAAAGAAATGTTTCCTGAACCATTTTGGTGAATGTTAAAAAATACTGTATACGCTGTTATTTTCGCGTACAAATATTTTCGCAAATGAGGAGGTCATCTAGACATTTTCACGAGATGCTGTTTTCGGGAACTGACGCTGACGCTAATGTAAATGCGCGATTACCCTAGCGCAAGGAGACATTTTCGCGTGTTGTTAAATTCGCGATCCAACTGAGATTCGCAAAATTTGCAAAAATTAAACCCTCGCGAAAACAACAGCTAATACAGTAAGTGTAACGCACAAGGAAAGTTTAAAGAAAACTACACAATATGTTCAAAATTACAATGCTTTCAAAATTTGAGGTCAGTGTGTGTGCTGCCCTATCTAGTTGGGAACACTGCAATTCCTGACAACACATCTGTAGAATGAAGTAATGATATGATATAATACTTCTTTTAATATATTCGTTCTACATAGTTGCACTTCTGTGACATCACAATTTGTTGTAGAGTTCCTATCTACAGAGGGCAGCACATGGAATGCACCTAACCTGTAAAAATTCATAACCTTTAAATGGATTAACCAATATTCCTCAAACGTACAGCTGAGTGTTTCACTTGTCTTTCTGTATTCACTAAATCTCCGCAACTTCCCCTCTGAAATGCACGATCTGCCTACTCACCCGAAAGACATTGGAGACGCCCAGAACACAATTCATGGTTCTGCTGATGTAGCACAAGACATATTTAGTGCAAGTGTCCTCTGGGAGATAGCCTGAGCCAAACTTGATCTTACACATCCCTGAGTTGCTCTCTCCGTTCGGAACTGCGTAGACGTAGGTGACATAGTGCTTCTGGGCTGTGTGGAACCCGACCTGGATATTGATGGATGAAAGAGGAGGTTTAAACTTCCCAGCTACCACATTCCTAGTACACTTGAATTTCAATTAAATCATTATGTTGTTGCTTTTTACTCTTATTATCATTTTAATGACTTGCAAGGATGATGTAAGTATGTACTTGAGATGTGAATTGGGTATGTTACATGCACATGTATACAATCTTGCCAAGTATGGGACTTACCTTGAAAAGGCCTATCCAGTCCCAGCTACTCGTTTTTGTATCAGGCAAGACTGAATAGATGCACTCAGCATCTTCTCCTTTCGACCAGGACTCAATCGGGACAAAGGATACCAAAGGCTGGACATCATCTGTCGTAACCTGCATAAAAAATTGAAGGAGTAAGAACAGACATGAACATAATAGAAAAGTTATATGGATTATGTTGAAGCATGATACTGCAAAGGCAATTTCTAGACATTACACAAACGATTATGGCAATATTGCAAAATATGACAACAATTTTGTGTGTCAACAAAGTCATAAACTAGATAAGAACCTGGACACTCTGAATTATCCATTTGCATGACTCAAATCACCTCCGCAGTAACTCAGCAATACGTGTTAGGGTAACAGACTCAGTAACATTGCCTTCTTGCCAGCCAGCAATCCCATTTGGGCATCCTTGCATTTGCTTTGCCAGGAAATCAACTTGTCTGTTCTGTCAAAAGTGTGCATCCTTGATATTGCTTTGCCATTAACTCAACATTGTCTCTTCTGTCAGCACATTTTCGTTATTATTATTTCCTTCTTCTTCTTCTTTTTTTTTTTTTTTTGGGGGGGGGTCACTTTGGCACAAGTTTGGAATTAACTCATTTATGGTCATACGCTGTTCCTGGACAATGTCAGTGACTGTATGATACTGTCAACAATCAGATCTGCAGATTTTAGTTTTCATATATTGCTGCAAATTCATTTTTTTTTTTTTTTGTCGGCTTGATTTTGATTTATCGCCAGGCAAGACTTCAGCAGTAGTACATGAACTGCAAATCATAATAAGTATGGAAAGCCACACCAGTCACTCATTACATTTATAACAGTTAACCCATTGAGGACAAGTCCTAAGTATACTCTGGCAAGTGTCTATGGGAAATACGTGTTATAGCTAAATCAGCCCATCCTAAACGGGCTAAACGCCCTTGATATGGTACTGATGTACATTCACATTTGTTTGCTTGTGTGCTTGTTTCTTTACATTATTTGGTAATGTATCGCATCTTAATGACAAGTATGAAATACTTCTACCAATCAGACATGAGCATTCATAGTTTTATATTGCTGTAAACTCAAATAGGTTTGCTTGTTTGCATTTGTTTGTTTGTCTAGAATGTTCTTCCTCTTCCCCACCTTGGCAAGAAATTCGGCACTGACTGGCCGGTGGTCACTCCAGAGGATGTCCGAGTGGCAATGGTAGGACAGCTGCTTGATGCTGAGATAGTTCTGGTCAATGCTGGCCCGCCGGTTGACCTTCCACAGGATCCTGTCCGTCCATGCAGGGGCCCGCTGCTTTGGACTGGGTACACAATGGCAAGCAAGTAAAAGCATAGATCACATATAGGCAAGATATGAGATAGATATTATCCTCTCTTCTGCTTTTGTGGCTACTCTTCACTGCATATGAGGTATATTTCATTTCTTTACATGATACTAATATCATCTTTTGTACAGCTTATTGATATGAAAATTATCTTTAAATTTCAGTTGCAAATACTACGTGCATTTTTATCCTGAAGGATGAAATACCGATACATGCAAAACCAAGCGTACAGTAGCTTGACTAGTAACCGCTCACTTTGATACTTTATTGTGAATAACTTTACCAAATTATCTTCTTCCCGATCCAATCCTGTGAAATGTGGTTGGCGATATTGCTCTTTCTTATGTGTATTACGATCATCTGCTCACGAAGTCCTATAACGGAATAAACGCGCGATACCTTCGTCGTTACATCCTGTACTAGTAGCCGCTCACCCCTGACTAGTAGCCGCTCACTATAATACATGGCGCGCGCGCCGCACATTACAAGGCTCTGAAGGATGCTAAGTCCCTTTCTGAATGATGCTAACTGGAGGGCAAGTCTGCCAACACGTGTGCCGAGGCTGAGATAAACATAAATTTTTGGCAGCATACGGTATGGTGGATATTCTATGTAATTGTATTCAATTTCCATGTCCGAATTCGAACAATCTAATATCACATTAATGTTCGGTTTGTTGTTGTTCACTTTCTTTATTGTGTAAGTATGCTGCATTGGACATGTGTCGTATTTATTATTATGTGGAAGACGGGTTTGCTTATTTATAGTTGCGAAAATAGAATTTTATAGATACATGGGAATCCCGTTATAACGAGATCGTCGGTTCCGGGTGATTTTGCTCGTCATATCCGGATTCTCGTTGTATCCGAACGCTTGTGGAATTTACACTTTATATACAAATGCTCTATTAAAATATGGCTACTTGCATTTTATTATGACGACGTCATATTGATGAACAGAAAAACAAGAAATGCGACTGGAAAATGAGAGAGCATTCTTGCGATAATTACAATTATTTTTGTTCTAGACACATGTTATCAAATATCTCAGATTTGACAAATCATATAATCACATCGTATATGAGGCCTTCCTTTTGTTAGCCCTATGCCGATCAATCTGCACATCTGAGAAGAGAGAGAGGGAGAGATGAAGCAAAATTTATGCAACTACAGGTAAAGTATCGCGCTATCAACGCCGCGTTTAGCGTATATTAACTCGCGTGGATGAAAGCTGTGAGTAAAATCCGAATGTATCCTTCATTCTATGACAAATTATACTGATATAAACCACGTGTACTATGGTGAAAGTTTACACCACAATTTATACTCTCATCTTTTATTTCTTCCAGGGAAACAGCTTCCCGGTTGTGATGCATGAGGTTGAATGCGTGCTTTGCGTGAATGTGTGTTTTACCCGACGACTTTGATCGGTCAATGCCGTTTTATAAGAAAACGAAAACCACGTATAGATACCGGCTAACTGTGGATTGCAAAATCGAGTGAAATAGTACTTGTATTTTGATAGGCTATAGTTGACTTAATTAGAATTTTAGCATACGATACCATCGTATTTTAATTTTGACATTTAATTCAATTCATCTTATCAAAGTTACGTAAATGGGTAACTGAGCGGCCAATGTTTGCGAAAGCAGTGAATAATGGCAGATTCTAACTTTCGTCAGGGCTCGGTAACGGTTGCGATCAAACTCAAGAACAGTTTTAATTTTAACAAGCAGTTCTTTCTTATCGCAAAGGATTTTTGAACATGTTCAAAGCTCCCAAAACATACAATTCGCTGTGTTCGCCGCTCACAGATATTCCCGTTACGTATCTTCGGAAACATTTGGAAGACGTAAACATACTGTACACCATTTTTTTTTCTTGTTTAAGCTATTAGATAACGTTAATTCGAATTGCAGCGTTTGTGATAACATTTCGGCATAAATAGCGAAGGCTATAGCTTCTAAATATTCCGATGCTGTTCCATCACGGCCCTCGGAAAGAGACTTTATGAACTTGTGGCGCCCTTATCACCTTGATTGCTTCTGTTTGGCACTGACATAATTATGTTAGTCTGTTTGCACGAAACGATAGTTCAAATAATTTACGGAGAATTAACCTTGTCTGGTTTTGAAATAAAGCGTGATTTTGCCAAATTATTAAGATCGGCTTAAAAGAGAATAAGTTGTCGTTGTATAAAAATCCGCACAAATTCATATTTGCTTTTCTCTGTTTTTAGGCCCGAAAATTATCTCGCAATAGCCGGCACTCCAAATCTCCATTTAGGCTAACATGCAAATTTATTTGGGACCGGACGATCATCTCGTTATAAGCGGATTCTCGTTGTATCCGATCTCGTTAGAACAGGATTCCCCTGTATACAAGTTATGAAATAGCCATTATTCATAATGTACTGAAATGAATGATTCGTGCATGAGGTTTTTGATGTATAGCGATCAATTATTAAAACATCTAAAACGCAGAATAGATCCAGTGCAAATAAATTCACGTGCATTATACCAGTGCCCTCCGCTGTTTTATTCTAATATTCCTTTTCTTTTTTCTTTTTCTTTTCTTGCTTTCTGTTTCTTCCATTTTTTTTCTAGGATCATTTCAAGTTGTACAAACGTGGCAAACAAGGAACTTTCTAAAAGAAATCCATTCAATTATATGTAATGTCAATGTCTCACAACTTTTTCAACAAAGCTTTCGTAAACATCATTATATCACCCATCCATTAAAAGCCTAGACGGCGTGCTCTGTCAATGTCTGTCAGTGTCTGTAGGCCTACAGTATAGATTTCAGAACTGGCATAAATTGGTTTTAGGCTCAAAACTTTCCATAAAACAAAAGGCTTTATCGGTATACATCATGCATTCTACGAAATACAGAAACATATAGCTTGAAAACAACAAATTTAACCTTTATACCAAAGTGTGGACTTAGATACGACCCGTTTCAAGGTCACATAACTTATAAATTGGCAAAATCAGGGTGTTAAAATTCTTACACCAACATGGTGTAAACATAATTATCTTAACACCGTTGATAACGCCAGGATTCACTCAAATCGGCCACCATAGATAAAACGTAATGTTTAAATTAACTTCTAAATACCAAAGTGTGATTGCCTGGATGTCATGGAGTCAAACCACGCCCGTAACCAGGCTTTTTTTTTCCTATGGAGGCGGGGGGGGGGGGGGGGGGGGGGGGGGTGCATAATTAAAAAAAGAAAACTGACTTTTCATGCATGCAAAAATTATTGTTTCGTTAGCGCCGACAATCTCGCTCAGCGGGAGGAGGAGGAGGAGGTGGGGGGTTGCCTCATACCTTTGTGATCACACATTGATATAATCTCTTGTTGATCATTGCATCCCAATTTCCATGGAATTAATTATAAGTATATGAAAAAGGACTATAGGAGTATACATATTTATACAGTTCACCACACAAGCTTTTAATTCTATATATATATTGAATGGAAAGTCCCCCAGACATTCTGGTCAATTTAGGGAATGCTGAAAAAGAATAAAAACATACCAGTTATGAGCACTTCGAAAAATGTTATTATAAAAAAAAAAGTATCTGCAAACATTTCATAAACAGGCAAATCTACAGCAAGGCTGGCGATCTTTTCAAACATTGTATACCTTCAAACATGTAACACTTATATGATAATAAATCTTACGAATGCAAGAGTATGTTTGTGCTTAAAATTTCGGTCATATTAGTCATTTTCGTTAAATATGTCTGAAATAAAGATGCATAAAAACAAACTTCAGTGGTATAACTATATATATATATATATATATATGTGTGTGTTTTTTTTTTGTATATATACAGCAAAAATATTATATGGGATATAGTCATAACAGCAATATCACTTTTGAGTCCTGTAAATACCTGTATTTCTCAGCCGCTCGCTCATACGTATTATTTGTTTTATAATGTCGACGCACATATTTCTTCTGAGAAAAGAAAAAGTCAATGTAATCTACACACAACTCAACACTTTTGAATATACAGTTATTCAAAATATCATTTTGAAAATTCCATTTAAATACAATATGAACAAGATCATTTTTTTTTCCCACTGGTACGCAAGGTTATCCAAAAGGAAGAAGGGAAGAGAGAGAGAGACTGCGATCATGCTCCCCTTTCAGTTCAGCAGAAAGGACACCGATACATGTATTTTGATATGTCTTCTTCAACCTTATTGTATAAGTTCACTGCATTCCAAGTGCAACCATGTGTCGCAAAAATCACAAGAAACCCATTGATCTTCACGGCTTCTTCTTTCCTGCATGCTGGACATACATATCTAACATCATCTGATTCAATTCCTTCCTTTTTGTTCCTCTTTTTTTTTTCTTCTACGCTATTCTTCTTCGTATGCATCTTCTTTGTTTTCTTCTCTCTAGTTTTACATTTCTTCTTCCAAGCTCACTTCTCTCTCTTTTTTTTTTTGCACTCAGATTCTTCCAACTTCATTTCTTCCTTCTGTTTTATTTCTTCTAATATATGGTTCATTTCTTCTATCCTCATCACAATCCCATCTCTGTGATCTTTCTTTTTCCTGTACCCAACTTCATCTCTTCTATCTTCTTCTTTAGATCTTCCCTCTTCTTTCTCAATGTCTTTGTGCCTTCTTCTTTTTTTTTCTTTGTTTCTCTCTCTTTCTCTTCCTTTCTTTTCTTCAACTCTCTCTTCTGTTTGGATTTCATGTGAGTTTTGAAATCATCTCCTCATATTGCTTCAGTAGCTGCAATTTCCTTTTTTGACTTCCTGGAACGTGTATTTCGGGAAACTCGATATAATGTTCCAGAAACGGGGACATTTTTATTTGAAACTTTATTTCATTTTGGGACTAACGAACCTTATGAATAACGATCGAGGTGTAACCGTATATATACATGTATTATATATATAGTTATATGTATGTATATAATTATATATTTATTCATAACAATGTCACAATAGAGGAGTGCATTAAATGTCAATTGCTTTGATTATAATTCAAAATCTGAATTTTCGGGGGCCTCCCACTTCGTCGGAAATCCAAGAGGATAGTTAGCGGGGAGGAGGGGGGAGGTAATAAATCAGTGATCTGAAAGCGCACGCGCCACATACTGTACACACGTAATTATAGGGGGGGGGGGTGAGCGGTAACTAGTCAAGAGCCATCTCTGTACGAGTTTCGAACTTTTTTTGTTCACGTACGCAATTCCACGTAAATACGTACACTACTATCGTTCAGTTATTTGCCGACAGTTGTCAGGTCGACGACTAGCGCCTATTCGTACGACTTATCTCAACTTTGCGGGATTTTAACTAAAAAAATCACGGCCTACTCACTAATTCCACTAACTTCAGTAGACGATACCTTTCCGGCCATCGGGAATCTCCAGATGTGGCTAATTGCATTTAAACATCATAAAATAGTCGTGAATACTTTGAATATTGCAATTGGTTTGAGCATCGAATTCTTAGCATTGCGCACACGCGTACTGCAGTGCGTGCAGTGCGTATTCGAGAATGTAGGGCAGATATTCGCGGTCATCATCAACTACACTCGTGCGCTAAGGGGTGAGCGGTTACTAGTCAGGCTACTGTACTTGATAAAAAATATCAATTATAATTATAACTAACTGACACTAACCAACATATAAATAAATGAATACTAGTAAATAAATGAATGAATAAATGAATAAATAAATAAATGAATGAATAAATGAATGAATGAATGAATGAAAGAATGAATGAATAAATAAATAAACAAACAAACAAATAAATAAATAAATAATAAATAAATGAATAAATTGAGACTGAGGGTTTCAAGTTTCCAATCTGAATATCATTTATGCCAATACTACAATGGCCTTTAACCTTATTCTGCTTATTTGCCGTCTATGAGATGTATCTTGCATATTTCACATAAATCAAGATTATGCAACAATGTCAAGACCTATGAATTGCTTCTGCCTAAATGAAAGATCACTGCAGACCCACCTGGTGTCATACTCGTTGGACCTCAGGTCGTATTTATACGTAGGCATAAAGCTGAGGGCGCCCTCTTGGAAGCCAACAAACGCCTTCTTATGTCTCATGCTGTTCAGGAGCTGGTCCTTCTCCTGCAACACATGGAGCTTCTTGGGGGCAGCCAAGAACTTGATGGCTTCCGTCGACAGGTCCTCAATGCGATAGTTCAGGTCGCCAAACCACAACACATAGCTGCGACAGAGCATGGAAGGATCAAGTCAGTGTTACTGAAGGTTTGAGGGGATAAACAGGTCCTATTTCTTTCATTTGAATTGATTCTTTTTCTCATATCTCTCTTCATAGATATCTATCTGCACCATGATGGATATTGGTGCATTGCAAGATTTCACATTATTATCATTATCCATCTTGTTCACTTAAAAATGACCACAGGAGGAAAAATCCTGCAATAGGAATGTGTTAATCATTTATCTTTGTCTTCATACTTCACTGAATCACTTCAGCGAAAGTTGTTACAATTAAGAGTGTCTAACATGCTTGTCTTGTAATCATTAGCTTTTATGTAAAACAGTGTGCGGTGCTTACTCGTGGTCTAGTATTGTGGTAGCATTGCACTGTGGGAATTCCTGCGTAGCTATTATGGTGTGGAACTCTTTGTCCCTCTTCTCCCAGCCATCCTGGTGAGGTGAGAGGTGGACTGCAATCAGGCACACACTCCTCCCGTAGCAGTCAAATCGGACACTCACTGCACCCTTATTGCCCTAGGGTGTATGAGATACACATGGAGGAAATATTTAGCACCAAACATAGATTATGCACACATTTACCCTTGTATTCACCCTTGTATTCTTTTTTTTTTCTTTTCAAGTCAACAGCGTAATTTGAACAGTGTGAGGGACATCTGCGAAACATGTTCAATTTTTTAATAATTTATCACGCAAACAATCATCAGCCCCTTAACAGTACAGAATATGCACAGAGGTAATATTTACAATAAAGAGATAATTACAACCTGTGGGCTCTTTTTCTAAAACAAAGCCAGAGTTATGTTAATGTTTGAACAGTATAAGATACACAGAGAGGTAAGAATTAGAACTCATCATGTTGTACAACACAAAAATACAAAGACACAGTAATACCAATTAAGGGTCATCACAATTGATTCTGATTTAATTTATATCCCTTTATAGTTAACATTGATACAATGCAAGCATCACTGGACATGACTGTTGGCACAGTAAACCCAAGTGCATCAATGTCACAAAATGTAAAAGAAACATCAAACAGATTATCTACAACAGTAAGTCATGTAGATAACTTACTTATCATATCTGAGACCTACTAAGTGCACATCAAGCACTCTCTCCAGCACATTTCATGGAGTACTTGTTGGCACAATTGTTAATTAGATAGATACCAGATTATAGTGTACACCCTCTTAAAAAATGAATAATGTAGGTTGGACGTCGATCAAATTAAGTAATTCATTAATGGCAAAACATGCATCTAATGATAGTCCAGGATAGAGCACTGACTTTGAAAGTCATCAAAAATGCACTCATAAAATTGGAATGGAATACTTTTGCTTTTGAAAATGAGAAGAATCTAAAATAAACATTGTTATACAACGTTTAAAGGGATTCAGTAAATGTAGCAATATTAGTAGAACAGTATCATCAGTGCAATTTGAGGAAAATCAACAAACCAGTTAAAAAAATATGAATTTTAACATTTTTGATCGGTGGATGAGAAGACTATAATAGTATGTGACATCACAGCAGAATAATGATATGAAGAAAATATACAGAAAACTGATAAGTTCTGCTAACATTGCTGCATTCATTCAACCCGTGTGCATGACTGAAAAAACTTCCCTTTTAATTCCATGCCCAATTTGTAAAAATGGTGGCAGTTAACAACTTTCAAGATGACCCTCCTTCTCAGGGCATTCATTGATTGATTCATATTTATAGCAACCAACACACAACTCTACCGACCTGGAGAAGAGAGGATACTCACCCAAACCCCGCCTAACCCTGTTCTTGTGAGAGCCGTCTGAACATTGTGTATGAATGGGAGGTGCAGCATTCTCACGTAAAAGAGCAACACTATACCTTGGAGTCTTACAGAGTTGATCTGTTTGGGTTCAATCAGATGAGAACAAACAAAACAAACAATCAATGTAACACAATATGTTGCATGTATACGACATCTTTGTAAACACGCTTTACAAGGGTCTAATTAGTAATATTTAGAACCCAACATATGAATGCAAATATTTGTCAAATGCAAGTTTACACAGATTTAAAAATGAAATAAGATATAGAAATATAAAAGGTAGTCCTACATGAATCTTTCCCCTCTTTCTACTTTCCATGACCTAATTGTGTTTCATAATATCCTTGCTTTTAATGACTTCAGTTCATAATCATGATGGCAGATATGGATAATGTGAATAGTCAAATCGAAGACTTTCCTCAGCACACTAATAGCAACTGATAAATCAAGCAAGTCAAAGTCTAAATGTGACCCTGCATCACAAAGACGCCAGACATGGATTTTTAGTTAAGAGCAGATTCTGAAAGAGCAGACTTTAAGCTTCAAAATGATGTATAACTCGATTCAAATGGACTCTCCTAACCTATCCTAATATTGGAAAGAAAGCAAACACTGTGGAAAGTGTGAACTGAGGAAACAGGCTCTGAAGTACAGGGTCTATTCAAGCGCTCTTTACCAAGCGGAGCTAGCTGTGGTATGAATGGAACAAAAATCAGGATGTAAACCACTGGAGCAACAACAATGAAGAGATTATCAAATTAAGCTGAAATTAAGCATGCTGTATAAACACATTCTGTCCATGATTAATGCCAACTTTCAAAGCAGTAGCATTATCCTTTCAAAAGTTATTAGAGTTGAAAGTGAAGAGTGAGCAAAGGATATTAAAAAGGACCTCTAGAGGACATACCTGATCACACAACTCTACAAAAAGGGGTTGTAAAAAAACTGCTAAAAACACACTTCCCCATACATTCTATGATCCCAAACTTAAGGATAATGTAGAAGAAGAATAATATATACTCTTTAAGGTAATATGAAAAACTCAAGATTGAATTGGTTGACCATTTTTACCTTTTTGAGTCCTCACGTAAAATCAAGGGGTGCGACTTTTTGTTCGTTTTGTGATGCACGGTAACAAAGTCATTCTTTCATCTCCCATACCATGAACAGGGGGGGGGGGGGGGCTTTATTTTCTGGTAGAGACTATCATTATACTGATTAAGAGGGCTAACAATAATTTGATGCACAGACAAACTTATGAAAACATTCTGTCAGAGTTGACATCAACACTGAACTGACCATAACATATCCCTTTGGGCACACCACGTTTGAGATGGCCTCGGTCCATGGGTCATCTGAGAAGGCACTCTGGATGAACTCGTGGGGCTTGGAGCTGACCTCCTGCAGGCCCCAGATATACAGGTCTGGTCCATTCTGGGTCTGGATCCAAATCATGTCCTTGAAGGCCTCGATGGTGGGCGGGTCCTGGGTAGCCACATTCCATGTATTGATGCATACTCTGTGCGTAAAAACAAAATCACAGAAAAAATTATGACATAACACTCATAATCCACTACAACTGTACCTGCATCAACTAGGTGTGTTAAGAATTATTTCTACAGAGACTTAATCTAGCTACCAGCACATCACAGTCTTCTTTTAATCATAAACTTGTGTTGTCCTTGTATGTTCAAAAGTCTTCAAAATTGCTGTAAATTTTCGTAAATTTACACTCATCAATGTATTGGTTTGTTTGACGGTTTGTTTGTTCATTTCCATCTGAGAAGATGGCTGGATAGCCCATATTCAGCTACACTAAGCTGGTCTTCCATGGGGTCCAGTTGGATGTGAGGTGGGACCACTTCACTGGGTTAAACACCCTGCTCTTTGCAATGAATGAATGGAGTGGGATCTTTTATGTGTATGAGTTGTGACTCTCTCATACACGGTACCTCAATTTTATGTCTTATCAGAGGGACAGAGTGTTTTGCCTCTTGCTAGAAGGGGTGGTATGATTGTACACAACAATGCTCAGTCCAGACTTGGGTTCGAACCGGACCCGGGCCCTTAGAATTGTGAGGCAGACGCTCTACTGACTGAGCCAACTCACCGCCCAAATAATGCAACATACCGGTAGATCAGTGTCCCAGCAACAGTGAAGAAAGATCATACTGATTAAAAAAAAAAAAAAAAAAAAAATTATGGTAGAAACTAGACAGTCTACTTCATGATAGACATCTGGTGATTAAATACAATACTTCAGTACCAATAGTAATCACCAGTTTAAACATGTGTCTTCAACTTCATGTTCAATGAAAATGACGATGTAATGTTTATGTTACAAGGCTACATAACCAATCAGCATGATTAGTTATCTAGAACATCTACCTACTGTCATACTGAGTATTGCATAGCACTTCACTTCAGGGATGGGACCTCCTCCATACTCGTAGACTCTGTGCACAAGCAAGCATGTTCTTCAAAATATACCACAACCTCGTAGACATTCCTCTCCCACCAACCATTACCCCAGCCTTATTCATTGGTAGATGAGACCACTCCCTAAAACTCACCATTACGGATGCAAATGTAGATGCCTTTAAAGTATTCTTTTTATCCACGCACCGTCAGAATCTGGAACAAACTATCTTACGTAGCTGTTACTACACCCTCCCCAGCTACTTTCCGGGAAGCTGCTGTCCCCATCATTAGAAGCATGCAGCCTCCCCCTGGATTCAGGCTCCTGTAAGCCCGGTCATGTTTTTACTTGCACTTCACACTTTTTATTGCAAATATACTTTCCTAATCACCGTCAGCCGTTGACTGCACACATGCACATCATCCCAGTATAGCTTCCAGAGTGAGCTGCAAAAGGGATTACCACTTCAAGCTTCAAGCAAGCTTCAAGCCTTACATTGACGATTTGGTTATGGGGATACTTCCGGATAGATTATAAGATATGTCATATGGACTTCCTTGTGCAGTTTTTACCCAAAATTTGGGCGTTATCTACAAACCGTCACAGACAAAGCAAAAGGCACATCTTTTCCAATCTTAGTTCTGGTTGATTATACACAGGCCAACCCTGTCGCCTGCGCATCGCTGTTCAGAAGTGACCGTGCTTCACACGGCGTCTGCTCGGGCTAAGTTCTGGTGTTTATTCAGTTCCGCACAATGCGTCATTGGGGGCTGTGGTGGGATTACTAGTATTAGTAATTAGTATCGAAGACTACCAAACAAACGTGAGTGCAAACGTATGGGACTAATACTCTTAGCTTAGCTTAGTCATACCGGCGACTCTTCGCAATACGTACAGTCGGAGATGTAAATGCTTTATTCGCTCATACAAGTTAAATGAAACAATAAATTAAAATTACAATATCCTTTAATACCTTAGTTCTGCCATGGTTCATTCCATCCATGCAAAGTATCTCTGTGAAAATAGCTCCGCACCGCGATGTTTACATTTCATTCTCCGGTCTGAATAGCTATGCTCTCCGCGATCCGCTCGTCTGATTATCGAACAACATCGAAGCACACTGCACTATCGATGCGTACAGTAATCGGTCTCAGTCGTTCGGCAAATTATACTTTTATCGATGTGCCCGAGTAGAATGGGCTTTTATGGCCATAGGCCTATTTTTGATACATATATTCTTTTTGTGATAGTGTTCATATTAATTATAATGTTCCATTCATACAACAAGATATTGACCCAAATGCGGGTGTTAAAAATATAAATAAATTCAACATTACATTACATCAGGGGGCGGGCGTCGATCCGTTTGTACACGATTGTATGTCATCACGGAAATTGACGGGGGGGGGGGGGGGGGGGACTGGCGGGAGGGGGTATACCCACACGACAGAGCTTTTTCATTAATTTTTTTACAATTGAAATAGAACAATCTCGTGCACAGGCCTACTTTATGTAGAGTATTCGGAAATGTATCAGAGAAGTGTAGTTAGTAAGTCTGTCATATGTGGAGGGAGGCCATCGAGCGGGGAAGGTGGGGGAGGAGGTTCCGGGAGATGGGAGCGGAGGTAAGGCCTATGGCCCCCTCTCACTTGATGGAGGCTTTGTTTTGTTTTGTTTCGTTTTTTGAATTGTTTTGTTTTGTTTTGATTTTTGTAATTGCAGTTCAACGACTGGGCAGGGCACACTTCCGGCGGTGAAATGATTGGACAATGCCAATCCCCAGAGTGCCATAATCAATGCATTGAGTGGAGGCTAATACAGTATAGGGGCCTTTATAGCAGGGGAGAAGGTGGGAAGGGGGTTTCCCCTAATAACCCTAACCCCTCCTGTGAGGAAGGCTTTGTATTTTAAGGACTGTAATAAAAAACAAACAAACTCGTATTGCTTTTTGATCAAATATTCAGAAATTTGTCAATCTCAAAAGTGAAATTTTATGGAAGGGGAACCTAACGGGGAAGCCAATATCCCCTCCCACGAGAGGGGAGATTTTGCATTTTCAGAGTTGAAATTCAGCTATCTGGTGCACACTTTGGGGAAATATTAAGACAATTTCTATTACGTTTATGAAAAGCAAAAAAAAAAAAAGAGTTTTCTGCATCTCGGGATTTTTTTTTTGTTGTAGGGGGGGGGGGAACAAACTGATACATCTCACTCCCATCACCCACACCCCCCCCCCCCCCGCTCATATTTTCATGGGAGGCGGGGCAACTGTTCCTTTTTCCCTCCAGGATCGACGCCCCTGCATACGAGGAAGCTTTCGCATCTAGTAGTATTTAAATGCAAATATCTTGTAAGCACATTTTTCGTGACTGACTTTGGGAAATTGTCAATCCCTCCGAAAGTGTATTAAATCTATAATGGAGGGGAACCTAGCGGAGAAAGAGTCAGTTGAAAGGAGATATCCCCTGAATTCCCTCCCACACGAGGAAACTTCTTCATTTTTGGAACTAAAGTAACAGCTATATGATTCACTCTTTTTATAAAAAACATTCGGAAATCTGTCAACATAAAAGTGTAATATTAGTCTATATAGGAAAGGACCGAGCGGGGCAGGTAATGGCAGGGGGTATCCCTCTCCCATCCCATGCTATATGGTGATTTTTTATAATTGAAATTCAACAATCTGGTCCACACTTTGGTGAAGTGTTATGATAGTTTTCTGTCAAAAAAGCAAGAAAATGTTCCGCATCTCTGGAGTTATTGGGGAAAATGATATGCCCCCACCCACCTGCGATCGACTTGTCTATCAGGCTGCATTACATTATTATACATTGCAGTCTGCAGCAATAGGTGGTATGCAGGTGCACTGTACTGATAGAACACCCTTCAAAGAATTCCATTTTTTAATGTTTGAATTTTCCAACGTTGGAGTTTCACGTTGATTCACATTTATTTACCGTATTTATAGATAACTAACACGATTTAGCATAATGAAGCACTTAAATCTGTTGTGGTTACACTAAATATCATCACTTTCGTTTTGATATAATACCATGTGTTACCCATGTACTATTCACAGTGTTCTCGGTTGCGTTCTTATTCATTGTTATTGTTGCGTCATAGACTAATGGAATTAGTGCGTGTGTGTGTGTGTTGATGTGTCTGTATGTATGTATTTGTGCTTGTTACTCCGAGGTAAGTTAAGAACTACTTAAGTATAAGAATACAGATATTTTCACTCATATTGATTTGCGTTGAAATTATTCATTTGAAACTGGTCGATTTATTTATTTATTTATTTTTTGCTATTACATCTGTCTGATGTACAATGTACATCAGTGATTATCAGGCTGGCGACACTTCAAAATAATAGAGTGCATTCCAATTTCTTGCGACATTTTCAAGAAATGCACTGAACGCCAGTAGTGGTCTGATATTATTGCTATATAAAAAAAGTTGGGTATTTTCATCCCTGGATTGTACATGATTGCGCCCAATGTTAGATTCTTCGAAAGAATATCTGATCTGAGAAAGTAAACACATCGTGATCGTGATTAAGAAAGGGATGACATCCTGGTCTGCAAGAAGAAGACGTCGATTATTTTCTACTTTGATAATGGTTCGCTTATACCTGTTACATCACGTGAAGCAATAGAATATGGTTTGAATGTTATTTCATAATTTATATGGAAAGATATTATCACAGTCATTACCGTTACTAACATCTCATGTGCAGATATGGATCCATGGAAACTGATATACGATAAATACTGAGACGTACGTCATGGCAGTGAGAACATGTTAATCTAACAACGTTACTTTTTTTCGTTACCTGAGTATACTAAGTATCATTGTTCAGAATCTAAGCTATGCGACTCTTTAAATGAGGTAACGAAAGTTTTGTGTCTTTTGTCCCTTTGCGGCTCCCAACAAAATTCATGGAGAGCTTTCTTCCCTACCGCCTCTGACTTCTGAAAACCACTCTGATTGGTAGAGCTATTGTTCTAAATCGGAGCTCACGAAGGCGGGCGGCTTTACCCTTTCCTATTGTTCTCGCTTTCAAACGCCGGACGTTCATAAGGACGGATACTCAAATCCATAGTAGCGTCATCTTGGAGTAATCACCATCGCCTCTGTCTTTAGTGATTGGTTGTACAACTTCGACCAATGAAAATCAAGCATCAGTGGGAGGAGGAGTCCATTACTCTTATTACTGATCTCTCTCATCGGGTAAAGATAAGAGGTCCAAAATTTTGCCCTTCACTTTTCGACACAAGCCCAGCAAGTCAAGACGCGTGATACCGATCTTCGTAGAGCACTTTATTCGATTCACTCTTCTCTCATCATCGACCATGGCTGATTCCCTCTGGTTGCTCGCCCACAAGTCGTCGTCCGTTTCAACTGAACATTCACGTCGTCGACGTCCGACCAAGTTCACCAAACTGCAGCTAGAGAGACTCGAGGTCGAATTCAGCAGAGACCGATATCCTGACATCGTTTCTAGAGAGAAGCTGGCCGCAGCATTTGGTCTCAGCGAAGCCAGGATTCGAGTAAGCAATATTTTGTTTTATCCCAGTAAATAACGCTTTTGCATGTCTCATTATTATTTTGTCAATTAGTAAATATTTTCTAACAGACTTCTTACTGAAAGTAAGTGTTAGCGTATCTGCGCTCAAGGATTATGAGCCAATTTGCTATTTATCGTGATTTATCTAAGTACTAAAACTATTCATAATGTTACTTTCATCAATGAAGAGGATCTTAATGGCTCAAAAATGGTAGTCTATTATATTATACACAGTAAAAGAAACGTGTCATGGAGAATATTAAGTGTATTATCATTGTTATAACGACGACGACGATGGTGATGATGATATTAATGTGCTTTCATACATGAAATCTAAACAAAGAGTGATGTGTCCTTTTCTCCATGTGCAGGTCTGGTTCCAGAATCGTCGTGCACGTTATCGTCGAGCCGTCCGTACTTCCGATCCAGTTCAATCAGTTACCGGGATGAGCCGCATCGACAACGTGTTCGCAGAACCTGAGGTGGAATACAGTAGGAAGCGAAAGCGATCTTCGACATTCGATGTCATCGAACGGGAGATCACACCGCCACCTAAGAAGTTCGCCATCAACGACTCACCGATGTCAGTCGATTTCCTGTCTCGTAGCAGCCGATCACCGAAATCCTGGTCGTCTTTCCGCATCAGCAAGGAGCGTGACATCATCAATTTGCAGCAGACAACATCTCATCGAAAGCAGCAGGGCGCCACCAATCCCTTGATGTCTGTAGACTTCCTCTCCCGAAGCAGCCGACAGATCTCTTCGCATCCATCGATAAAAGCGAGTCTCTACTACTGTACCACACCAGCTCCATTCTACACGTCTATTGGTCATCGTTTCGTCTACATCATACCATCCTGAACTTTTGAATGAACTCAAGAGAACATTCGAGAAAAGGATTGTACAACACGTGAACACTCTCCTTAATGGACGTTTATTTTGATTTCTAGCATGATCTTGCCTTCATATGCTTCTAATGTCATGTCATTGTCTATATTAAAATGTACAAAAAAGAACACATCCCTCTGAATATTATTTGCCATTCTCGTATTCGTCGATCCTTTTCAAGTGTCGTTTTCAAGTGTAGGTTGGTGTATAAAATGGTGTGTGTACGTCTTTGTGTGCGTGTGTGGGTGCGTGCGTGTGCGTGTGCGTGTGTCTGTATCTCCCCCTCTCTCTAAACACATATACATACTGTGAACACACACAGACACACACATACACACACACACACATATATATACAATGTATATATATATATATATATATATATATATATATATAATTATATATATGTATATATATGTAATATAATCATGTATACATATACAATATATATATATATATATATATATATATATATATATATATATATATATATACATACATAATATATCATATATTAGGTCTATAACTCATGTACATTACACCATCGGATCATATGTATGTACGTATGTATATGACTATAAATATATATACATATAATCATATACATACATACATACATATAATCCGATGGTGTGGACTTAGCGATGTTTAGTTTGAAACATGAAAAACAATTGACCAGAGTGTTATTAATCACTATTTTTAAGACATAAAGTATGAGTGTGAAAGCGAAGATGAAGATTATTTGCAACGTAACTTAGAGAAGATCAAATACCAGTAGTGTGTTTATATAACATAAATATATTTACACATATTTACACGTAATAGCACATAACAAAGATGCAAATCAAAACACATATCAGAAAGGTTGTCTGAGGCTTGCTCGATACAGCAGCAACCGAAATTGCATGCAAACAAGATTTGATTACACTAGTCCTACACTATTTTCAATTCAATTTTTATTTCCACTCATGGGGTGGAATACCATCGTCAGCCAAAGGCTGGTTTTCAGAGGGGTCCACACATACAGGTTAAAAATGCAAAATACTTTCATTAGGACCGAGTAAATCAAGACGTTAATTATTGGTCTCAAGGTTTGTAAATCAGTTGTTTTGAATAAAATTATTGGAAAAAGTGACCAATTGGTATCACAAAATATGCATGATCACAGATTCCTAGAGGCGATATTCTGCTCAAAGTTGATTTCACTTTGCACAGACCCAACCTTTCCTTAAAACCAACCAAACAGACAAACAAACAAGTAAAAAAAGAAAAATTCGCTCACGTGTAGTGAAAAAGATCTATTACATGTTTGTTTTCGATTGTCAGGCCGACTGAATATTGAATCATTACATGGAGGCAAGGTACTTCACTTGAACAATAAAAATGATAATAGTGAAAAGCAGATGTTTTTTATACAAATTACAAATAATAAAAAAAAGAACTTGGATGTATGCTACTGCTCAGCTCAGTTTCGTTCCGAATTATCATGTCGACAGTCGCCAATGCCTCAGAAATATAATCACGAAAAACAGAATGACAGCTATAAAGGAGGAACTAAATTCAAATCAGAGGTATACATAATTAATGTTTTAGATGGACTCTCAGGGAGATATGTATACAGAACACAATTTTTTTTTGAGCCCTTTTAGAAATTGTATGGAGTATAAAGAAATTATTATAAATGTAGCGATACTGTGTGCACAGGAGTTTAAATTGTCATGAGAACATTTTACTTGATTTGCTTACATGACAAGTTACTGATACCCATTAAGTTCCTATGATCACCTATCTCTCCTATTTATATATAATGAATCCCAGTCATGCAACATCACGAAGTTGTATCTTCTCGAATCTGTGACTGACGCGTTTGGGTTGATTGACAGTCAGGGGTGGACACTTTGTGTCCAGGTTCATCAGCGGCAAGCTTCAATCAAATTGCTTCATCTCATCGTCATTAGCCTTGAATGATCCTTTCAAGAGATGAAAAGAATCTTGGCAGAGTTTGATGATGCGGAAGACGCTCCGTTTCCATTGAACTCTGAGCGTTTGATTACACTCTTTAGATGCACAATTATATAATCGCATGGATCAAAAGCACGCTGAGCGTTGGTCAGCTTTTGTTGGCTTTAATCGCTTGGCGGCTGACCATTAGGGAATGAAAGATAGTATGGTTCTTTTTTAGCCGCTTGGTCTCGGTCATCTCGTTAACCTCACTGGTCAGGTGATTCGACCTATTCAACAAGCTTGGAACATCATTAGACATGACTGGAGAGAAACTGGCTGCTAAACACTCGGCCTCTATGTAGACAGAAGTATGCTGAAATTCATAGTCCTTGCCGAATTGAAGATGTATCTGATTTAATATGGAAAAAAAAATGGGTAAAGCAAAAGAGTTCAAGCTAATAAACCTCAGGTCTCGTAACTACGCCAGGTTTTATTGTGATGTGAAGATAGGTGAGTCAGTTACTCTGTATCGGGATTCAGTTCCTGACATTTGAGTTCAACTCAGCTCAGTTCACTTTCATATTTTCTCTGCATCTGGATGTTCTCTGGAAATAACACATGAAAATGGCGATATATATAATATCGACACAAAATAAAAACATTTACAGAGCATACATTCACAGTGTAATGACCACAATAATCTTTGAAGTAGTTGAACAAAATTCAATAAAATCTAAGAAGTCAATGACACATTTTTTTAGAGAAAAAATGTAGGGGTTTGTGTATTTAGAATGTTCGTTATAAGTGATGGCAGCCTCAGAAAGAGGAAACACACACAGAAATGGTGAAACTGCTACTGAAACTTTTCTTATGCTAACTTAATGGCATCTCCGGATGGAAACGAGTGAGGAAGGAAGAAAATAAGCAACGTAAGAAGTTACGTGTGCAGAGCAGTGAATTAGGTAATGAAATGTGCTTATAATTATTACTGCATGAAGAGCGGTTGTAAAATGTAATGCAAAAGTGATATACATGTGAATATGATAGACGTGTGTGTGTTGTGTATCATGTATGAGTGGTCTTGTGTAATGCCAAATACGTAGTGATAGAGAGTGTACGCGACGGTATTGGTGGTTTGCTTGCTCTCTTGTGAGCATGTATTATCGTGTATAGCTTGTTTATTGCTTTAAATTTCTGACGTCTAAGCCTATACCTCTACAATGTTAGTTTTAATGAAAGGAATTATTTCAGAGTTGCAAAAGGAAAACGCCTACTCTTACTCTCTACAGGTAAGCCATAATGATGTAAATGGAACACATGTAATAATACTTTCGAACAAATATTCATTTATTTGTCTTTACCCCTGATCTCCTAATGTAATTTTGTATCTGCCGTTTGTAACTTTGTTTGGATCACTAGCAATCAAAGTAAGTACTTGACTTACTTGTTATGATTAGGGTATTTCAATGCCAGCGTTTACTTCCATTAAACCAATAAAAACAGAACATTTATACATGTCCCTAATTTTGTGCATTTGCTTCTTCGTGTCATATTTTACAAAGTGTCTGTTTTGGGGGGTTTATATATGTATCTGATTATGAAGACGATAATGATTATAATTATACCTCTTACTATGCATTTGTACTACTACTTCTGCTACTACCACTACTATAAAAAAAATGCTACTACTGCTACTGTGAAATACAAGTAAAATTACGTAATACGACACAATGCTATAATAACAAGGGTTAAAGCAATAACATTTGTTATATTGATAAAGTGATGATAGTACGAAGAATCATAATTTTGTCGTGGTAATCATCATTGTTGTTTTCATCGCTAATCATCATTATCGTCCAATAATGTACCCTGTCTTAAGGTACAGTTGAACCTCTCTTATCCGGCCTCCCTTTATCCGGATCTCTCTATTATACGGACGCAGTCTCGCCGTGATTTTTTGTTAAATAATTACGGGAGGAAAGGGGGATTCCCAACTCCTTGAGAACTCCTACACAGACACACATGAATTACATATACTTGATACATTTCTTAATAGTTATTTAGGTAAATAATCCCAAGAATTTATAAAAGAAAATGATTTAATTCTTGCAAACACGAACCTCTATTTTGGGGTCTGTTACTGAGTGTAACAATGAAAAGGTTGCAGTATACACATTACTACACGTGGTACTACAATAGGCTACTGTACATGTGTATGTATATTATGTACATGTATAAAGCATTGAGTCTCCCGTATCCGGCCAAATCCCTTATCCGGATGAGCCTCGGTCCCGACTTGTCCGGATACGAGAGGTTCAACTGTATATCCAATGACATTTTCACATAGTTTATGCTCGCTGTGATGTGATAATTATTGTCGACCCTTATCATGCTTATAGGTTGGCCTGAGACTCCTGATTGACATGTTGTTGTTATTAAGTTTTGGGGCGTACAATTCGTGTGCCGAATATTGACGCCATCTACGTGCGGGTCTCTGTATCTTTTTGGCTTTCGTTGTTGTTACAGTACTTTTCATGACGGGTCCCAGGTCCGGGCGTCAGTGAAACGTTCCTCCCTGATTGAAAGTACGCGGACTGACCGATATAGAGGTGACTATAGTCGAGGCGACGTAGACTGAAATCCTCCATAGCACAATTTTCAAAAGGGATTCATTGAATGACCTAACGAGACGGTTTACTTTCATCTCGTTAGAGACAGTGTAGCGGCAGAATGTCATTGTAGTTTAAAGACGAGACCGAATCAATAGCAGCTCTTTGAGGACAATCATTGAACGTGCTATTCAAGCGACAGGCTGAATAGACATGACACCACCCGACACATTCAATATTCATCGAGTTCTTTTGAAGCGGGGGAGTTCTAATGACGATTTAGTATCTGCAATAAATGTTGTGCTTCATAAAGCCACTGCCCCTGATCTTGATCCCCTCAAAGGGATCGGCAATATTTTCATCGCCTTAGTTCACTAAACCTTCAACTCGTGCTTTTGTTCAGTTACTTTGTAGGCAGAGTAAAGAGTAGGGAAGCGAGCTTGCAAAATTGCATCTGAAGAAGATCCGGCTCTAATTGAGCGCGTGAATCACAAGGCGTACTGAATGGTAGCGTGAGAATGATCACAGTTTAGAAGCTACCCCATACTCTATCCTTTCTTGATCGAAAGAAAAGTTAGAAAATGGATAAAGCCCTACATCACTGAATTCGTTAAAATGACATCTCAAATGATATATGTTTCCAAATCTTGTGTGGAAGTTACCAAAACAATTTACTCACATTCAATCTATTTGCCATAATTATTTCATCAGTCTTGAACGCTGATTTTTTTTTTCTTTTTATCACAGCCTATCCACCACGGAGAGATCTGCATAGGTTTCCAAAATTCCAACAAACATCATTAACATTAAGGTCTTGCTCCCTTATCGGTGATTACAGATCTTATACAACTCAAATCGTAATAACTATATTACTGACTAATTACGTAATAACTAAAACAGGACTCGATGATGATGTCGTGACCTGTTTCAAGAACTTGCGTCTTTCACATCAAGTTGTTTCAGGAATGTCATGACTGTAACAATGAGGACGCTCTTGTTATAATCTTTACAAGGTAGTATATAGGAGAAATCGTAAAGTGGAAAGTCGTGTCCCAGATACATTCTTATTTTCTATTGGGGAACTTATCATACCCCTGTTTCGTGAAAACATTTTCGTTTTTACTTTCTGATTTATTCTGTCTTAATGTAATGGTTTGTTTGGTCCGGAATCTAGTGTCCTTTTGTTATAAGTTAAAAAGAGAACATACATGATTATCTTTAGCTTCTCTGTTTCACAGTGGTTGATATTCAAGCAAACTTGTTTAGTTCTTCACGAGTTCACTGAACTTTCATATGCAAGTACGCCGACTAACATTAATCCAAGTTAGAATACAATGTTAATAATGCATCCCATCCTGTATGACTTGAATGCTGATATTCAATATTATATTTTTATCATTTGAACTTTTATTCAATTCTTCGAATTCTTAAAATGTTAATCATCCTACATTTGAATTGAATTTAATCTAAGCTCTGCTGGGCAATGAAAACTAGAAGTACAAAACTGAGGAGCTTGATACAATGCAATGTGACAATAAAAATGTAGATAAATTATGTGATTTGAAGTACCACTGTCGGACTGTGTGTGCTCATATGTCTATTGTATTTTTTAGAGTATTGCTTGATTTTATATTTGTTCAAGACTGTTTTTTTTTGTTGTATGTTTGAGTGTCTTTGCGTGCGTCTGTGTGTGTGTGTGTGTGTGTGTGTTCGGTGTGTATGTGTTGTGCACGTGTTCATCAATATCGTATCATAATAGGCAGCTGTGTCTTCTTAGTATCAAATTTTTCAATATTTACCATCTGTACATTTTATCAATTCTCCCTTGTATTTCTCATTCCAGATTCCGTTTGCATCACTTCATTGTTGATCCAAAGTTAACTAAAAATTCTAGTCCCTCTCTAAAATTCATTAAGTTATTTATGAAGTTAAGACCTAATTTTAATCAAGCATGAATACCGGCGAGCATTTACCCTTATCTCAAAGTCTAGCCCACTGTAACAACAAAAGAACGACACATACATAACTATACATACACGCAAGCACACACGCATATAAGTAATCATTGTGTTACTTGGGTTACACCAAACACACACACACACACACAGACTCAAACAAACAAACAAACAAACAAACACACAAACAAACAAACAAACAAACAAACAAACAACCATGAACAAATATAAAATTGAGCAATACTCAAAAATACCACAGGAACAAGATAAGATGAAA
This sequence comes from Diadema antillarum, assembly GCF_040938485.1. NCBI lineage: Eukaryota > Metazoa > Echinodermata > Echinoidea > Diadematoida > Diadematidae > Diadema > Diadema antillarum. The sequence continues at coordinate 36,338 of NW_027271416.1, forward strand.
TGAATGAAATCTCAATGTCAAACCGTAATGTTTATTATCAAACATTGAAGATAAAGAAACAAAACAATGTTGCTGAATTCATCGCGAGTGTCTCAGAACAGAGGAATAGTGTTCTGAAGTCGGAAGCATTCTTGTTTACAAAATTGTTTGCAGGAAAGTGTCAAACAAACTTCTCAATATGAGAAATGATATACAGTATCACATTTCAGTCACTCCTATGAAAGTGCGGCAGCTTCACAGCAGTCAGTGTGGAACGACGAAGACGTAAGGATGACTAAACATGCAGAATGGCGACTGGATGTGTTGGAGACTCCCTTCACGGTATGGCGATGGATACGAAGAAGTCGGTCGGCTGCTTCGGGAGAGGAAGTCTACAGACATCAAGGGATTGGTGGCGCCCTGCTGCTTTCGATGAGATGTCGTCTGCGGCAAATTGATGACGTCATGTTCCTCGCTGATGCGGAAAGTCGACCAGGAATCCGGTGATCGGCTGCTACGAGACAGGAAATCGACTGACATCGGTGAATCGTTGATGGCGGACTTCTTGGGCGGCGTGGTGTTCTCCTGGTCGATGACGTCGCATTCCGTTGATCGCTTACGCTTTCTTGTGGATGAAGACTCTGTTCCCTTGATGTCGGTTGACCTGTTGATCTGGTTGTAGCTGATGTCTGGTCGAGCAGAGAGGGAGTTGAGTGAAGCTCGACGAAGGCGTGAACGACGATTCTGGAACCAGACCTGAAGTTAAACAAATCACAGATCTGACGTTAGCATTTTGCTTCATGCACAAACATTTTTTTAAACATAAAACGTAACATGCTACTGCCAGAAAGAAGTCACCAAATGTCGAGGAAAACATAAAGGACGTGCTTCTTAACCTCGGCCATTTATATTCTCGCTTTGCTAGAAATGTTTGAGTCCCAAATTTTCATCTATCTCAGGTATTGCATTGTAATAACAGCCTATGAGAATATAGCTGTAATTTGAAACCATTAATTTACATTCAGTAATATCAAAACAGTATTAAAAGAGAAAATCAACTTTACTTCATCATTTATACATCTTTGCTTTACATACTTGTATTCTGTCTTCATCGAGGCCGAGTGCGGCAGCCAGTTTCTCTCTGGAAACGATGTCGGGATATCGGTCGATGTCGAATTCAGCCTTCAGCCTCTCGAGCTGCCATTCGGTGAACACGGTCGGACGTCGACGACGAAGACCCTTGGTAGGAACGGACGTCGAGACTTGAGGGAGAAGGGAGAGCAGTGAATCAGCCATACCGGATTGGGATTAGGTTTGTAAAAATAATCGGTTTGTGGAAAAACGTGAAAGAAACGACTTAACTTCGAGACAGTCTGAACGAATGTAGTGACTGTATTAAAGTAGCGTGTGACACCAGCTTGTGATTCACTTAGGAAAAGATAAGTAAGAATTAGCAAAGCCGCGAATAATCACTCTTACACACGACTGACAATTAAACAAAGACACGTTGATGATTGGTCCGGTAAACCGGCCAATCGCTGATCTTAACAGGAGTGCGGATCTTCCGGATACCTGTCGGCCTGCAAATTACAAGAGAACCATTGCCTTTTGTTCATTAACCTGTTGACGGCCTGATTGTCGATCCGCTGCCGACAAACGAAACAATAGCCTGGCATAACGTTACTGCGTACACGAAAGTTTTACCGCTGATCCACATTTTGAAACTAAGGAACAATGAACTGTTCTTTTCATTTGTTGAAGGTCGTTTAATTTTTTTTTTTTTTTTGGAATGATCATCCTGTCAATGCAAAAGTTGAGTGAAATTCGCCGCCGATATATGCTTTAAACGCCAATGATACCTAAGCACAAACCTCATCCATACTAGCCATGTATGATACTCTTTGCTGGTAACGGCTTTTAGTTGATAATGTATCTGCCAGTTAATACTGAATTTACCTTACCTGAGCTTTCGAAATTATTCATCTACATCGATTATAATATATATTATGTGCAACAACAGCGAAAGTGATTATGGTATACATCCAGTTTGACGCTAGTAAATACACTCAAAATCAAACATACATATATAGAAGTGAAAGTATCATTATAATCAGAATCCCACCCCCCCCCCTAAAAAAAAGGAGTAGAAGAAAACATAGAAAGTGGAGGGGGTAGAATGCAGAAATTTCTGAATTAAATGCATAGAAAATTGTGATAGTAGTCGTAATATTTATCATTATAAAAATTTAGGTGAAGTACACAGTGTAACTTTCATTTAAATCATGTTAATGAATTGATTGATTATTGCAGCAAAAGAATGCTCTCATGTTCTTCAACTGAAATAGCTGTGTGATTACTGGCACAACTATAATTCTTTCTTTATTTGATGTTCTATAAAGTTTGTTTGTTTGTTTGTTTGTGTCTTACAACATTTCCTTCAGTAGTTCTATTGTTGTCTAGTCTCGTTTCATGTTTATTACCATCTATGTAAGTGTATTTGTCTGTTACTCTATTTTTCATCGGGCTTCCAGACTTCACCTTCTCCTTTTTTCTCCATTGATGTTTTCTACCAGAGGGGTCTTATTCTACAAGCTCTACTTTTTAGAGGGTCCCACCATTTTTTGCACTTTACGCAAGGTTATACCTTATTTCGGCCACTTCTGATTTATTAATACAATGTCTAATGACTTTATAGTTCCTCAATTATTATTTTTTTCATTCTACAATGTTCATTTTTACCCTATGTTTTGTCGGGAAATGAAATCAGCTTTTAGATTGAAATTGAAAAGTTAAATACTGACCAGACAAAATCCAGTATGTTTTCATGTATCAACTATAATAAGGGAAGATTTGTGATGTCGTGGCTACCTCACTCTAAAGTATTAGGATAGTTTTATGTCAAAAAAAGCAAGAAATGTTCCACTTCTCTAGATTATTGAGTATAATGATATGCCTCCACCCTCTCGCGAACGTCGCCCATCAGGTTGCATTACACATTCATTACCTGAATATACCAATATCATTGTTTAGAATCTAAGTTATGCGACTCTAGATGAGCTAAAGAAAGTTTTGTGTCTTTTGTCCCTTTGCGGCTCCCAACAAAATTCATGAAGAGCTTTCTTCCCTACCGCCTCTGACTTCTGAAAACCACCCTGATTGGTAGAGCTATTGTGTCTAAATCGGAGCTCGCGAAGGCGGGCGGGCGGGCGGTTTTAATACCCTTTCCTATTGTTCTCGCGTTCAAACGCTGGATGTTCGTAACGACGGATACTCAAATCCATAGTAGCGTCATCTTCGAGTAATCATCATCGCCTTTGTCTTTAGTGATTGGTTGTACAACTTCGACCAATGAAAATCAAGCATCAGTGGGGGAAGGAGTCCATTACTCTTATTACTCATCTCTCTCATCGGGTAAAGATCAACAGTGGTCCCAAAATTGTGCACTTCACTTTTCGACACAAGCCCAGCAAGTCAAGACGCGTGATACCGATCTTCGTAGAGCACTTTATTTGAAGCACTTTTCTCTCATCATCGACCATGGCTGATTCCCTCTGGTTGCTCGCCCACAAGTCGTCGTCAGTTTCAACCAAACAGTCACGTCGTCGACGTCCGATCAAGTTCACCAAACTGCAGATGGAGAGACTCGAAGTCGAAATCAGCAGAGACCGATATCCTGACATCGTTTTTAGAAAGAAGCTGGCCGCAGAATTTGGGCTCACCGAAGCCAGGATTCGAGTAAGTAATATTTTGTTTTTTCCCATCAGTAAATAACGCTTATGTATGTCTCATTATTTTGTGAATTTAGTAAATACCTTGTAACAACGCTGTTACTGAAGTGTTAGTGTATTCTGCGCTAAAAGATATTCAATTTCAATTTCAATTTCGGTTTTATTAAAAAACACCAAATAAAAGTCCAAAGACTAACCATATTTGGTTTACATCAAAATTTACACCTTTACAACAGGGAGACATAAAGAAAAGAAATAAAAAAAAACTGACGTTTTACTCAACTGATTCATATTGACAGCCCCCGGAAAAAAAGACAAACTATACTCACACTATCATAAAAATTGATAGCACTAATATGAGCCCATTTACTACTTATCGTGATTTTCATACAAGTACTGAAACTACTAATGATTCAACTTAATGGCTCAAATAATTGTAGTCCAACATCATTTTAACGTGTTGTGGAAAATGCGCTGTATATTACGTATAGTATCATTATTATAACGACGATGATGATGATTATGATAATGTTAATTTACTCTTGTACGTGAAATCTAAACAAACTGTGATGTGTTCTTTTCTCCATGTGCAGGTCTGGTTCCAGAATCGTCGTGCACGGTATCGTCGAGCCGTCCGTACGTCCGAGCCAGTTCAACCAGTTGCCGGGATGAACCACATCGACAAAGAGTTCACACAACCTGAGGTAGAATACAGTAGGAAGCGAAAGCGACTTTCGACATGCGATGTCATCGACCAGGAGAATACACCGCCGCCCAAGAAGTCCGCCATCAACGATTCACCGATGTCAGTCAATTTCCTGTCTCGTAGCAGCCGATCACCGGATTCCTGGTCGACTTTCTGCATCAGCAAGGAGCATGACGTCATCAATTTGCCGCAGACGACATCTCATCAAAAGCAGCAGGGCGCCACCAATCCCTTGATGTCTGTAGACTTTCTCTCCCGAAGCAGCCGACCGACTTCTTCGTATCCATCGACTAAAGCGAGTCTCTACTACACACCAGCTCCATTCTACACGTCTTTTGGTCATCGTTTCGTCTACATCATACCATCCTGAACTTTTGAATGAACTCAAGAGAACATTCGAGAAAAGGATTGTACAACACATGAACGCTCTCCATAATGGACGTATTGTTGATATATATCATGATCTTGCCTTCAGCTATGATTCTATGTCGTGTCGTCAAAATAATGTAACAAAAGAATACATCCCTCTGAATATTATTTGCCATTCTAGTATTTGTCCTTTTATCCCGTCTCTTTCAATTCGTGGCGTGTGTCGTTTTCAAGTGTAGGTTGGTGTATAAATGATGTGTGTATATGCCTTTGTGTGTGTGTGTGTGTGCGCGCGCTCGTGCGTGTGTGTATCTCCCCCTCTCTATACATATACATATACATACTGTATACACACAAACACACATACAAAGAATTAGGAAACCAGTTTTGCTGTTACAAAAATGTAAAACATATATATATATATATATATATATATATATATATATATATAAGGAAGAACACAAAAATCAGAATATCGTTATTGAAAGAAAAAACTGTATGGTCCGATGTTGTGGGTAATGATTTTACTTTGTAACATGAAAAGCAGTTGACCAGAGTGTTACACTTATCATTGACCTTAGACCTCAAATATGAGTGTGAAACCAGAGATGAAGATAAGTAAGAGAATTAGATATCAAATAAGTAAGAGAATTAAATTGAATCTATATCGTGTTTATACAACATACACACATATACAACATTTGTACAAGAAGTAAACAATAACAGAGACATAAATCAACAACACAAAGTAGAAAGGTTGTCTGAGGTTTGCTCGATACAGCAACAACCGAGCATGCATACAAGATTGAATTACAGCATTATATTCCTACATAATGTATAAGGACCCTTAAATCAATAAAAACTTTAATGTGGATTACAATATTCATGATATTATATCTATTGATTTGAACATTTCAGTACATCGGCATATTCTTAGAGGCGATAATCTGTTCAAAATTTATATCATTTACACAGACCCACCCTTTCCTGCACAAACAAACAAAGAAAAGACTCGCTCACATGCAGCGAGAAAGATCAAATTGCATATTTGCTTTCGATTGTCAAGCCAATTTGATTTTTATATGGACGTAAGATGTTTCATTTGAACAATAAGACATGGTTAAGTAATATTTGTACAATATGGTCGCTTTAGATAGAAACTAACTAGGATGCATGCTTCTGCCCATGCAGTTTAATTCCGAATTATCATGTCGACAGTCGCTAATGCCTCAGAAAATAAATGAAATCACCCAAAACAGAATGACAGCTATAAAAGGAGTAACTAAATTCATATTAGAGGTATACATAATTAATGTTTTAGATGCACGCTCAGGGAGATATGAATATAGATCTTAGATTTTTGTTGTAACATGTATGAATTGTATGTAGTACAAAGGTATTTTTTAATTTATTATGTGCACAGGGGTTTAAATTGTCATAAGAATATTTTACTTGATTTGCTTACATGACACGTTTCTGATACCAAATGTCCTACATAACATATATCTATCACCTATCTCTCCTATGCATCATGAATCCCTTTCAAGCAACATCACGGAGCTGTGACTGACACGTTTGGGTTGATTGACAGACAAGGGTGAACACGTCGTGTGTAGGTTTATCAGCGGCAAACTTCAATCAAATTACTTCATCTCATCGTCATTAACCTTGAATGATCCTTTCAAGAGTTGAAAAGAATCTTGGCAAAGTTTGATGCAGCGGAAGACGCTCTGGTTCCATTGAACTCTGCACGTTCGATTACACTCTTTAGATGCACAATTATCATATCCGGGATCAAAACACGCTGAGCGTTGGTCAGCTATTGTTGGCTTTAATCGCTCGGCGGCTGACCATTAGCGGATTAAAGGTAGTATGGCTCTTTTCAGCCGCTTGGACTCGGTCATCTCGTTAACCTCACCGGTCAGGTAATTTGACCTATTCAGGCTTGGAACATTCGACATCGAGTAATATCCCGGCATCACTGCTACCCAGAGAACTGGCTACTACACTCTGTCTATAGATAGAATTCAATTATATTGAAAATACAGTCGGTACCGAATTGATGTTAACACGATGTATCTGATCGAACATTAGAAAAAAAAATGGTAAAGCGAAATAGTTCAAGCTGATAAACCCCACGTCTCGTAGTTATGCCAGGTTTTATGTGATGTGAAGATAGGAGTCAGTTACTCGGGATTCATTTCCTGACATTTTTAGTTCAACTCAGTTTAGTTCACCTTCGTATTTTCTCTGCATTTCCGTAGAAATCACACATGAAATCTACGGAATACATTCACAAAATAATGGTCACAATAATCTTTGAAATATTTGAACAAAACTCAATGAAATCTAAGAAGTCAGTGACAATTTTTTTTTTCATTTTAAGAGAAAAATACAAGAGTCTGTGTATTTAGAATGTGTTTTAAAGTGATGGCAGTCTCTGAAAAAGAAACACACACAGAACTTATGCTAACTTAATGGCAACTCCGAATGGAAGCTATGGTGAGTAAGGAAGAAAAGAATCAACGTGAGTAGTTAAGTGTGCAGAGGAGTGAAATAAGCGATGAAATGTGCTTGATAACGATGACTGCATGAAGAGCAGTTGTAGAATGCATTTCAAGAGTAATATATACAGTATATGTAAATAATTTATGATAGTCTACTAGACGTGTGTGTGTGATGTGTATCATGAGTGAGTCGCCCTGTGTTATGCCAAATACGTAGTGATATATAGAGAGTGTGCACGACGGTATTGATGGTTTGCTTGCTTGCTTGCTTACCTGCTTGTGAGCATTAATGTGTGTGGCTAGTTTATTGTTTTAAATTTCTGACATCTAAGCCTATACCTCTACAATGTTCCAGTTTATGAAAGGAGCTATTTCAGAGTTGCAAAAGGAAAACGCAAACTTTAAACTCTTACACTCTAGGATCCCACACATAAAGCATATACCTTACGACTCTATTAATAAGCCATATAATGTACAAGATGTAAGTGGAAGACGTATACTGATGCTTTCGAAGGCATATCCTTTGTCTGAACCCCTGATCTCCTAATGTAATTTTATATCTGCCGTTTGTAACTTCGTTCGGATATCAAAATGATATAGCTATATCTGTTCACAATGGAAAAACAAGGAATTGACTATGCTGAGGGTATTTCAATACCGGCATTTGTTTCCATTAAACCAATAAAGACAGAAAATACATGTCCCTAATTTTGTGCATTTGCTTCTTCATGTCATATTTTCCAAAGTGCTTATTATTTTTTTTTTTTTGCGTTTATATATGTATCTGATTATGAAGACGATGATGACATTATACTTCTTACTATGCATTTGCACTACTACTATTACTATTACTATTACTATTACTACTACTACTACTACTACTACTACTACTACTACTACTACACTGTGAAATACAAGTAAAATTACGCTATACGACGCAATGCTATTATAGCAAGGGTTAAAGAAATAATAATTGATAAAGTGATGATAGTATGAAGAATTTTGTCATGGTAATCATTTCTGTTGTTGTCATCGCTAATCATCATTATTATCCACTAATGTACGCTGTCTTAATGGTATATCCAGTGACATTTTCATATGGTTTGTGCTGCTGTGATGTGATAATTATTGTCGACCCTTATCATGCTTATAGGTTGGCCTGAGACTCCTGATTGACATGTTGTTGTTCTTATTAAGTTTTGTGGCGTACAATTCGTGTGCCGAATATTGACGCCATCTACGTGCGGGTCTCTGTATCTTTTTGGCTTTCGTTGTTGTTACGGTACTTTTCATGAGGGGTCCCAGGTCCGGCGTCAGTGAAACGTTCCCCCCTGATTGACATTATGCGGACTGGCCGATATAGAGGTGACACAGTCGACGCGACATCCACTGAAATCCTCCATAGCACAATTTTCAAAAGGGATTCACTGAGTGACCTAACGAGGCAGTTTACTTTCATCTCGTTAGAGACAGTGTAGCGGCAGAGCGTCATTGTAGTTTAAAGGCGAGACCGAATCAATAGCAGCTCTTATATAGCAGGAATAGCAGGACAATCATTGAACGTGCTATTCAAGTGACAGGCTGAATAGACATGACACCACCCGACACATTCTATACGCATCGAGATCTTTTGAAGCGGTCAGAGCTCTAATGACGATTTAGTATTAACAATGAAAAGTCGTGCTTCTTAAAGTCACTGCCCCTGATCTTGATCCCCTCAAAGAATCGGTAATATGCCTATTCGCTAAACCTTCGACTTGTGCTCTTGTTCAGCTACTTTGTCGGCAGAGTAAAGAGTAGGGAAGCGAGCGTGCAAAAATTGCATCTGAAGAAGATCCGGCTCTAATTGAGCGCGTGAATCACAAGGCGTGCTGAATTTTAGCGTGAGAGTGATCACAGTATGGAAGCTACCCCAATACTCTATCCTTTCTTGATCGAAAGAAAAGTTAGAAAATGGATAAAGCCCTACATCACTGAATTCGTTAAAATGGCATCTCAAATGATATGTGTTTCCAAATCTTGTTTGGAAGTTACCAAAACAATTTACTCACATTCAATCTATTTGCCATAATCATTTCATCAGTCTTAAAAGCTGTTTTTTTTTAATGTTCCTTTTTACCACAGCCTATCAACCACGGAGAGATGTGCACAGGTTTCCAAAATTCCAACAAACATCATTAACATTAAGGTCTTGCTCCTTTTTCGATGATTACAGATCTCATACAACTCAAATCGTAATAACTATATTACTGACTAATTACGTAATAACTAAAACAGGACTCGATGATGATGTGGTGACCTGTTTCAAGAACTTGCGTCTTTCGCATCAAGTTGTTTCAGGACTGTCATGACTGTAACAATGAGGACGCTCTTGTCATAATTTCATACAATGTATCAGGAGAATCGTAAAATGATAAGTCATCTCCCATATACATTATTATTTCCTATTAGGAAATGTGATTATATCCATGTTTCGTGAAAACATTTTCGTTTTTACTTTTCTTCGACTTTCTGATTTATTCGATCTTAATATAACGGTTTGTTTGGTCCGGAATCTAGTGTCCTTTTGTCATAAGTCAAATAGAGAACAGACATGATTATCTTTAACTTCTCTGTTTCACAGTGGTTGATATTCAAGCAATCTTGTTTAGTTCTTCTCGAGACCCCTCACCTCATGGAAGTAAGCTTACTAACATTGATCCAAGTTGAAATGCAATGTTCATAGTACATCCTATACTTTTGAATTGGATGCTGGTATTCAATATTTTGTCATTTGACCTTTTATTAAATTCTTAGAATTATTTACATTTTAATTTCCCTACGTTTGAACTGAATTTAATCTTAGGTCTGCTGGGCGATGTATACTAGAAGTACAAAACTGAGAAGCCTGGTACAATGCGATGTGAGAATAATAATGTATATATGCCTTTGTGATTTGAATTACCACTGTGTGTGCGCACATGTCTATGGTATCTTTTTAGAGCATTGCTTGATTTTGTTTTTGTTCATGACTATTTTTGTTTGTTTGAGTGTGTGTTTGTGTGTGCGCGTGTGTCTGTGTTTGTTGTTGTGTGTGTATCTGCTGTGCACATGTTTATCAATATCGTTTATAGGAGGCAGCTACGTCTTCTTGCTATCAAACTGGTCAATTTTTACCATCTGTACATTGATTCTATCAATTCTCCCTTGTATTTCTGTCATACCAGATTCCGCTTACATCACTTCATTGTTGACCCACAGTTTACTAAGAATTCTGGTCCCTCTCTCCCATTCAAGCTATTTGTGAAGTTAAGACCTAATTTCAATCAAGCACGAATACCGACAAGAGATACCTTTATCTCAAAAGCGAACCCACTGTAACAACAAAAGAACGACACATACATAACTGCATATTCACGCAGGCACAAACGTATACAAGTTATCATTTTGTTACTTGGGTTAAACAAAACACAAACACAGACTCAAACAAACAAGCAAACAAACAACCATGAACAAACATAAGATTATATTTTACTCAAAAATACCGCAGGAATAAGGTAAGATGAACTGAATGAAATCTTAATGTCTAATGGTAATGTTTATTATTAAACACTAAATATAAAGAAGCAAAACGATGTTGCTGAATTCAAGTCTGAATCATCGCGGGTGTCTCAGAAAAGAGGAACAGATTTCTGAAGTCGGAAGAATGCTGGTCTTCTATCATTGTTTGCTTGCACAGAATCTAATACACTTCTCAATAATATGAGAAATGAAATATCACATGTCAGTCACTCCTATGAATGTGGCGGCATCACAGCGTTCAGTGTGGAACGACGAAGGCATAAGGATGACCAAACATGTAGAATGGCGACGGGCTGTGGTAGAGACTCCCTTCACGGTATGGCGATTGATACGAAGAAGTCGGTCGGCTGCTTCGGGAGAGAAAGTCTACAGACATCAAGGTATTGGTGGCGCCCTGCTGCTTTCGATGAGATGTCGTCTGCGGCAAATTGATGACGTCATGCTCCTCGCTGATGCGGAAAGTCGACCAGGAATCCGGTGATCGGCTGCTACGAGACAGGAAATCGACCGACATCGGTGAGTCGTTGATGGCGGACTTCTTGGGCGGCGGTGTGTTCTCCTGGTCGATGACATCGCATTCCGTTGATCGCTTACGCTTTCCTGTGGATGAAGACTCCATTCCCTTGATGCCGATTGGCCTGTTGATCTGATTGTCTCTGGTGTCTGGTCGAGCAGAGAGGGATTTGAGTGAAGTTCGACGAAGGCGCGAATGGCGATTCTGGAACCAGACCTGAAGATAAACAAAGAATAAATCTGACGTTAGCATTTTGCTTCATGCATGAACAATTTTTAAACATAAAACGTAACATGCTACTGCCACAATCAAGTCACCAAAAACATAAAGGACGTGGTTCTTAACATCGGCCATTCATATTCTCGCTGTGCTAGGAATGTTTGAGTCCCAAATTTTCATCTATCTCAATTTCTCAATATGGGCTGTTTATTGAGATAGATGTTGAGATAGATAGAATCTCGATCGCAATCTATATCAATTTTCATCTATCTCAGGTATTGCATTGTAATAACAGCTAATGAAAAGATAGTTGCAATTTGAAACCAGTAATTTATATTCAGTAATATTATCATTTACAGTATTACAAGAAAAAATCAACTTTACTTCATCATTCATACATCTTTGCTTTTACATACTTGTATTCTATCTTCATCGAGGCCGAGTGAGGCAGCCAATTTCTCTCTAGAGACGATGTCGGGATATCTGTCGATGTCGAATTCAGCCTTCAGCTTCTCGAGCTGCCATTCGGTGAACACTGTCGGACGTCGACGACGAGGGCCTTTGGTAGGAACGGACGTCGAGACTTGAGGGAGAAGGGAGAGCGGTGAATCGGCAAAACCGTATGGATTGGTTTTGTAAAGATATCGGTTTGTGGGGAAACGTTGAGATACGACTTAACTTCGAGAGAATCTTAGTGAATTGTGGTGGTAGTACCAAAGTAGCTAGTGACAGCGGGTAATTGATGCTAAACTAAAGTTGGTCATCAAAGGGTAATGCGTGATAAGAAGATAAGTACGTTACGTATTAGCAAAGCCGCGTATCACTTTCACGCGCCATAAGCGTTTGATAGGAACGGACTTTTGATTGGTCCGATAAACCGACCAATGAGATTACCCGAGTAGCGGCTTGTTTAAAGTTTCACGTCCGGCTATTCACAGGAGCGCGAATCCCCTGATCTACGTTGGCTGGGAAATTACAATAGAACTTTAATTTGTTTTCCTTTTGTTCATTAGCGACCCGATTGTCGGTTCGCTGCCGACGAACCGGTCTTGTATCATCTTCCTGCATGGGTACAATAGCGTATTGCCGCTGTTCTACGACTTGGATTGTTTCTTCATTTTTCATCGGAAATCGGGCGCAGTGAACGGTCGATTATTGTGGAATTGACTAAAGCTTGTAAGACTGTTCAGAATGATCATCGCGTCAATGCAAAGAGTGAAGGAAATTGAGGCTGACGTATGCTTCAAAGAACGTTGATTTCTAAGCACATACGGTGAATTTTAAGAACACTTTTTTCTTCTTCTATATATTGCCTTTTCTGCTGATAACGGTTTGTAGTTTACATTGTAATTACCAGTCAGTGAAAACAATATCAGAATCAAGAAATTGTATTTGCACAATAATAACGCATGTAATTATTTTATCAGCAAACGTTGTCTTACTATGGGTAAATCAAACTTTTTTTCGTTCTCACGGGTCCCCTCCAAACATGGCAAGCATCGTCTTGCAAGCACACTTCATTATTTCATAATTACTTTTATTTCTTTATTCTAGTGACTTTCAATGTTTAATCCCCTATGTTAACTTTGATCAATGTTCTGCTATAAAAATATAGTTGAAGTATGATAGATTGAGGAGTTTGATACAATGTGAGAATGAAGCTTTTGATATGACTTTCTGTTAATATGATACTTGGAATGACCGACCAACCGCGGCCGCGTGCGTGGTGGTAGTGTTGGTGATGGCGGTGTGTGTATGTGTGCGTGTGTGCTCTGGACGTTTAAATATGTGTGTGCCCGTGTTCATCAATGTCGTATGATAGGTTATCTTCTTAAATTGCTTTCAAACTGGTCAATCTCTACCGTTTTCTCTATGTTTCATTCCGTTCTCTTAGTATCTCTATGTTACATCAGATTCTGCTTATATCTGTATATAGCTTGGTGGCTGCAACGAGAGTACTCTAAAAAATTCAGTCCATCATTGCCATAAAGTTTTCTATGAAGATTTAAACCCCTTCACAATTCAACTCAAGCACAAAGTAAACATACGTTCGAGCATTTACCTGTAGGTAATACGCGAGACCAATCACACATAATAAACACACATACACACATACACACATAAGCACACGCACACACAAGCAAATATGCCATATAGAATTTCATAAGCAATGACTGAAATTTTTGTCAGTAACGAAGATACACACATACACACACACGCACACACACACACACACACACACGGAGACATGGACACAAAGGTCTCAAAACGTGATAGTAATTTAATGAACTTTTGCCAAGACACAAAACAATCAAACACAGGAAAGTAGCTAATTGTTTAATGATTGAAGCATACAACAAGAATCAGCATACAAATTATACATCCAAAAGAACCAAAGAGTAGTATGAACAGACCAATATTACAAGTAATTTTTGTACACAGGCTTATCATTTGATTAAAGTTACATTGGATGAAATGCTGAACCCTCGACGGTTTCAGTTCTTGTATATAGAGAGCAGAGAGAGAGATAGAGAGAGAGGGGGGGGGGGAGATACCGAGAGTATATACAAAGAAGGAGACTACAGACTCATGGTATGATAAACGCTTTAGATGGATGGTCAGATTTTCTAACGTTGCTATGCGGGGGAATTAATTACAACGAGCCACAGAAAGTTTGGTTATGCAAAAACTATCAACAAAAGACTGGATAAAAATGTAAATCATGTCAGCATTCATTTTTCAATCGGAGAATTGGTATACAGAATTAATGCTTGTTTTCACTTGTGTAATCATCTTACCATCACGTACGATCGTAAGGAAGTCGTGCTGTGCAGGACTGTACAAGGATGCCAATTATAAAGAATATGAAGGCTTTATACTACAATGTATATTAACATTAACTAATTTGTTATATTGTAACGACTACATATTATTTTGTGTACAATAATAGTTTGATAACATGACCGAAACATCCTTAAAGATAATACACTACATTTTTAGCTATATGACAGCTCATTAAAATTAATGTGTGAAATTGGTCTTGCAATCCTACCATGCCGACTTGGTTATACAAAGATTATGTTGTGACATTAATCAAACATATGTTTTTATGGTATGCTACAAATAATTATGATAACCATCACGGCCTTTCAGTTAACTTCAAATCTCTCAAGTGTTGGTAACATACTGTTTTTCAATCATTCCATTTGGAGCTAAATACATCGCCGCAAACTCCTCCGTTACAAGTGACGTCAGTAATTCAATACGCCACTGTTTTACTTCACACTTACAAAAGGGGAATGGGCTAATGCACATTATATCGCAAGAAACATCATCAGATAGATCAAACAACAATGCGGATAAAGTAGAAAAAAAGGGATTGATCGAAAAAAGGAAAAAGAAAGGTGGAGGACACATTCACTTTGTTTATATCACATCGCCTGTGCGATCATTTATCCAAAATCGGGTAGTATAACATTATTCTCTCTATCAATCTCTTCCACATAATCAGTGGATTCTCCAGCAACATGTACACATTCCATTTGTGTAGCTTCATTCATTCAAGCATATAGCACAGTGTGCCTGGTTGATACCTTTTTGCTGACTATTGCTAGTCACCTGGGGCGAACCACAAGGGGTCGGCACTTACTCTTTGCCATATATGAATGAAGTGGGATCGCTAGCTGATCAAACAACAGGATATGCATATCAAAATAAAGAATAATTCATTCATTCATTCATTCATTCATGCTTTAATTTTCATTTCCAATCAATATACATAGGTCACAGTTCCGTAGCTGGTTAACCGCAGCCTGTTTCAACGCATTAAATGTTCGGATACAACATGACTCTCCTAATTCTGAATTAGAAAATCACTGTTCATCCCGATAGCTTAGTCCTCTGAGATGTGAACTATAAAATGATATCTCAGTTATAATCTCATTCAATGCATTATTGATTAGACTACCAGTCTTACACATGAACAGACCAAAATAATCGGATTCAAAAAAAAAAATTTTCTGTTTGTCTCCTTTTCGTTTTCGATCAAACCGAGGTCAAAAGCAGACTGAGCAACTACTAAGCAGATTATTTCAATTAGCCTACATGGCAATGTGAAAAAGTAATGAAATATTCCTATAACTTGTCTTGAGCAGAGTTAAATGCAAGCGTATTGGCTCATGTAACAACAACAACAACAACAACAACAACAACAACAACAACAACGATGTCATACTCATTTTAACGACCCAACCCTGTCAATTTTTTTTTTTCGGATTCAGTTTTGTAACCCCTTGAAGTTAATCGTTTCTCTTCGCTATCACATTTTTATCATAATTTATCTCAAGATCATATCAATTTTTGTAATGGTTGCAATGCATGTTTACGTGATACTATGAGGCCTTTGTAGCAGTTCGTCAAAGAAGTATTTTTTTTTTCTTTCACTGCATTGCATTTCAGTATAATGTCAGGTATAATCAAGTGGAGCTACAAAATATTTGTAACTTGTTTGTGACTTCTCCATGATGGTCAAACTAGCGATACTCAATCAGAGTTAATTGTGATCAGACTTACATCTATATGCTGTTTGTTTAGAGCATACGGACGCTCATTATAATCAAATTTTAATGTCAGAATATTCTGAACCTCCACTGTTTGGTGCTTTATTGTCACTCTTAATAACACATTCCGACGATATTGTGTCATTCGAAGGCATGAAAATCAGTACAGAATGGTTTAATTATCCAAGCATACACACACTCATTAAGCGTTAGATGGATGTATGACTTGGAACAACCAGGGAGTATGGATGAACTGGAGGGCAATAGATTTAGCTAGATGGAAAGAGCCTATGCAGGATTACTACAGTCATGAGAAGTAAATATTGGAGATTTACGTCTACGAGATTCACCATGTGCACACAGAGTCCTCAGCCCATAGTTCCAGTGCTGTATATACATACGGCACTGCATAGTTCAATCTAGTGGACGGCAGATGACCCTCTAAAGGGCTTTTTACACTTGTGTTTCTTAACCCCGGACTTTCTCTGACCCAGGACTATCGTTAGTCCCGTACCAATTTTTTCAGCTTTTTACACTCGCCAATTAGTCCCGTACTATCTCTTGTCCGGGGCTAAGGAGAAAACTGACCTTTTTACACTCGTATTTCTTAGCCCCGGACTTTCCAAACCACATGAATATTCATAATTACGCTGTGTGTACTGTACACGTACACCCACGCACCGGCAGCACTTGATGACCTCGTTTCTGATTGGTCAGTGAGGGTCGGACTTCGTCTCCGTCGCTTAGCCCAGGATTATTTTTTCGTTCTGTTTACACTCACTTCGTTGGCACCGCAATTGCGGTGCTAACCCCTGCTATTTTGCAGGGCCAGATAGTACCGTACTATCGGTGGGGCTAGCCCACTTTGGCAAAAACGAGTGTAAACAGAAAGTGGGCTAAGGATAGTCCCGTACCAACGGTGGGGCTAAGGCCCCCCCCCCCCCCTTAGCCCCACCGTTGGTCCGGGGCTAAGCAAAATTTTACAAGTGTAAAAAGCCCTTTAAGCAGGGAGGTGGAAAGAGAGGAAAGAGGATCTTCCACCTCCCTGCTCTAAGTCTTGTCGTGCGTCATCACGCTGCAAGTGCCCCATTTCGCATTTAAAACTCATCACGATGTAGTGACGTATTTACCACTTTAGATTTAAAAAATAATACCGAATAGTGTAATACCTTTGATAGAAAAACAGCTTGCACCGACAAAATCCATGATTCATGGAACATAACTATCGCCATTGTCAATCAATTTATGACATTTATAATCATGGAATATTATACATACGCTGAAAGTAGGCTGTAATACCCATTCAGAGACTTACGCCTCAGGGGTTTTGTACCCGCGTCATTACAATACTTCCAAAAAAATGTTGGTACTTGCAGTAGGTATTAGCATTTTACTAATTTTATATGAAGAGCATTTTCCTCCAAATAGTGTCGTATCATTTAGAGTACTAATATCACACAACAAAATGTTGTAACTGACCCTATTTTACTTTTGGAATGGTCAATCATCCAATAATAATCATTACAAGTGTATGAATATTCCTGTGAGCAGGCACGGCACATGCATGTTCAGTCTTATATGTAAATTTGATTTATTACAATATTCCACTCACTCACAGTATCCCAGCAAAGAATCCACTTATCTTACATGCTATTGCATGAAAAAATCGTGTATCACATTTCACAATATATCAAATATGTAGAGTCTATCTTCAGTGCTGAAAGCTATCTCACCACTCTCAAACACCTGTAGATAGTACCAATTTCTTTTCTTTGGTTTCTGTATTTTGAAATCGGTGATGATATTGTGCAAGTACTCCAAATCTCTCGTGTATCGATCGATACTGACGAGACCCTCCTCGTGCTTCACCCAGGCTACAATGACAGAATCATCTCTACAAACAGCTGGGTAGACAAACATACCCTCCTTCTCCAAGACATTCTCCTTCTTCCCGTTACCATCAAGGCAGACGACAGTTGATAGATCTCTCAGTATCAGTTTCCCCATGGTGTGAAAGGAGAATAATAGCAGAGGTGTATATCCACCACACATTATTACCCTGACTGCTTTACCACCATGTGGGGTAAATACTTGCATCATTCTAGGCTTCCTATAACTGAAATGGATAGTGTCATCTCTATCCACAGTGAGACCACCTACCCCTCCTTCATCATAACGCATTGTTTCGAACATGACATCAAGTTTCTCCCACTGTCGAGTGTAGAGTGACATCTTTTCGTTTGTATCACGTACAACACTTCGACCATCAGACAGGAATCCAAGTTCACGGATACTGACATCCTTCAGCACGGTCTGCTGTAACTCGCCATCAGTGGAGTAGAGATGGATTCCGCCAAAATGCGAACCCACCGCCATCTTACCGTCTGGTGTACTAGTCATACAGTTCATGCTATTTTCGGTCGGGAGCTCTACGTCTGCTTTGACATCCCACGTGCAACCTTCTAGTTCTCCAAGATAAAGTTCATTGACCTGCACGTATTTACTAAATGAAATCTTCTGAGCTCGTTTTGTCACACCTCTCGTTGATTGATCGTCAGGATCATCTCGTCCCAGAAAGGTCTTCAAGTTCTCACACAGCGTGTCGTGTGCAAACAAGGCGTCTTTCTCTAGTGGTACCTTCACACCGTTAGCTACCAGCTCTTCCATAGCGGTCATACAACGAATTGTTTGGTGACTCTCTTCCTCCATGACTTGTAATTCCTTCTCCAAATTTTCAGACAATCGTTTCACTTGACATTTCAGGGCCTCTCTTCTGGCTGACAATAGTTGCATGTATTCTTCGTACGTCTTGTCGATGTCATCATTGAGTCTTCTCATCATGTTTGTTATTTCATTTCGTTGTGTCTCTATGAAATCAATATAATTTACAATGGTTGTTTTCTTTGATTTTGCCCTTTCTTGTAACTTCTTGATATTTTCTATCAATTTCTCCTCGTGGATAGCTGCCTCTTCAATCTGATGCCCTGCTTGTAAGTGTCTTAACATCCCGCACTTACAGCAGACGTACTCCCGACATCCGATACAGAAACACTCCTCATCATCGTTAGGATGTTTCTTACACTTCCGTCTCCTCTTAAGCGAAATTTTTCCGGAGAGCACCTCGCTAATGGGCACTACTTCGTGGTTGGAGACCGGTTTCCAGATAGAGTGTGTTTTCTCACACGATTTACACATATATTTCCCACAGTCCTGACAGAAGGACACAGCTGGCAACTTTTCGTCCTTCTCACAAACTGTGCATATTGGGCTCTTTGCTTTAACTTCTTCCACTAGAGAATTCAGGGGTACGATTGTTTGTAACTTACTCACATCTCCACTGGGTAGGGGCGTTTCTTTTCTGCATACAGGACATGTTATAGCTTGTTGGTTGGGCTGAGTTTGAGAGATGCATTCCAAACAGTCTTTGCAGAAGGTGTGAGAACATGCCAGTGATTTGGGTTGGTTGAATAGTGCCAGACAGATAGGACACTCCAGATTCTGGCTGCTGATTTGATGAAACGTTGCCATGGTGTCTTTCTGTGTGTTAGCAAAAGAATGAAACGCATTGACGAGTACGAGCAGAAATATGATATCATCATTTACCAAAATAAAGAAGGGAAATTCAATGGACCGTGGTGTTGGAATGTTTGCATTCTTAAAATCGGACGAAGTAATGAAGCACAATTTAAGAGACGTGTGTGAATAATAGATTATTTGAGTGGAGGAGATCACATTAACTAATTGTCCGGTGAGCCTATCATGATACTGCAACTTACAATAAAATCAGTTGTATCTTGTTAGTTCCCTAAATGAGTACTGCCAAACCTGCCTTAGCGGCCACCTGTCTATAGCGGTCACTGAAAAATCCCCCGAGAGAAAAGCCCTGTTAAAGTCCCTGTGTATAGCAGCCACCTGTCTAACGCGGCCAGCGGCCACAAATTTTGTTCCCGCAGAAGATTTTAACCTGTCTATTATAGCGGCCCGCCACAGACCCGATGGAGCCGTAGCCGAGCCGATATATTCAGCGTGTTTTT
Organism: Diadema antillarum; assembly: GCF_040938485.1. Taxonomy (NCBI): domain Eukaryota; kingdom Metazoa; phylum Echinodermata; class Echinoidea; order Diadematoida; family Diadematidae; genus Diadema; species Diadema antillarum. The sequence continues at coordinate 56,514 of NW_027271416.1, forward strand.
CTGCTTTTTAGCCGTGTCAGTCATTCATGGGTAACGTTCAGTGATCGCCTCCGCTGTTATTCATCACTCATTCAGTCATAATATCACACTAGCGTAAATCTTTTTCACGACTGTACGCATGCTATTTACTGTGCAACAATTTTTTCATAAACACCGGCATTGTTCAACACGTCGTTCAACAGGTACATGTAAGTACTTACAGATATATTCAACAACGATACATGTACATGTCGGCAAACGAAACGGATAACCTGTCTTTAGCGGCCACCTGTCTATAACGGCCACTCTTGTCGTTTCCCTTGGGTGGCCGCTATAAATAGGTTTGACTGTATTAGAAAAATATATGATGGGTTGAATCAAGCAGCTAATGGAGGGGTGACTCTCTTAATCAAGGGACTGCTTTTCAGCAGTCCCCTTCATTTCCAACAATTCTTTCATAAAATAAAACCGCATTATATGACTACATATTTTCTTACGCTATATTTCTCTTATTACAAGAAATGAGACTCAATGATTTCGCATAGCTGTATATATGCAAAAGGAGTGAAGAGGAGGCTTACATCGCCATAAAGTTTATAAAATATGAACATTCTGAGGTGTTGTAACTCAATCAACATCTTTATTTACCCTTTGCAAGCATATTTACATAACTGCTGTGGCCATGTAGTCTACAACCTTACCAGCTCTGCTGATGTTCCTAAAATTTTGTTATCATGTTAGCAACTTTTGGGGACACAGAAATGCATTTTAGGGAAGGGAATATGTCTATTATTATTATTATTTGATGAAGCAGTTAGCTGCACAGTCACAACAAACGCTCTTTGCGTATTCAATGTCCCTTACCTGCAGACCCTAAAACCGAGTTCAAAAGATTATAATTACAAGCACGACTAGCCACCTCTCTCTTTTGTTTCTAACTTTTGAAGTCATGAAAATTAATGAGTGATTGCGCAGACCATTGTTAATACATCGAACAGGAAAGTCCTAAAGACGTCTGACATGTATCTTATTCTAGTCATGTCTAGTGTCTAGTAATTGACAAACTAATCTATTTATATTTATTTGTGATAAAGTTCTCAGATGTTGATTTATTTCCAACAGATATAACGATTGATATCTCTATTCAAAAAGCATTATACTATATCAGGCTATATATGCCAGTTGTTCTGTTTGGAGTGCTATCATTAATATCACAAAATTGCTCAACACCTGACCACCCCTCCCCTCCCCCATATAGGTTTTCTGGGCTGCCATGTGTTCAAGCATCCACTTATATACTGGCAGTCATTCTTCTGCATAATTTCTCTAGCTATTCGCAAATTGGTAATACAATGTATAGGACCCTACTTCGTATTAAGAATTAATGTAAGCATATGTTTTCTTTCTTCGAATCATGTCAATCTGTATAATAACGCTTTCTGTGATATCACAGATAAGAAATTTGATTTCTATTTTGTATTTTGGTGAAGAAAATAAAACCAATCAAAAAAGAAAACAAAATCTAATATTGACACAGGTTATGGGGTAAAACATGTTGAACAAAAGCAGCAAAGTCATAACAGACATGTTGACTGAACAAACAAGGCAGAATCTGTTTCAAGCTTATAGTTATTTTGTTAGACATACATTGTTTGTAAACTACGTGTCGCGGGCACAAATATAACATGCATGATTGTGTTAGTATCTTTTCGTATGCACGCTTACCAAGTTTGCTGTATTTCCGGGTTCAATATTTCTAAATTATGTCTGGCTCCGAAGTACATGTAGGCATGTATCGAATTACAACCTGTTGTCTGTTCAGCACGAGGAAAGGTGTGATCACGAAATAGATTGAATGTTACTTTTAAGACCCAAAACAAAATGCAAAGAACTAGTTTTTTGGAAATATTGCGAAGCACTGACAAAATGGTCGGGCGGTTCAGTGTAATGACTATCAACGGTTGACTATATTTACCCTGACCTTTATACTGCGAACATCTATTTATAGAAACAGGTTTTCCCCACACCTCAATTCTCAAACACTATGCACCTATCTGAAAATCACAGCTCACAACTGAATTTCGCCTTGTCCAGGGACCTGTTCACGCGACATTGAGCTGAGATGAGGTGTTTTTTTTTTATGAGTAAGATGTTAACAAATGTTGTCATGTTAAAGTATCACTTCGAAGAGAATCTGAGTAAAGTAAGACATTTGATTATTTAGAAAATTCTGTCATTTATCCTTCTGTTGTGATATTTTGAAATCTGAGGAAAAAAAAACCTCGATCAAAGAGCCAAGATGTTCTGCTGATGTAGAAAGATTTTGATATTCAGATCCTGTGGAGGGTTTTTTTTTTCTCCTTTTTTTTTCTCTTTTTTTTTGATATTACATTTTGTAACCTGTCTTCATCGAGGACCAGAGCAGCAGCCAGTTTCTCTCTGGAAACGATGTCGGGATATCGGTCGATGTCGAATTCAGCCTTCAGCCTCTCGAGCTGCTCTTCGGTTAACACGGTCGGACGTCGACGATGAAGGCCTTTGGTAGGAACGGACGTCGAGACTTGGGGGAAAAGCGAAAGTGCATGAAGAATCAGCCATGCCGGAGTTGGATTGGTTTCGCAAAGATTCCGGTTTGTGCAAGGATATGATTTAACTTCGGAACAATGGATTGTTCCTCTCTGAAAGGTCGACAATTGCAGAGTTGACTAAAACCTAGGGAAACTATATTTCGGAATGATCATCGCGTCAATGCAAAATGTGAATGAACTAAGCTCTAACGGTTATACAATATGTAATATTTCAAAACTTTGATGACGTAATGATATGAGGCATATAAACCTCCACTGACTTTCCTTTGGATATTATACGTGAATTGATTGGTTTTTGCAACAAAAGAATGGTCTAATGTCAGCCGGCTAAACATATTGTAGAGGTGCAATCAAGCTTACTTTACTATTTCTTTTTTGCTACTTGACGTGTTGTACGGCAAAAAACAAAACAAAACAAAACAAAGCAAAAATCCACAATATTAATGTACCAACTAGTGGAAAATTTGTAACATCACCATGACATCATCTCATCTAATTTGCATTCAACGTGTCTTTGTGATCCAAATCTAGGTTTCGAAAAAACAAAGAGAACGTTTTAATGACGCAGTTTATTTAATTCTTGCTTGGTTGCATTGAATATGTAGTATTTGTTCGTTTAAGTTGACTACTTAAGGAGGTAAAAGGATTTTTTTTTTTGGTCAGAGTAAGAGACACTTGTTGTAAAATATGTCAAACAGGGGGTTTTTCACTATCGATTTAGTGTGAAGGAAGATGAAAACGTCTTTCTTCTTTATGCAAATGGATTGTGTGTCTCAATATCGTTTGACAGTTTTGTCTTTTTGATAGAATAACGTATTTCCGCCATGTGTATAAATGTATCCTAATTTATCTTTATCTTTCTTTGTTATATTTTCATTTTCTCCTTACAACATTCCATTGTTGCCTCGCAAGTTCACACCAAAAATTCCAGCGCATCTCTCTCAAGAATTTTTTTTTCTGTGAAGATTACTAAATCCACTCATAATTTCACTCAAGCAGCAAGCACAAACACACCTACCATGCCTACGAACATTAACCCTTAAGAATACACGGGAACTCGGTTTTACACATAAATACACACACATACACACACAAACACACACACACGCACGGATACATGGAAACAAAGTTCTCAAAACGTTTTAGTGATTTAATGAACTTTTGCCACGACACATCAAAGACAAACACCGGAAAGTAGAACATTGTCAAAATCGGATTGAAGCATACAACAAGAATAAACATACAAATTGTATATCCAGAAGAGCCACAGAGTATAGTATGAACAGACGATTATAACAAGTTATTTGGGTGCAGATTAATGCTTATTATCGTTTGATTAAAGTTACAGCGGGTGAAATGCTGAACCCTCGACTGTTTCACTTCATGTAGAGATGGGAGGGGGATACATTGTACCGAGAGTACAGAGGAGATTACAAAATGGTATATAATGTAACGCGGTAGATGGATGGTCAGATTTCACAATGTTACAATGAGGGGAATCAATTATAAAGAAACACTGAAATTTCGGTTATACAAAAATTTTCAAAAGAAGAATGTAAATTATTTCAGCATTCATTTTCAATCGGAGTACTGGTGTACAGACGTCTAACAATAGCGTAATGATCTTGTTATGCATTGTTATGCACGAGCGTAAAGAGTGTTGTACAGGACTGTACAAGAATGACAATTATGATGTAGAATTTGAATGCTTTACTATGCCAAAGTAAACTAACGTGATATATTCTAATGACAAGATGATATTTTGTGTAATAATAGTTGGTTAACATGACCTGAACATCCTCAAAGATACATATTTTTGAAGAAAATTACATTTTCTTAGCTATGACAGCTTAATGACTGGGCGAAATATTGCAGTCTCACAGTTCTACCATGCCGACTTTCATTCATTCATTCATTTTTCCATCTTCAACAAAACTTGTAAATACGATTTTTTCACAGAAGATAAGTACATACAGTATATGTCAACATTACAAAACGTGATAAATGAAATTTATGGATATACAACCAAAATTGTGAAAAAGAAAAAGCACAAAAGCATTCTGAAGTTTAGAAAATGCAGAAGATAGGGACGAGGAATGCTGAAGAAGCAATGGTTGTAGGGTTCATGCACCCCAAACATAGTAAAACAATTATACATACATCTTGGTTATACAATGATTATTAATCAAACTTGGTTATATAATGATTATCAATCAAATACATATCTAATACATTTTAATGCTACGTTATGAATAACTATCAAGGCATTTCAGTTAACTTCAGATTTCTAAGTATGCATGGGTTATATTATACTACTTCTCGATCATTCCATTTTGAACTATAAATGCATCACCTCAGACTCCTCCGTTACAACAAAAGTGACGTCAGTAATTCAATACGTCACAAAAGGGAAATGATCTAATGCAGACATCGGACAGCAAGAAACATCATCAGATAGAAAATAATGTGGATGAAATAGAAAATGAAGATGAGAGAGAGGGAACGATTAAAAAGGGGAAAAATGTGAGACACAAAGTTATTTTGTTTGGAGCGTCACCAGTTTGATCATATCCCAAATCTTATAAAATTCTCTAAACTACTCTCTTCTACCCAAGCATAATGGCTCCTGCACAAAACAACAATTATACATCTCACATCTCTAGCTAATCAAAACAATAGCAACTTCGTATTGGAAAATAATGATCTTCCGTAATGCATTATTAAACAGACTAACACATGAATACAGTCATAACAAAATAATCTGATTCAACAAGAAAACGAATTATTGTTCAGTTTGTCTCCTCTTCGGTCAAATCAAGGAAATTATTACCAAAGGTAAACTGATTAGTAACTTGATTATTTTAGTTAGCCTGCATGCCAACGTGTACCAGACTTGAAATAATATAGGTTTTCCCTGCCAATTTCGCACTTTTGTCAGTCCATTTGATAAAAGGTTCATTCAATTTAGCAAAAATCCTCGTCACTACTCATTCTGTCATTCAAAATTTCAACTTGTTCGTGCAATTTAGCATTTCGATCAATGAAATTCGCACATGTGCCTTCCGAATTCGTAAAACGGGCATTCAAATTGGCACGTGCTCTTCAGTCATTCAAATTCGCCAGCACTGGCGGAAAATGCATTTCAGTCATTCAATTTCGCGTATGGGCATTCAAATTCCAAACATGTTCATTCAAATTACCGTGATGTTATTTCTATTTTGAAAAGGTGAGAACCGTGATTTATAAATATTTAAATGTGAATTTTTGTTTCATGCACACACTGATAAGTATACATGTATAGTAAAGGTATCTTTGACTCTAAATAACTCAAGTTTGTTGTTCTATAACGCCCAGCTTCTTTCATACATGTTATCAGAACTATGCATGCACCAGTACCATAGATTCACTTCACTTTCTTATGTCCAGTCATGGCAGCACGAATGAGATACAGGCGTATCTTTCAGGAAGACAGGGAAACAATCACAGAAGCATTTGAGGGTAATAACCTTGACAAATAGATGGCTAGAGCTGATCCAAGAACTTTATTCCTACTGATGATTAACGCAATATAGCATCCACCAAATGAAAATAATGAAACATGCAGACGAAAGAAATAATCACGATGTAAATTGAAACCTCATTCTCCCAATGTCAAAAGAAATTGAAGATTAATATATATATTACAACTTGCTTTGTATCAGAGTGAACTGCAGGAAGGATTTGCACAAACAGTAATATGCGGGTTTTTGCCTAAATTTATTTATACTAATTTTTATGGCCCAGTCCTGTCAAGTTTTTCGGTTTCCGTATTTACTCACTTCTCTTCTTTATCACAGTTTCAGCTTGTAATCATATGTCAATTTGTTTACGGGTTAATTTTAGGTATACATGAAACTGACACTTATGTAGCAATTCATCAAACAAACATATTTGTGTGTGTGTGTGTGTGTGTGTGTGTGTGCGTGTCCGCGTTTTCTCACCGCATTGCATTTCGGTAATGTCTTGTATAAGTAAAGCAGTGTACACGTCACAAGACCAACACCCACGAGTCATACAGCCCACGAGTTATACAGCTCACAAGTCATACTACCTACTAATTATAAGCCCACGAGTTCAACAGTAAGTAAATAAAGCCAATGAGTTCGACATCAAGTTAAGTAAGCCCATCACGAGTTATACAGTCCATAAGTTCGACACTACGCACGAAAGGCCCACGAAACCAACACAACGCTATTAAATGCCCACGAGACTGACACTAAGGATCACGAGACCGACACCATACACTGAAAAGGATCACGAGACCGACACTAAGGGTGGGATTTCACGGGGCACGCGAACGATTTGCGAAGGACGCGAATGGCAAAATCCAGCGTTCGCATTTTGGTCTGCAAAAGATCGCCAAACGAACGTGAGGGTTCGGAAGCGTCGTCAATTGTTCGCGAATGTCGTTTTTACTTCGGCGAGAATTTCAAAAAAGTTTGAAATTTTCTGCGAACCTTTTCCGCACACTTGGTCGTGATTTGCTCGTGAATTGTTCTCGAAAGTGTCTTTAAAGCCTCGTCATATATGCGCAAGACCTTCGCAAGACACGCGAGATGTTCGCAAAATGTTCGTTAAACCCCAAACAGACTCCGAAACTTTGGGTGGGATTTCACGAAGCACGCGAACGATTTGCGAAGGATGCGAATGACAAAATCCAACATTCGGAAAAGTTTTTCTCCGAATGTGTTCCGACAATGAAGCCGAAAACTATTCTTGCGCAATTTGTGCGAAGTTCCCACGACGTATGTGCGATTGTCGTGTGTATCATTGCCTAAAGTACAGCATGTTACGTACACGAAGAACACGCGACGGAAATGCGAACAACGAAACATTTTCAATAATCATGGGAGAAAATGTAGCAAGGAGAGGTGGAAGCATGAAAAAAAAAATCAACTCAAAACAGCTTTCTTGAGTTGAATTTTTTTTCTTTCCTGTATTTCTCCTTTCTTTTTCTCTCATTTCTCTATCGTGTGTTTGCCTACATTTTTTCCCCCTAGGACGTATCTCCACTAGTAAAGCATGTGATTTTTTTTGCAGTTCCTCCAACACATAATCTCTATAGTTCAAATGAAATTTACATACTTAAGATTGATTTTAAGTGTATTCTGCGATTTTTTTTTGTATATCAAATATTCTTTCTCTTTGCTAGTCTTTAATTTCTTTTGTTACTATAGTTGTTAATAATTGTTTGATGTTTAGATGTATGCTACGATTTTTATTTGTAGAAAACGTACAGGGCATACATCCCCCAAACGTGCGCTAAACGTTCGCGAGAATGTCTCAAAAGGTACGCGAACAGTTTGCGATTACGTCGTAAAATGATCGGAAAAACTTCGCAGATTTCGCGTAACCATGGTAACATACGCGAGACATTCTCCGAAGTTTCGGAGTCTGTTTGCGGTTTCACGAACATTTTGCGAACATCGCGCGTGTCTTGCGAATGTCTTGCGCATATGACGAAGCTTTAAAGACACTTTCGAGAACATTTCACGAGCAAATCCCGACTAAGTGTGCGGAAAAGGTTCGCAAAAAAAAATCAAATTTTTTAGAAATTCTCGCCGAAGTAAAAACGACATTCGCGAACAATTGACGACGCTTCCGAACCCTCACGTTTGTTTGGCGATCTTTTGCAGACTAAAATGCGAATGCTGGATTTTGCCATTCGCGTCATTCGCAAATCGTTCGCGTGCTCCGTGAAATCCCACCCTTTGGAGAATGTCTCGCGTATGTTACGCGAAATCTGCGAAGTTTTTCCGATCATTTTACGACGTAATCGCAAACTGTTCGCGTACCTTTTGAGACATTCTCGCGAACGTTTAGCGCGCGTTTGGGGGATGTATGACCTATACGTTTTCTACAAATAAAAATCGTAGCATACACCTAAACATCAAACAATTATTAACAACTATAGTAACAAAAGAAATTAAAGACTAGCACAGAGAAAGAAATGTTTGTGAAAAATCGCAGAATACACTTGAAATTAATCTAAAGTATGTAAAATTTCATTTGAAGTATAGAGATTATGTGCTGGAGGAACTGCAAAAAAATAAAAAAGATCAAATGCTTTACTAGTGGAGATACGTCCTAGGAAAAAAAATGTAGGCAAGCACACGATAGAGAAATGAGAGAAAAAGAAAGGAGAAATAGAAGAAAGAAAAAAAAATCAACTCAAGACAGCTTCCACCTCTCCTTGGGTACATTTTCTCCCATGATTATTGAAAATGTTTCGTTGTTCGCATTTCCGTCGCGTGTTCTTCGTGAACGTAACATGCTGTACTTTAGCAATGATACACACGACATTCGCACATACGTCGTGGAAAGTTCGCACAAATTGCGCAAGAATAGTTTTCGGCTTCATTGTCGGAAAACATTCGGAGAAAAACTTTTCCGAATGTTGGATTTTGTCATTCGCGTCCTTCGCAAATCGTTCGCGTGCTCCGTGAAATCCCACCCTTCGCGAACAACGAGACAGACACTATACGCGAAAGAGGCTCAGGACACCGACACTAGGCAAAGAAGGCCCACGAGACTGACACCCGTGGAGCTACAAAACCTAATACTGTGACTTGACTATGATTGCTCAGTCACGGTCAGTCTTCAGATATTCAAAGTACAACCTAGAGTAAACTGTGATGACATTTACAGATATTATATGCTTTGTGTTTACAGCACGCTGAAGGACGGGGTAGATACTACTTACACACACATACACACAAAAAAGAGCTACCACAGACAGAATACTTTGATGTAGAAACAGATTACACCGACAAAATCCATGATCCATAGACCATAAAAGCTATTGGCATTGTCAACTTTTTATAAAATGACTTTGCATTGGAAAATTATACACTTATACCTAAAGTACTGAATATATAGACTTTGTTACCAATTCATAGAAATGTAGGTCTACGCTGCAGAAGTCATGTACCTCACAACATACAAGAATTCCCCCAAACCACTTTAATACTTGCAGTAGAGGCAAAATATCAACTTTTTAACTGATTTTATGTGAAGAGCGTTCACCCTCCCATAATGTTGTATCAGTTGGAGCACTGATATCGCAAAACCCTGTTTCGGTTTTCTTTTGGAATGGTCAAGACGAGTGTATGGATGTTCATAATGAGTAGACGTGGCACAAGCATGTGCAGTCCATTATCATACTTCTAAACTTCATGTTTATTGTACACTCACTTAGACTATCCCACGGAAGAACTTTTTTTTCCCTAACGTGCTACTGCAGAACGAAATCATCACATTTCACATTACATTGCATAAAAAATGTAAAGTCTCTCTGGAGTGCAGAAACCTATCTCACCACTCTCAAAATCTTGTAGATAGTACCAAGATCTTTCTGCTTTTTGTGTTTTGAATTCAGTGATGAGATTGTGTATGTACTCCAAATCTCTCGTGTATCGATCGATACTGACGAGACCCTCTTCGTACTTCACCCAGGCTACAATGACCGAATCATCTTGACAAACAGCTGGGTAGGGATCCATACCCTTCTTCTTCAAGACATTCCCCTTCTTCCCCTTACCATCAGGGCACACGACAGCTCTATCGTCAGCTACCATCAGTTTCCCCGTTGACGGAAAGAAGAATAATTGCCAAGGTGTATAACCATCGCACATTATTTCCCTGACTGCCTTACCACCCTGTGGGGTAAATACATGGATCTTTTTGAGCTCAATATAACTCACATAGATATTATCATCTCTATCCACAGTGAGACCACCAGACCCTCCTTCATCATCACTCATCGTCTCGAAAGTGACGTCTTCTCCCATTTTGGAGTGTATACAGTGACATCCCGTTTTTTATATCACGTACAACACTTCGACCATCAGACAGGAATCCAGTTCTCCTGACATTGACATCCTTCAGCACGGTCTGCTGTAACTCGCCATCAGGGGAGTAGAGATGGATTCCGCCTTGACCGGATCCCACCGCCATCTTACCGTCTGGTGCACGAGTTATACAGTTCATTCTGTTGTCAGGGAGCTCTTCGTCTGCTTTGACATCCCACGTGTAACCTTCCAGCTCTCCAAGATGAAGTTCATTGACCTTCACGTGTTTACTGAATGAAATCTTCTGAGCTTGTTCTGCCACACCTCTCGGTGATTGGTCGTCAGGATCATCTCGTCCCAGAAAGCTCTTCAAGTCCTCACACAACGTGCCGTGTGCAATCAAGGCGTCTTTGTCTAGTGGTACCTTCATACCGTTAGTTACCAGCTCTTCCATAGCTTTCATTTGATGAATTGTTTGGTGACTCACTTCCTCCATGATTTGTAATTCCTTCTCGAATTTTTTAGACAATCGTTTCACTTGACATTTCAGGGTCTCCCTTCTGGCTGACAATAGTTGCATGTATTCCTCGTACGCCTTGTCGATGTTATCATTGAGTTTTCTCATCATGTTTGCTATTTCATTGCGCTGTGTTTCTATGAAATCAATATGATTTTCGACGGTTGTTTTCTTTGATTTTGCCCTTTCTCGTAACTCATTGATATTTTCCATAAATTTCCCCTCATGGATAGCTGCCTCTTCGATCTGATGCCCTGCTTGTAAGTGCACTAACATCCCGCATCTCAAGCAGACATACTCCCGACATCCGATACAAAAACACTCCTCATCATCGTTAGGATGTTTCTTACACTTCCGTCTCCTCTTTAGCGGAACTTTTCCCGAGAGCACTCCACTCGTGGCCACCACTACGTGGTTGGAGAACCTTTGCCACACAGAATGGTCTTTCTCACAGGATACACACATGTTTTCCCCGCAGTCCTGACAGTAGGACACAGCTTGCGAAAGGGACTGTACAGTATACTGGTTGAGGTGGAGATTAATGTTTCGAAAATTCCAAGTGAGATCATGAGAAATCTCTTATGAAATATGAAAGATCATGTAATATTCAGAAGGTTCAACGTTTATTTGATGAAAATTGGTTTTTCAAATGGCTGAGATATCAAAAAAAAAGTGATAATGATAAATGGCGACAGGCCACGCCTTTTATTAGGATTTCTTTGTTCACCTTGTTTTTCGATACCTCAGCCATTTCAAAATCGATTTTCAAAATAATAAACTTTTGATATACCCCTTAGAATTGCATGCTCTTTGACATTTCAAAGAGTGGTTTCTGAATATCTCGCAAAACGTCACAAGCTAAATCCTCACCTCAAACAGAACTGTACACACCCTATCATAACATATCACGGCCAAATGAATCTTATTTTTCTGTGTTCCTTTGAATGGAGGAGATCACATGAACTAGTTGTCCGGTGAGCCGGCTATAGGATGGTGCAACTTAGGATAAATTAAGGTGTTACTTGCTAATTCCCTGAAGGAGTATAAGTAGAACAACAAAGAGTTGCATTACGATACGCTCACAAAATATAACGTGGTGATTCGAGCATCTGATGGATTGATGATTCATTTAATCGTGACCTTATAAGTTATATTTATAGTAGCGAGAATATCCTCAGCGATATCGTAAAAAAGTGCCATGTTAAAGTGAATATCAATGATAATGTGAGCTAAATGATAGAGATTATTGTTTAGAAACCTATGTCCGTTTGACTGCTGGTATATGTCACGTAACAAGGCATCCTTCAATGTTCAATCTATGTCCATATCCTCGAGAGATAGTATCAATATTCTTTTTTAAATTTCCATAAAGATGTTGGTTACGTATGTCTTGGAAGACATATTAACTTTAATAATTTATCTCATACGTCAAGAGCAGAGATAAGCAAAAAGATTACAATTTTCCCTGGATTAAATTACATTATAAACAAAGAAAAAAAAGCGGCGCGTCTTGTGAGAAAAGCTTTGAAATCTTCGATGTTAAAACATGTCTATCAAGAATGGTGCAATGAATAGAATGAATAAAGTAAACGAGTAAAGAAGAATAATTTCAGCCCTTCGGTGACTGATGGTTGTTAGCTGTGATGGAAGCCACTGTGGATTCAATGTCCTTTCAAGGTTTATTTATACCTGAAATGCATCTAGCGTGCAGAGTGATGTTCTTTCCTAGAATATATTTTGGAAAGATTTAACTGCCATGATTGAACTCCTTTATCCCTTACCAGCTATTGTCTGTATTAAATGACCTCACACTTTTACTATGTTTTCTGTCATGTCTCCCTTTGTACAAATATGTTTTGAGATCGCAACTGCTGATCTATATTTAAAAAAAAGGGAATCAGTGAGGATCGAACCTGTCATCTACTGTTTTCCGGGCAGCAACACTACCACCAGGCTATCCTGGTTACCGCCATCGCAGTGACACAACGAACTTGAAATACCCAGGCTCTGAAATTCCGACATTGTTATGTTAAGTAGACCAAGGCAGACAAGGCTTATTGAATGAAAAAAAAAGAAGATATTATAATGCAGAGGGGTGAAGATGTGATATCACTTTTATCAATTTGCCTCCCTCTGTACAAAATGTATTTGTCAGTAGATGACAGAGTCGGTTCTCACTGGTTCCATTTTCCGACATGATTACTAAAATGTAGATCAGCAGTTGCGATCTTATGAATACATTTATACATAGTGAGACAATCTATAAAAATCACAACACATCTTCACCCCTATGCTTTAATAATCTCTTGCTTTAATCTAACCCCATCTTTATTTGATGATGATTCACTGATGGGATGACTTCATTATCGAGGCTCAGGATATAGCACCCTGTCATTGTATATTAGAATACTTACCTCGAGTTTGGATGACACTAGCTCTCACCCACCCCCCCCCCCGAAAACACAAACAAGCAAATACAATTAAATCAAACAATCAACCAAAAGAGGAAAAATATATAGTGACAAAGATATATATATATATATATATAGTTAGGCTGGTTACGTCTAACATCCCTCCTTGCTTTAAAACTCCTCAATTGATTCTTTGATAAATAGAAGAATCATATATCAGGGGGAAAGTAACTGTGTCCTAAAAGAAAAAGAACAAGGAAGAGGAGACGGATCGTCATAATTTACGGATATAAACGTCCTGAGGTGTTGTAACTCGATCAACATCTTTATTTACCCTTTGCAAGCGAACTGAGGCCATGTAGTCTACAACCTTACCAGCTCCCTAAAATGTTGTTGTCATGTTAACTTTGGGGGACTCAAATGCATCGAATGCATCTGAAGGAAAGAAATATGTCAAACTTATCATTTCATTAAGCAACTAGGTGCACATTCACAACAAACGCTCTTTGAGTCATTTTCCCTTGTTTGTATAGACACTAACGGAGTTCATAAGATTCTATAAGCACGACTAGCCACCTAGGCTCTCTCTTGTGTTTCAGTTGTTTAAGTCATATGTAAAGGAATTAGTGATTGAGCAGGCAACTGATGATAACTAAAAACGGAAGTCCTAAATAGGTTTGACTTGTATCAAGTTCTACTCACGTCTCTTACTCCCCAAACTATCTATTTACATTTATTTGTGATAAAGTCCTCAAAGACTGATTCATTTCCAGCGGAGATAACGAGTAATATCCTTTTTGAAACAGCATTTCATGTATTTTAACAGGCTATGTTAGTTGTTCTGTTTGGAGTACTATTATCTACATTACAAACTTTAACATACATGCAGGTTGTGGGGTTAATCATGTCGAACAGAAGAGGCAAAATCGTAACAGAAATGTTGGCCAAACAAACAAGGGAAATCAATTCTAAACTTATTTGATAAGCATGCATTGTTTGTAAACTACGTGAACAAGTACCATGCATGTATAATTCATATCGTTATATCATGCACGCTCACCAAGTATGCTGCACTTCCGGGTTCAGTGTTTCTGATTTATGTCTGGTTCTGAAGTACATTTAGACATGGATCGAATTACAACCTGTTGTCTGTTCAGCACGAGGAGAGGTGTAAACACAAATTAGATTGAAGACCTAAAAAAGCAAAGAATTACTTTTTGGAAAGAGATATTGCGGAGCACTGACAAAATGGTCGGGCGATTCAGGGGAATGACTGTATTTACCGTGACCTTTACACTGCGAGCCTCTATATTTAGAGAAGTGGGTTTTCCCCACATCTCAAACACTATGCATCTATCTGAAAATCACAGCTCATAACGGAATGTCGACTTGTACAGGGACCTGTTCATGCGACATTGAGCTGAGATTACCTTTTTTTTAAGAGTAAGATGTAAACAAAAGCATGTTAAAGCATCACTTCGAAGAGAATCTGAGTAAAATAAGACAATATTTGGTTATAATATAGAAAATTCTGTCATTTATCCTTCCGTTGTGATATTTTTCAAATCTGAGAAAACAACCACGATCAAAGAGCCGAGATGTTTTGCTGATGTAGAAAGATTGTGATGTTCAGATGCCTTTTCCTTTTTTTTTAAACTTGTAATCTGTCTTTATTAAGGCCCAGAGTAGCACCCATTTTCTCTCTTGAAACGATGTCGGGATATCAGTCGATGTCGAATTCAGCCGTCAGCCTCTCGAGCTGCCATTCGGTGAACACGGTCGGACGTCGACGACGAAGGCCTTTGGTAGGAACGGACGTCGAGACTTGAGGGAGAAGCGAGAGTGGAGAATCAGCCACACCGGATGGATTGGTTTTGTAAAGATTCCGGTTTGTGCAAAGATATGATTTAACTTCGAAACAATGGGTTGTTGCTCTCGTTCGATGAAAGGTCGATAATTGCAGAGTTGACTAAAACCTATAGGGAAACTATATTTTGGGATGATCAATGCAAAGTTTGAATAAAATGAGCAGTAACAGTAATACAATATGTAATATCTAAAATTTTTGATGAGGTGATAGTATGAGGCACATGAACCTCCACCAACTTTTCTTCAGTAAAATCAATTGACTTAGCATGTCAACAAAAGAATGGTCTCTTTGTCCTTCAATTGAACATATATTATTCTAGAGGTGCAATCGTACTCATTTAACTATTTCTTCTTTTTATATTCGACGTGGTATAAAGCAAAACTAATGACAAAAGTGCACGGTTTTAATATACCAACTAACGGAAGATTTGTGATATCGTCACCTCATCTAATTTGAGTTTAACGTGTTTTTGTGATCCACATCTCGATTTCGAAAAAAGAGAAACTTTTAAATAAAGTAATTTATCTCATTCTTGCTTGGTTACATTGAAATATCTGTAGTGTTTGTTCGTATAAGTTGACTTATTAAGAAGTGAAATGGTTTATTTCTTTTTTGTCGATTTGGTGTGAAGGAAAATGAAGACGTTGTTTCTGTCTTTCTTCTTTATCTAAATGGATTGTGTGTCATCAATATCGGTTGGCAGTTTTGTCTTCTTGTTCATTTCAATAAAGTGATTTATTTCTACCATTGTGTAGGCCCTATAATACATATATCATAAATTATATTTATTTTTCTTTGTTATATTTTCAACTTTCCCTTACATCATTCCATTGTTGCCTCGCAAGTTCACCAAAAATACCAGCCCATCTCTACCAGGAAATTTTCTGTGAAGATTGATAAATCCACCTCATAATTTCAATCAAGCATCAACAATAAACACACCTACAAACATTAACCCTTACGCATACAAGGGAACTCGCTTTTACACATAAATACACACACACACATACACACACACACACACGGAGACATGGAAACAAAGTTCTCAAAATATGTTACTGATTTAATTAGATTTTTGCCAAAACACAACGAAATCAAACACAGGAAAGTAGAAAATTGTAAAATGATTGAAGCATACAACAACAATAAACATACAAACTATACATCCAGAAGAACCAAAGAGTAGTATGAACAGACCAATATTACAAGTTATTTGGGTACACAGGCTTATTATAATTTGAATAAAGTTATACATCCGGGTGAAGTGCTGAACCCTAGACTGATAGAGTTCTTGCAAAGAGAGGAGAGACACCAGTAGTGCATAGAAGCGGACTACAAATGGTATATAATATAAAGCGGTAGATGGATGGTCAGATTTCTCAGTGTTACGATGAGGAGGAATTAATCATAACGAAATGCTGAAATTTCGGTTTTACTGTCGATAGAAAAACGTAAATGAATTGTATATGAATGTAAATCATGTCAGCATTCATCTTCAATCGGAGCACTGGTGTACAGACGTTTTGTCTTAACTACTCCAGTATAGTGTAATAATCTTAAGGCCGTGTCACACCAGCCTTGCGTGCGACTTGCAAAGAACAATTTTGACTACCCGGAGGTCCCCGTATAGATCCGCACATGACAGTACCTAGCATGTATCTCAAAAGTAGTCGCCCGGAGGTGCACACGCATATTTTTTTACACGCAACCGTGTTTAGGCCCTGTCACACCTTTCCGGGCAAGCTACTCGGGCTTGTTACGTGTAGGGATTTTCTAGCATACCGGACATTCCTGAGGGCGGAAAAGGATTTGTGCGAGTCAGCGCATGTGTCTTACTTGCTGGACGCGTTATACTTGCGAGTATACTGTGTGACCTTTGTACCAGTCGCGTGGGGGCTGACAACTCAGTGAAGGAATTCCTTTAATGCAACGGCTGAAATCTCACAGAATTTCATTATCTTTACTGCATACGGGACTGCGAAGTACCTGCGTGGGAATTGCCTGGGAAGTACTGCCACTAAGGGTCTCCTACTGGCGTTCTGCGTGGACCTCTACGGGCATTCCCGCGACTCACCCGGAAAAGTTTTGGTCATGCTCAAAACTTGGCTGCGGTTAAATCGGACTTGCGTGAGCACCTCCGGGCAACTACGCGCTAGATACTGTCAGGTGCGGACCAACTGCGGAGAGCTCCGGGGAGTAAATTTGTTTCCCCGCAAGTCAAGCCGCAGAAGTTCCCCCGTACGGTATGACAAGGCATGAATGCAAAATTGCAAACATTCTTGTTCGCCCGCTGAAAATCTTCTACGTGTTGGAAACTACCTCCTCGCCACAAGCCCGCGTAGCTTGCCCGGAATGGTGTGACACGGCCTTTATCATCATGTATCATCATGCCTTTATACATCATGTATATAGCGTGTTGTACAGGACTGTACAAGGATGCCTAAAAATATGAAAGCTTTATACAACGCCAACATTACCTGACGTGCTATATTCTGATGACTACAAATAAAATATTTTGTGTAATAAGAGCTTGATAACATGACCGAAACATCCTCAAAGATATATACTTTTGAAGACATTCACAAATTTTAGCTATTAACAGCTCAATCAATGGGCGAAACTAGTCTTACAGTCGGCATGACTTTCATACATTTATTCATTTATTTTCCCATCTCCAACAAAACTTGCAAATACCTTTTTTTTTCACAGAAGATATAAGTACATATATACATCAACATTACAAAATATGATAAAGGAAATTTATGGACATACAATTGATAGGGTGATAAAGAAAAGCGCAAAAACATGAAGTTTAGAAAATGCAGGAGATGGGGAGGAATGCTGAAGAAGCAATGCTTATAGGGTGTATCCTCCTATTGGTTATACAATGATTATAAATCAAATACATATATTCTATCAAATATACTTGGATGTTATGTTATACGAATAATTATCAAGGAATTTCAGTTAACTTCAAATTTCTAAGTATGGGTTACGATATACTGCTTCTTGATCATTCCATATGAAACTAAATGCTTCACCTCAAGCTCTTCCGTTACAACAAGTGACGTCAGTAATTCAATACGTCACAAAAGGGGGATGATCTAATGCAGACTTCGGGCAGCAAGAAACACCATCAGATAAAAAAATAATAATAATGTGGATAAAATAGAAAATGAAAATGAGAGAGAGGGATCTATTGAAAAGGGAGAAAGAAAGATGAGACACAAAGTCATTTTGTTTGTAGCGTCACCTGTTCGTTCATTTATCCCAAATCTGAAAGAATTCTCTAAATATCTTTCTTCTACTCAAGCATAATGGCTTCTGGCACAAAACAACAATCATACATCTCACATCTCTAGAGGTAATAGCAACTGCGTATGAATAATGGTGACAGTTCCTTGGCTGATAACCACAGCGTGTTTCCATCCATTAAATGTTTGGATACAACATGAATATGTAACTCTCTAATAGCTGAAGCGGAAAATTACTGTTTATCCTCATATCTTAGTCCTATGGGATGTGAATTACAAAATGATACGTCAGTTATAATCTCACCCAAGAGCAGATTGACACATGAATACAAACAGAGCAAAATAATCAGATTCAACAACAAATGAATTGTTCAGGGGGTGTTTCATCAATTTAGTCAGCGCTGACATGTTGTCAGTCACTGACAATTTCAGCAAAATCCTTGGTTTTGATTGGCTAAGATGCTCTGGTCACTGACTGTTACTATGGTTATTGTCAGAGACTGACAACTTGTCAGCGCTGACTATCTTGATGAAACACCCCCTGTTTGTCTCCTATTCGATCAAACAGAGGTAATGCATGTCAAAAACAAACTGAGCATCTAGATTATTTTATCATGTTTATTTAGCCTGCATGGAAACGCGTACCAGACTTGACCTTTCTTGTAACTTGTGTTGAGAAGAGGTAAATGCAGAAACAAATTGGCGAATGTAACAAAAGATCAAAAGAAATGTGCGTTTGGACATATTCATTTTTATGGCCCTGCCCTGATGAGTTTTCTCGGTTTCAATTTTTAACCCCTCGAGCCTGATGCCAATTTATTCATTTCTCTTCACTATTACAGTTCACCTGAAGATCATTATCAATTTTAAGGGTTTACATGACACTGAGGTTTTTGTAGCAAGAAGCCAGTTCACAGTTAGCACTAGTCTGCAATGACCTCCCCAACCACAGACTTTGAAATACGTGGAATAGTCTCAAGGAGCAGTTGACAACATCCATGCAGGAAGTGTTAATTTACCTATCAGTGCTGCATGAATGGCTTTTGTTACTGTTGCTGACAAGAATGCACATTCACCTGTAAATACCAATCTGCACCTGGTTCAGTTATAACGCAGTTGTCATGAAACCCTATGTAGGTTTTGAATACCTCAATTGCAAATCCATTTCAAGAGAAGGTCTGCAATGACCTTTAACTGCACATGCTCAGATTGGAATTGTGAACTGGCTTATTCATCAAATGATCACTTTCTTTTTTCTTTTGGCTGCATTGCATTTCTGTATAATGTCAGGTATAAGTGGAGCTACAAAACATTCGTGACTTGTTTGTGACTTGATGGTCAGACGTCTTTAGATGTCTCTGAGGTTTTGTTGTGATGGGGGATTTGGAAGGGGGATGAGGTAGGGTAGTAAGGGGGAGAATGGACGGGGATAAGGGTGGTCTGGGCGGTTTTTGTTTGCTTGCCTTTTAGGAATAAACTTCAATCAATGGATATTGATATTTAAAGTTGGTTAAAAATTAATGAATGTTGAAAAGATAGTTTTTGGGTTAGTGATTTAGACAATAAAATTTGTAATATAATGAAGGAATAGAATAAAAAAGAGAATGTGGGGTTAGTAGTGAAAAAATAGTAAAAAAAAAGGTATGTATATGGATTGTGAAAAAATGCATTACAGTGTAAAGATTATGAAATTGATGTTAAGACTTGGCATACATCTGTTTATGTTATTTTGTTTCCATCGATGAAAATGTTTACGAAATTGATATAAAGATTTTTGTATGAATTTGTTTGTACATTTTGTTTCCCTTTGATGAAGAATAAAATATTCTTTAAAACATAAAAAGTTAACGCATACAATCAATATTGTTTCATTCGAAGGCACGAAAATCAGTACTGAATGGTTTTACCCAAGCATACACTCATTAACGTTAGATGGATGTTTGACTTGGAATGATAAGGGACTATAGATGAATTGAAGGGCATTAGATTTAGCGAGATGGAAAGAGCCCATATATAAGACAGTCTGTACTAGGGAAGTAATGTTGGAGATTTGCAGTGTGCACGCGTAATTCGCCCGAAAGAGAGCGCTCTTCAGATAGTTGGTGAACGGCACTCGTGACCAGGTCTTGTCGTGTCATCGCTGTGAATACCCCATTTCATTCCTTTATTCGCATTTATAAATTATTCTCACGGTATAGTAACGTTCATGCCACTTTAGACCAAAAAGAAAAGTACCAAAGCCAGAATACTTTGATAGATAAACATATTAGAACTGACAAAATCCATGATTCATGGGTCATAAGTTTGGCACAGTCAAGCAATTTATAAAATGAGTTTTATACATGGAAAATTATAAACATACACTACAAGTAAGTTTTGATACCCATCATGCCCATTCATAGACCTGCGCTGCAGGGGTTGTGTACCTGCGTCATTGCAATAATCCCCAAACCACTTTGGTACATGCAGTAAATACTAGCTTTTTACTGATTCGACCTGAAAGGCATTTCCTCTAAATAATGTTGTATCATTTAGAGCACTCAATGTCGCAAAACAAATGTTGTAACTTGCCCTAATTTACCTTTGAAATGGTCAATCATCCATAAATTACTTTAACTTTTCGACATGGTTAAGGTCATTACAAGTGTATGAATATTCATGCGAGTAGACGCGGCACATGCATGTGCAGTCCATTATCACACATGCAAACTTGATTTTCATTACGATATTCTACTCATCACTGAGAGTATCCCACCAACGAATCCATTCTTCTAACATGCTACTGCATGACAAACTTGTCTATCACATTTCATATTATATCACATCAAATAGGTAAAGTCTATCAGGAGTGCAGAAAGCTATCTCACCACTCTCAAACACCTGTAGATAGTACCAATTTCTGTTCTCTGGTTTTTGTATTTTGAAATCAGTGATGAGATTGTGCATGTGCTCCAAATCTCTCGTGTAGCGATCGATACTGACAAGACCTTCCTCGTGCTTCACCCAGGCTACAATGACCAAATCATCACGACAAACAGCTGGGTAGGCATACACACCCTTTTCCTTCTTAACGACATTCTCCTTCTTCCCCTTACCATCTAGGCAGACGACAGTTGATTCATCTTCCAGAATCAGTTTCCCCCTGGTGTGAAAGGAGAATAATTGCTGGGGTGTATATCCATCACACATTATTTCCCTGACTGCCTTACCACCATGTGGGGTAAATACCTGGATCTTTTGAGGTTTCCTATAACTCATGTAGATATTATCATCTCTATCCAAAGTGAGACCACCCAACTTTTCCTCATCGAAACTCATCATCTTGAACGTGACGTCGAGCTTCTCCCTCTGTGGAGTGTATAGTGACATCGTGTTGTATGTATCACATACAACACTTCGACCATCAGACAGGAATCCAATACCAAGGATACCGACATCCTTCAGCACGGTCTGCTGTAACTCGCCATCAGGGGAGTAGAGATGGATTCCACCTTCCCACGATCCCACCGCCATCTTACCGTCTGGTGCACGAGTCATACAGACCATGCTGTCTGTGATAGGGAGTTCTACGTCTACTTTGACATCCCACGTGTAACCTTCCAGCTCGCCAAGATAAAGTTCATTGACCTTCATGTATCTACAGAATGAAATATTCTGAGCTCGTTCTGCCACACCTCTCGGTGATTGGTCGTCAGGATCATTTTGTCCCAAAAAGCTCTTCAAGTCCTCGCACAGCGTGTCGTGTGCAAACAAGGCGTCTTTTTTTAGCGGTACCTTCATACCGTTAGTTACCAGCTCTTCTACAGTTTTCATTTTATGAATTGTTTGGTGACCCTCTTCCTTCATGATTTGTAATTCCTTCTCGAATTTTTCAGACAATCGTTTCACTTGACATTTCAGCGCCTCTCTTCTGTCTGACAATAGTTGCATGTATTCCTCGTACGTCTCGTCAATGTCACCATTGAGTCTTCTCATCATGTTTTTTATTTCATTTCTTTGTGTCTCTATGAAATCGATATGATTTTCAATGGTTGTTTTCTTTGATTTTGCCCTTCCTTGTAATTCCTTGATATTTTTCATCAATTTCTCCTCATGGATAGCTGCCTCTTCGATCTGATGCCCTGCTTGTAAATGTCTTAACATCCCGCACTTACAGCAGACGTACTCCCGACATCCGGTACAGAAACATTCCTCATCATCGTTAGGATGTTTTTTACACTTCCGTCGCCTTTTAAGCGGAACTTTTCCTGAGAGCACCTCGCTCATGGCCACCACTACGTGGTTGGAGAACCTTTTCCACACAGAATGGTCTTTCTCACAGGATACACACATGTTTTCCCCGCAGTCCTGACAGTAGGACACAGCTTGCGGCTTTTCGTCCATCTCACAAACTGAGCACGTTGGGCTCTTGGCTTTCACTTCGTCCACGAGAGAACTCAGGGGTACGTTTGTTTGTAACTTACTCACATCTCCACTGGGTACGGGCGTTTCTTTCCTGCATACAGGACATGCTATAGTTTGTTGGTTTGGCTGAGTTTGAGAGATACGTTCCAAACAGTTTTTGCAGAAGGTGTGAGAACATGCCAGTGATTTAGGTTGGTGGAATAGCGTCAGACAGATAGGACACTCCAGATTCTGGCTGCTGATTTGATGAAACGTTGCCATGGTGGCTGTCTATCTGTATGATAGCAAAAGAATGAAACGCATTGACGAGTAGTCCTATAAGCAGAAATGTGATATTAGCATTTACCATAAAAAAGGAGAAAGTTGACAGTGCATGGTGTTAAAATGTTTGTAATCTTAAAATCGGACGAAGTCACGAAGCACAATTTAATAGACGTGTGTGAATAATGTTTATCATTCATGTACTGTGTATGCTTTATATCCGAACCTAATAAAACTGATTCAATGGTGGTTCGTTTGAATTTTAGATCACGTGAACTATAGTAATTTGTTGTCCAGTGAGCCTGGCATTGGATGGAGCAACTTAGAATGAACTCAGATATTACTTGTTAATTCTTTAAAGGAGTATAATATTGTATTAGTCAAACAACAAAGAGTTGCATTGCGCTACACTAACAAAAATATGGCGTGGTGATTCGCGAAGTTTATGGAGGAATGACTCTTTTAATCTTGGCCCTGTATATTTATTGAAATATTGAAATATCCTCAGCGATTTTGTAGACAAAAAGGTCGTCATATTGAAGGTGAATAGCAATGAAAATGTGAGCGAAATGAGAGAAATTATTGTTAAAAAACGTAGTTCCTTTTGGCTGTTTGTATGTCATACAGCAGGGAGTCGTATTGTACAAAATATCCATATTTTTGAGAGATAGTATCATTTTTTTTTTCATTTTCATAAAGATACTGGTTTCATTTGTTATGGTAGATGGCAGTATAAATGACAGGGGCGAATCTCACCGGTTCCATTTTCCGACATGTTTGCTAAAATGTAGATCAGCAGTTGCGATCTTACAAATACATTTGCACAGAGTGAGACAATCTATAAAAAATCACAACACATCTTCACCCCTCTGCTCTAATAATCTCTTGCATTCATTTAATCCCATCTTTAGTTGACCATTCACTGATGGGATGGCTTCATTATCGACGCTTAGGATATATTACCCTGCCATTGTATATTAGAATACTTATCTCAACACTGCTCAAGTATGGATGGCACTCCCAAGAAAAACAAAAACAAAAACAACAAGTAAATACAAATTAATCAAACAATTAACAAAAAATAGAAAGAATATAGTGAAAAAAGAATCTGGCAGTTAAGCTTTTTCTTCAAACATCTCTCCTTGCTTTAAACGTCTATTAATTCTTTGTTAAATAGAAGAATCATATCATTTGAGGAGGAAGTAACTGTGTCCCAAAAGAAAGAGAACAAGGAGTGAAGAGGAGAAGGACATTGCCATAAAATTTGACGGATATAAACATCCTGAGGTGTTGTAACTCGATTAACATCAACATCTTTAATTACTCATTAATCAACCATAATTTACACGCTAGTATAACTGTTGCCATGTAGTCTACAAAGTAATACCAGCTCTGCCGACGTTCCTAAAATGTTGTTGTCATGTTAACATCTTTAGGGGACTCAAATGCATCGAAATGCACCTGAGGGAAAGAAATATGTCAAACTTTATCATTTCATGAAGCAATTAGCTCCACATTCACAACAAACGCTCTTCGAGTACTTTTGTCCCTTGCCCGTAGACACTAACCGAGTTCATAAGATTCTGTGACCATTAATAGCCACCTCTCTCTCTTGTGTTTCAGTTGTTTAAGTCATATGGAAAGGAATTAGTGATTGAGCAGGCCACTGATGATAATGGAAAAGGGAAGCCCTTAATATGTTTCACTTGTATCAAATTCCACTCATGTCTCTTATTCCCCAAACTATCTATTTACATTTATTTGTGATAAAGTCCTCAGAGGCTGATTTATTTCCAGCGGAGATAACGAGTAATGTCCTTTTTGAAACAGCATTACTTTATACTCATAACAGGCTATGCCAGTTGTTCTGCTTGGAGTACTATTATCTATACAAACTATAACATAGGTTGTGGGGTTAATCATGTTGAACAGAAGCAGCAAAGTCATAACAGAAATGTTGACTTAACAAACGAGGCAGAATCTGTTCCAAGCTTATTTGTTAAACATACATTTTTTTTGGGTGAAATTACGTGTCGCAGGTACAAGTATAACATGCATGTGTTAGTATCGTTTTGCATGCACGCTTACCAAGTTTCCTGTACTTCCGGGTTCAATATTTCTGAATTACGTCTGGCTCAGAAGTACTTTTAGGCATGGAATTACAACCTGTTGTCTATTCAGCACGAGGAAAGGTGTGATCACGAATTAGATTGAATGTTACTTGAAAGACCTAAAACAAAATGCGAAGAGTTAGGTGTTTTTTTAAGAGATATTGCGGAGCGCTGTCAAAATGGTCGGGCGGTTCACGGGAATGACTATCAACGGTTGACTATATTTACCGTGACCTTTATACTGCGAGCCTCTATTTATAGAAACAGGTTTTCCCCACATTTCAATTCTCAAACACTATGCATCTATCTGAAAATCACAGCTCATAACGGAATTTATCCTTGTCCAGGGACCTGTTCACGCGACATTGAGCTGAGATGAGGTGTTTTGTTTTTTTAAACAGTAAGATATTAACAAAGTCGTCATGTTAAAGCATTACTTCGAAGAGAATCTGAGTAAAATAAGACAATTTGATTATTTAGAAAATTCTGTCATTTATCCTTCTGTTGTAATATTTTGAGATCTGAGGGAAAAAACCCCTTGATCAAAGAGCTAAGATGTTCTGCTGATGTAGAAAGACTTTGAAGTTCAGATCCTATGGAGGTTTTTTTCTTCTTTTGTTCTCGCTATTTTTTATACTTGTAATCTGTCTTCACCGAGACCTAGAGTAGCAGCCGTTTTCTTTTTGGAAACGGTGTCAGGATATCTGTCGGCGTCGAATTCAGCCTTCAGTCTCTCAAGCTACCATTCGGTGAATCTGGTTGGACGTCGACGATGAAGGCCTTCGGTAGGAACGGACACCGAGTCTTGAAGGAAAAGCGATAGTGCATGGAAAATCAGCCATGCCGGAGTTGGATTGGTTTTGCAAAGATTCCGGTTTGTGCAAAGATATGATTTAACTTCGGAACAATGGATTATTCCTCTCTGAAAGGTCGATTATTCCAGAGTTGACTAAAACCCAGGGAAACTATATATTTCGGAATGATCATCGCGTTAATGCAAAATGTGGATGAACTAAGCTCTAACGGCAATACAATATGTAATATTTCAAAATTTTGATGAGGTGTTGATATGAGACACGTAAACCTCCACTGACTTTCCTTTGGCTATTATACATGAATTGATTGGTTTTTGCAACGAAAGAATTCTCTAATGTCAGTCAGCTAAACTTATTCCAGAGGTGCAATCAAACTTAATAAACTTATTGCTTTTCTATTCGATTTATTGTACAGCAAAAACATTAACAAAAAGTCCATAGTATCAATGTACCAACTAATGGGAAATTTGTAATATTCTGACATCACCTCATCTAATTTGAATTCAACGTATGATCTATATCTCGGTTTCGAAAAAAGAGAAACTTTGAAATGACTTTTTTTTAAATGTCAGAGTAAGAGACTCTTGCTGTAAAATATGTCAAACAGGTTTTTTTTTTCACTATCGATTTGGTGTGAAGGAAAACGAAGACGTTGTTTCTACCTTTCTTCTTTATGCAAGTGGGATTGTGTGTCATCAATATCGTTTGGCAGTTTTGTCTTCTTGTTCATTTTAATAAAGTAACTTATTTCCACCATGTGTAGGCCCTATATGTATCATAAATTATATTTTTTCTTCGTTATATTTTCAACTTCCCCTTACATCATTCCATTGTTGCCTCACAAGTTCATCAAAAATTTCAGCCCATCTCCCCAAGAAATTTTCAGTGAAGATTACTAAATTCACTCATAATTTCACTCAAGCATCAGCACAAACACACCTATACAAACATTAACCCTTAGCATACACGGGAACGCGCTTTTACACATGAATACACACACCAATACACACACAAACACACACACACACACACACACACACACACACACACACACACACACACACACACTTACACACTTTCACACACACACGGAGACATGGACACAAAGTTCTCAAAACGTAAAGTGATTTAATGAACTTTTGCCAAGACACATCAAAGACAAACACCGGAAAGTAGAAAATTGTCAAATGATTGAAGCATACAACAGCAACAAACATACAAATTGTTATTCGGGTACAAATCTATGCTTATTATCATTTGATTAAAGTTACATCGGGTGAAATGCTGAACCCTCGACTGTTTCATTTCTTGTATAGATGGGAGGGGAGAGAGATACGCTGTACCGAGAGTACAAACATGTGACAAAGGAGGAGATTACAAAACGGTATACATGAGTCTTACATGTAAAGCGGTAAATGGATGATCACATTTCTCAATGTTACAATGAGGATGAATCAACTATAACGAAACACTGAAATTTCGGTTATAAACTAACTGTATAGAAGAATGTAAATGCACTGTATATATATATGAATGTAAATCGTGTCAGCATTCATGCACAGACGTCTAACTATATAATAGTGTGATGTTCTTGTCATGTACCAGCGTAAAGCGTGCTGTACAGGACTGTACAAGAATGCCAGTTATGATAGAGAATATGAATTCTTTACTATGCCAAAATAAATTAACATGCAATGTTCTAATGACTATATGATATTTTGTGTAATAATAGTTGGTTAACATGACCGGAACATCCTCGAAGATACATACTTTTGAAGACATACAATTTTTTTAGCTATAACAGCTCAATTACTCGGCGAAATATTACAGGCTCACAGTGCTACCATGCCGACTTTCATTCATTCATTCATTCATTTTTCCATCTGCAACAAAATCTTGTAAATATGATTTTTTTTTCACAGAAGATAAGTACGTATATGCCAACATTACAAAATATGATAAATGAAATTTATGGTAACACAATTGATAGGGTGAAAAAGAAAAGGATTAAAATATTCTGAAGTTTAGAAAATACAGACAATGGGGAGGAATGCTGAAGAAGCAATTCTTGTAGGGTGCACCCCCCCCAAAAAAAAAAAAGAACCACAAAACATATTAAAACAATTATACATACATCTTGGTTACATTCAACGATTATCAATCAAACTTGGTTACGCAATGATTATTAATCAAACCTGGTTATACAATGATTATCAATCAAATATATTTTGATGCTATGCTACGAATGACTATCAAGGTATTACAGGTAACTTCAAATTTCTAAGTATGGGTTTTGATATACTGCTTCTCGATCATTCCATTTGAAACTAAATGCATCACCTCAAACTCATCCGTTACAACAAGTGACGTCAGTAATTCAATACGTCACAAAAGGGGAATGATCTAATGCAGACATCGTACAACAAGAAACATCTTCAGAAAGAAAATAATGTGGATGAAATAGAAAATGAAGATGAGAGAGAAGGATCGATCGAAAAGGGAAAAAGAAAGATGAGACACAAAGTCATTTTGTTTGTGGCGTCACCTGTTCGAATATGTATCCCAAATGTGAAATAATTTTCTAAATCACTCTCTTCTACCCAAGCATAATGGCTTCTGGCACAAAACAACAATCATACATCTCACATCTCTAGCTATAATAACAACTGTATATGTAGAATAATGGTGGCAGTTCCCTGGCTGATAACCACAGCGTGTTTCCACGCATTAAATGTTCGGATACCACATTAATATATTACTCTCTTAAAGCTGAAGCAGAACATCACTCTTCACCCTCATACCTTAGTCCTATGGGATGTGAATTATAAAACAATGACTCAGTTATAATCTCACCCAATACATTTATTTATTGAGAAGACTTTACCCATAAATACGAACAGAACAAAATAATCGGACTCAACTACAAAATGAATTGTCCCGTTTGTCTCCTATTCGATCAAAACCGAGGTAATGTATGTCAACAGCAAATCTAGCAACTAGATATTTCATTTAGTCTGCATGGCAGCGTGTAACAGTGACTTTAAATATTCTTATAACTTGTGTTGAAAAGAGATAAATGCAGGAACAAATTGGCTAATGTAACAAAAAAATAAAAAGAAATGTGCCTTTGGTCATACATGTATTCATTTTCACGGGTCTGCCCAGCTAACATAGCTAAGTTTTCTTCGTTCCATTGTTGCCAGCGACCCCTTGAATCTGATACCAAGTTATTCATCTCTCTTCACTATCACAGATTTAGCTCAAAATCATATCAATTTTAAAGGGTTACATTAAAGGTTTACATGACATTGAGTGTTTTGTACTAATTCATTAAACGAGTATTGTTTATTTTTTCTTTCGCTGCATTGCATTTCAGTATAATGTCAGGTATAGCTAGTGGAGATGCAAAACCTAACACTGTGACTTGTTTGTGACTTATCAATGATAGTCAGACGTCTGATACTCAAAATGGGGTAATTACCGTGATGGGACTCACAGTTATATGAGCTAGTAATAATAATAGGTTGTAATAATAAAAACACACTTCATTGCACTTAATGCACTTAATTCACTGCTCTTTATTTCACTTTAATTCACTGTCCTTTTCCCCACTGATGTCCCCTTGCGGACGCCACAAAGTTATAGCACAAATTATTTCAATGGGAAATTGGCCATTTTGTATAAATGTATTACCATGTTTCTTATTTCCCTTTTGGGATTCTGCCATCGCTATCAAGCACGTGCTTAAAGACGGCAGGCTCCTGCATTTTTATTTATTTCTTCCTCTTTATTCGGAAACAAGTGTATCGTCGATTCCTTTGATCTCATTGTTATGATTATACTTTAAAGATTTTAATTATGATACTTTGGATGTAATATTGTATTTTCCTATTCTGTTGTCAGATACACGTGTTGTCATTTTTCATGATTTCCTTGAATAAAATGATTTGATTTGATTTGATTTGATTTATTCTGCTTAATTCCGTTACATGAGATATGATTATGTACACGTCATTTATGACAAACAGTATATCGACACACAATTTTTAGTATAATTATACAAGACAAATACAAACAGCTTAGGGAACTTAAACAGAAGGGTCTCCAAAATAAGCCAAGGCTTGACGGTATGGAGACTCTATGCTTAGCTACTCTGGATAGAATAGGGGATAGATAGAGAGAGAAAGAGAGAGAGAGGGAAGAGTAAGGGGAAAACGGAAAAGGGAGAAAAGGGAAAATTACAGAGTGTATATGTACCACTCCAACTACTTTACAATAATAGTAATGGTAATAAATATAATATAACAATGATATTCAAGTTAACACGTTCAGTTGCCTTTGCTGGAGTAATGACCGAATATAAACTAAGAAAATAGTGATGTGTGAATACAAAGTATTCTATTATACATAAGGTTATCTGGCATGAAATAAAATATATCGTGCTTATTTTATGTGCGCAGTAATGTTAAGGCACATCGTATACATACATATACATGCTCATTATTAAACATGATGTACATATCATAATACATACACATACATACCCATATTCATAATATATATATATATGGATAGATAAACAAATCGATATATGTATGCACACATTTTGAAATCAGTGATGATACTGTGCAAGTACTCGAAGTCTCTCGTGTATCGATCGATACTGACAAGACCTTCCTCGTGCTTCACCCAGGCTACAATGACCGAATCATCTCGACAAACAGCTGGCCAGGCAGACGTACCCTTCTTCTTCAAGACATTCTCCCTTCTTCCCTCACCATCAAGACACACGATACCTGATTGATCTCTCAGTATCAGTTTCCCCGTGCTGTGAAAGGAGAATAGTTGCTAAGGTGTACGTCCATCACACAAAATATGCCTGACTGGCTCACCACCCTGTGCAGTAAATACCTGGATCACTTTCGGCTTTCTATAACCTACATAGATATTATCATCTCTATCCACAGTGAGACCACCATACCGTCCTTCATTGACGCTCATCGTCTCGAACGTGACGTCAAGCTTCTCCCACTGTGGAGTGTAGAGTGACATCCTGTTGTGCATATCACGTACAACACTTCGACCACCAGACAGGAATCCAGTTTCTTGGATTTTTACATTATTCAGCACTGTCTGGGAGTATAAGAGATAGATTCCGCCTAAATGGGAACCCACCGCCATCTTACCGTCTGGTACACGAGTCATACAGTTCATGCTGTCTTTGACTGGAAGCTCTATGTCTGCTTTGACATCCCACTTGTAACCTTCCAGCTCTCCAAGATAAAGTTCATTGACCTTCACGTATTTACTAAATGAAATCTTCTGAGCTCGTTCGGTCACACCTCTCGGTGATTTCTCGTCGGGATCATCTCGCCCAAGAAAGATCTTCAAGTTCTCAGACAGCGTGTCGTGTGCAAACAAGGCGTCTTTCTCTAGCGGTAACTAACCTTAATACTGTTAATTACCCGCTCTTCCATGGTGTTTATGTGATGAATTGTTTGGTGACTCTCTTCCTCCATGGCCTGTAATTTCTTCTCGAATTTTTCAGACAATCGTTTCACTTGACATTTCAAGGTCTCTCTTCTGGTTGACAATAGCTGCATGTATTCCTCGTACGTCTTGTCGATGTCATCATTGAGTCTTCTCATCATGTTTGTTATTTCATTTCGTTGGGTCTCTATGAAATCGATATGATGTTCAATGGTTGCTCTCTTTGATTTTGTCCTTTCTTGTAACTCCTTGATATTTTCCATCAATCTCTCATCATGGATAGCAGCCTCTTCGATCTGATGCCCTTCTTCAAAATGCCTCGTCCCGCACTTACGACAGTCATACTCCCGACATCTGATGCAGAAACATTCCACATCGTCGTTAGGATGTTTCTCACATTTCCGTCGCCTCTTAAGCGGAACTTTTCCCAAGAGCACCTCGCTCATGGGCACTACTTCGTGGTTGGAGACCGGTTCCCAAATAGAGTGTGCGTTCTCATTCGATTTACACATATATTTCGCACAGTCCTGATAGAAGGACACAGCTGGCAACCACTCGTCCTTCTCACAAACTGTGCTTGTTGGATCCTTCGTCTTAACTTCATATACTAGAGAATTTAGGGGTACGACTGTTTGTAACTTACTCACATCTCCACTGGGTAGAGGCGTTTCTTTCCTGCATACAGGGCATTTTACAGCTTTTTGGTTTGGCTGAGTTTGATAGATGCGTTCCAAACAGTCTTTACAGAAGGTGTGAGAACATTCCAGTGATTTGGGTTGGTTGAATAGTGTCAGACAGATAGGACACTCCATATTCTGGCTGCTGATTTCATGAGACGTTGCCATGGTGTCTGTCCTTCCGATAGCAAAACAAACAAACAAACAAAAAACACTTAAAGGTAAACGCACCAACGAGTACAAGCAGAAATATGATATTAGCATTTACACCAAAATTGAGAAGTTCATGGAAAGCATGGTGTAAGAACGTTTACGTTGATATCGGACAAATTAATAACGCACAATTTGTGTTAATATTATAAGTTTACTATGAACAGCTGATGAATGCTTTAAATTTGGCCTCAATAAATTTGATTTATGATGGTTCATTTAAATGGAGGAGAACACAATTTGTGTAAACTTCGATGGGATGCTTTCATTATTTACGCCCAGGATAGCATCCTTCATTGTTGATTTGAATACATATAGCACACTTACCTCAATTCTGGATGACCCCCTAACATCATTCCCAATAACACAAACAAAAATCATTCAAACAGTAAACAAAAAGAGAAAGAATAGTGACAGAAAATCCTATCAGTACGACATACTTCTACCATCTTGCTCCTAATAATTGAAGCGAATGCCAAACATTCTATTTCAAGTTATTAAATATCAGCAATTGATTATTTAATGAGAAAAAACAATTACCTCTTTGACATGTAGCTAACAAAGTATTACCAGCTCTGCTGATATTCCAAAATGTTATTGTCATGTTAATAACTGTGGGGACTCAAATTCAACGAAATGCATTTTAAGGAAGGGAACATGTCTTACCATCATCGTTATTTTCCTGAACCAATTAGCTGCACATCCACAACAAATTTGAGTAAATTTTTCACTTACCTGCTGACACTATAAAAGAGATTAAAAAATAAACATGAATAGCCACCTGTCTCTTATATTTCAGTTGTAAAGAGGAAGTGATTGAGCAGGTCACTGTACAGTGAAAAGGGAGTCCTACTGAGGTTTGACTTGTATCAAGTTCTTCTCATGTTTCCAATTTCCTCAAACGTCGATCTCTTTACACTAATTTGTGATGAAGTCCTTAGACTTTGGTTTATGTCAAATACATTTTGAACAAAAGCAGCAAAATCATAACAGAAATGTTGAACGAACAAACGAGGGAGAATCAATTCTAAGCTTTTGATAAACAGGCATCAAATTCTGTAAAACTCCGTGCCAGGCACAAGTAACATGCATGTGTGTATATCGTTTCTTATGCTTACCAAGTATGCCGTACTTCTGGATTCAATATTGCTGATTTTTGTCTAGTTCCGAAGTCCTGCTTGGAAGTATGGGATCACAACCTGCTTTTGGCTGCTCAGCGAAGGCGAACACATTCAAATATTGAATGTGGTCTTACTTTTAAGGTCAAAACCCAAACAAAATCTGAAGAGTAAGCTTTTGAACACAGAGGTGCACTATGTAACACTGACAAAATGGCGGCGATTAAAGCAGCTTTCAGTACAATGTCTGCATTATTCTTCGTGACCTTTCACAAACATTATGTGTTTATCTGAAAATCACAGCACATAACAATTGTGCCAAAGACGCTTGAATGAGTAAACAGCGCATAATGAAATTTCGACATGGTTGGATGGTGAGCTATTCATCAGACATTGATGAACATTTTTTTTTTTTTCAAAAGAGAAATACATCAACAAAAGTCATCTTTTTAAGGGATCACTTCAACGAGAACCTGAGTAAATATGAGACAATTGGTTTTTCAGAAAACTTCGTCTTATCCTTTTGGTGTATAATAGATAGATTTTTTTTGTTCCTGAGCTTTATCAAACCATGAGAATAAAAAAAAACACATAAAAATTGTATGCTGATGTATGAATAGTTTGATGTTCTGGTGCTTATTGTGGAGAAAACTAAACTTTATTACAATTACCTTTAACGGGCTGTTAACGCTCGCCCCGTCACCGTACAGGCATGCTAACCTGGAAACATTGAACTGCACGTTACATGAATATGAGACCATTCTGAAGCAAATAATTTTCACACAACAATAGATATATATAATGTACTCCTCAATGAATCTAC
Source organism: Diadema antillarum (assembly GCF_040938485.1). Taxonomy (NCBI): domain Eukaryota; kingdom Metazoa; phylum Echinodermata; class Echinoidea; order Diadematoida; family Diadematidae; genus Diadema; species Diadema antillarum. Next base: position 90,871 of record NW_027271416.1, read on the forward strand.
AAGGATTGGAACAATCATCCCCCAGCATTCCCACTGATCAGGTACTAGCCATCCCCTTTAAGTTAAATTGATTGATTTACCATTGTAGCAAAAGAATGGTCTCATGTCTTTCAGTGGCACTTGTAACCACTTTTTCCACCTATTTATTTGGTGCGTTATAAAGTCAAATTATTGACAAGAAAATAAAATCCATAGCATTTTAATCACCAACTAATTTAAGGATTTGTACCGTCATGGGAACATCACTCCAACTTATTTGCATAAAACGTTTTTGTTTTTGTTTTTGTTTTTTTTTTTGGGGGGGGGGTCTATATCTCTCTTTCGTCATGAAAAAGAAACTTTGAAATACCATAACTTATCAATGCTTGTCTGATTTGATTGAAATATTTTTGAGTTTGTCGGAATTTACACTTATTATGGGAAAAAGTTAACTGATCATTTCGAGAAGGGTTTTCCTTTATAAGAGTAAGACCCTCCTGCTATAAACTTGTGTCAAAGAAATTTCTTCTCCACTCCTCGTCTGCGGTAAATCTTTCAAAGGCAAGAATTAAAAAAAAAATCTTGATACCATGAAAATGTGTATGTTCTGCGTGTGTATTACTGTTTGTACCTACGTGTTAATCAGAGTTGAACGGCAGTTTTGCCTTCTTGTTTTTTTAACCTGAAAATTTCTACCATTATTCTGTACTGTTTCATCATTACTCCCTTTTCACCTCACTCTCAACTTCACTCAAGCACAAACACACCTACAAGTTTTGATACGTAAACGTTTACACACACACACACACACACACACACACATACACACGCACACATGCATCACACACACACGGAAACACAGCGTAACTTATCATGCATACACACATCAATGAACAAAAATAAAGCTATGCAATACTCTCAAAATGGCAACAAAATGAAACAGGTAGAAATGAAGAAGATCTACATGTCAAAAGACAATGTTTATTAATAGACATCATGATAAACAACCATGCTGCTGAATTCAAGTCAGAAACATCGAGAGTTTTTCAGATAACAAAAACAGAATTGTAAAGTCGAAAGCATGCCAAAGTTTTGTTTTCAGCAAAGAGTCAAATGGAACTCTCAACATGTGATATTACACATCACATCTTAGTCCCTCCTATAAAAAGTGTGGCAGCATCACAGCGTTCAGTGCGGAACAACGAAGGCGTATGGGTGACCAACCATGTAGAATGGCGACTGACTGTGGTAGAGACTCCCTTCACGGTATGGCGATGGATACGAAGAAGTCGGTCGGCTGCTTCAGGAGAGGAAGTCTACAGACATCAAGGGATTGGTGGCGCCCTGCTGCTTTTGATGAGATGTTGTCTGTCGCAAACTGATGATGTCACGTTCGTCGCTGATGCGGAAAGTCGACCAGGAACCCGGTGATCGGCTGCTACGAGACAGGAAATCGACTGACATCGGTGAAGCGTTGATGGTGAGCTTCTTGGGCGGCGATGTGTTCTCCTGGTCGATGACGTCGCATTCGGTTGATCGCTTACGCTTTTCTTTAGATGAAGACTCCGGTCCTTCGACGTCGCTTGGTCTGTTGATCTGGTTGCCTCTGATGTCTGGTCGAGTAGAGAGGGAGTTGAGTGAAGCTCGACGAACGCGTGAACGTCGATTCTGAAACCAGACCTAAAGATAAAGAAAAGAAATACATGACTTTACCATGATCATGTGCTTCATGAAGAAACAGAACTTGTAATTGACATAAATCCTTTAAAGCTGATACACAATGTATTTTAGGATAGATTGTAGATAATAGTTGTAGGGTATGGCAAATTGTTTTTATACAATTACTGATTAACCACAAAGAATTCACAGATTATGAGAAAATAATGAATTGTTAGCTCCGGGCAACGATTTTTCTGGCTGGAACTGAAAATGTTTGAGTCCTATATTTACGTAGGTAATATGATATTCATTCTAAATAATAAAAAAAAATCCAATGTGTAAACTGTTTTTAACAAGCGTCATATCATTTTGTCGCTGAAAGTCATTCAAACAATTTATAACATATAATTATATAGCCTTGATGATATATGTATACATCTCTATCATAAATGTATAGATATCCATGAGAAAAGAAATCAGTCACAGGATTCTTCTTTCTAGGTTGATTATATTTATTCATTCATACAAATGTTATAGGTGAATAACATCTTCAGCTTTATAATTACTTAACATAGCCCTGATTACATACTTGTATTCTGTCTTCATCGAGGCCGAGTGAGGCAGCCAGTTTCTCTCTAGAAATGATGTCGGGATATCGGTCAATGTCGAATTCAGCCTTCAGCCTTTCGAGCTGCCATTCGGTAAACACGGTCGGACGTCGACGACGAAGGCCTTTGATAGGAACGGACGCCGAGACTTGAGGGAGAAGGGAAAGCGGTGAATCAGCCATGATGAATTGGATTGGTTTTGTAATGATGCCGGTTTGTAGGAAAAACCTCAAGGTGCGACTTAACTTCAAGAAAATCGGAATGAAGTGTGGTGATATTATTAAAGTAGCTGGTAGCTATGAATTGGAGAAGCCAAATACCACTCGCTCAAGCCATAAACAAGCAAAGTTGTTTGATTGGTCCAATAATCCGACCAATAGGCGTGACAGGATTAGCGAATGAGGTAAAGTTTTAGTTTCTTGAATGCCCACAGACTTCAGCTATTCAAAGGGAAGTGCGGGTGTCCTAATCCATGTCGCAAATTACACATGGTTACAAGAGGGTTATGACTTTTCCTTTGTTCATTAGCGGTCTGATTGTCGGTCCGCTGCCAACAAACCAAACAATACCCTTGTAGCAACTTCCTAAGATGGACAAGGAACAAAAGGAGTAGATGAACAATAGGATAACCCCTGCGTTTGTGGTACAGTCGATTATTACTGACTATGGTTCTATTTTGCAGATCCTGGATACTATCTCGGTGTGGTCTCTGACTTACTATGGAGTATGATTTGATTCAGTGACACGTTGATTTTTGCTTTAATTTGATTTAAAATTATCAGTAAATGGCAAATGTAACTGTTGAAATTGGAGGTATATCGTTTAGAGTAGCGGCAATTTTGCACGTAAAGGTCAATCTGACCATGACATCAGTAGGACTGACTAACAGTCAGATTTAATCTCCAAATAATTCATCTCTGAAAATCTTTATGAAGAGCAAAACCAAATTCTCGCCCATGCTCAAGATGACTCTAGTAAATGCAATCAAAATCAAACCAAAAAAGACACAGTGAATTTGTCACTATTGAAAAAGAAATAGAGAAAATTACAAGATTCGAAGTTTAAATAATTTACATAGGGTACTAACGTCATCGACTCTTTTGACTTTAAAAAAAAAAACGAGAAACATTGAATTGTCAAATCACATATGACTCCTCTCCTGACTTTTTTTTTTGTTTGTTTTACTTTAATTTTTTGGCCCAACATGTTTTTTTTCTGTGGACTCGGTCCACCTGGGTATGGCTAATGTCGAGCTCTGTGTGATGAAATAATACGCATGTATGAATATTATTCGAAGTTGGATTTGATGCTTACTTTAACGGTAATCTCAAGCTGCTATTTGCTGAACGTAGTCAGGCGTCAATGTCGCTTGGTAGGAACGGACTTTTAAGTTTGACGATGATCTCTGTGCATACTATCAATAGTTTATATAGAGTTTAGTGATCGAGAAGAGAGTGTGATGAATTAGCTATGTTGGAAAGTCGTTAGAGACTTTAGTATAAGGCATGTAAGGTGAGAACTTTTGATGTGTGCAGCCAAGTGAAATGTTTATATTTTTTGATTCCCCGTATGACCAGATATCCTAGGTAAGTTCACCAGTTTCCATTCAGAGAAAGTCTGACAGGTCAAACCAAAAGACGAATGAGATTGGGTAATAACGGCACAGAATGGGACGTAGTTCCGTATCATAACTGATCTATCTGTAACTTGGGTTCTTTCACTGACTGATGTAGTTCCACTTGTCAGGTATAGACTAAAAGGATGAGAAGCTTGCGGCAATTAAACTGACACACGAAGCAATACACTGAGACAATGGTTTTCTTCCAACGAGATTACACTAATCTCTTTGCTTTCTTTTCACTCGAAACGCGCTCCCTGGTTGTTAGATCCTATTATAATCCCTAATCATGACAGGATGCAAGAAATCTAGGAGCAGATCGTATATAATTAAGTTCGTCCTTTAATTGACCAACCCACACAGAGGAAAGTTCTATCCTATCAAAGAGTTGAGATCAAAGTTTCGCCGAAGATTATTTTGGAGTAAAGTATCCCTGTCAATCATGGCCATAGTATGTCAATCGTGTTATCTTTCCATCAGTCAAGTTGAATTGTTCTGATAGTGCTAGACACAGGTTATGTTCAATTACTGTACAGAGAGGATGGGTCATCATCTCCTATACTGTATTGATGTTCATATAGGTCCCAAGTATCGGTGTGCGCATGTAAGCATATAATATATATGCATTTGGCTATGTACGTATAATTATATCAACGGATCATGTATGTAAGTTTGTATGTATAAACCTGCTTTTTGATAAGAGAGAAAATATAAATGGGATGAAGTGAAAACTTTTATATCTGACAGATGTCTGATAAATGGAAGGGTGAGATTCATGATTGTGTAAAATTACATGCAGATAAAAATGAATCAAACATAGTCTCGTGATAAAAGCAATAAGACGTGTTTCAACCAGAGCACACACTAATGGGGTCCTCACGCACGAATGAATCGATAAACCAGCAACCCTTGACAATAAGAAGGCGAAATGAAAACTTCACCTCGTACTACTGTGATTCAAGAAAAAAAGATTACAGCAACTCTTTGAAACTCTATGATCCGTATTCTGCGCTATCACTTAATTTATAACACATTAACAATTAAAGAATATCTGTATAGCTTCTAACGGAAAATGTATTTGTTTGTAATGATGCCATAACGACTTGACATCTGTTCAGGGTTTGCAAGAAAGCGTTGGGTCACTCTGATTTAGCCAAAAGGGGATGATCTTAGTTTGAAAGACCAGCTTTGGGGACAAGATTTGTGTCGTTATTCCTCGACCTGTATAAGTATGATTATCATCCGCAATATAAGTAGCTGGCATATTGCACTGAAATGATGCATTGCCTTGGCTGTGAACATGTAGAAAGAATTTTGTGTGGAGATTGTGTGGAGATTGGTGTGTGTCCGAATGCAGTGTTATGAGCAGAGGTCTACAACAGGAAAAACTTTAATATTTCATATGACCTTTCCAAGCATAAGAAGGCTAAACACTTCATTTGCTTTCTTTGATCTCTTCCGTCCTCCTTTAATGAATCTCTCTCCCTCTCTCCCTCTCTCTCTCTCTCTCTATATATATATATATATATATAGATATATATATATATATATATATATATATATATATAATTATATATTTATATATATTTATATATATATACATATTCATATAAAAGTGTGTATGGGCGATATGTTTGTGTGTATGTGTGAATGTATTCGCCGTTTCATTCTATCATCCTGTTGCATAGATTGCATAATATTTATTTGAAGGAAAACTATAAAAGCACTCAAATACACTGACATTCATAATACAGATGAAGTATATGATATGTATACACAAAAACACACACACACACACACACACACACACACATATATATATATATATATATATATATATATATACACACGCAATACAAGTGGATCAAGAAACACGTGCGTGCTAATTACACAACAAATACTCCTCAATGAAAAAGTATAATTGTTCAAGAAGTTGATTTGGTAATAGACATTTATTTACAACCATAATTCAAAATTTTGCTTCACATCATAATGATAACGTCACAGAACAGGTTTCACAACGACTCGTCACGACGAATGTCCAGGACCAAGATGATATGACATTAGGATCGTTATGAAGAATATAAGCGATGGGTTGTGGTAATGAAGGGTGGTATGTCACTCCTATGAAAGTGTGGCAGCATCACAGCGTTCAGTGCGGTACAACGAAGACATACGGAAGACCAACCATGTAGAATGGCGACGGGCTGTGGTAGAGACTCCCTTCACCAGTATGTTCACGGTATGGCGATGGATACGAAGAAGTCGGTCGGTTGCTTCGGGAGAGGAAGTCTACAGACATCAAGGGATTGGTGGCGCCCTGCTGCTTTCGATGAGATGTCGTCTGCTGCAAACTCATGATGTCACGCTCGTCGCTGATGCGGAAAGTCGACCAGGAACCGGGTGATCGGCTGCTACGAGACAGGAAATCGACTGACATCGGTGAGTCGTTGATGGCGAACTTCTTGGGCGGCGGTGTGTTCTCCTGGTCGAGGACGTCGCTTGTAGCAAAGTGTTTCCTCTTACGCAGGCAGTCAGGCTCACTTTCAGCAACGTCGAGACGGTTGTTGATGGAAGGTGAGGAGGACTTGAGGGAGGATGGACGATGACGTGAGCGACGGTTCTGAAACCAGACCTGGAAAGAAAATAAAGAAAACAAGACTAAGCTTAGTTAAAAATCAACCTAACAAAAAAAAAAAACACCAATGTATACTTCTATCCTAATATAAAGCCTGCTCAATTCGGCCTCTTGAAACACTAGTTGCACAGCTTCGATTACAGTTTGTTTTGTATAAAAACTGAATCAATATTCATTTGGTAATATATAAGCAAGAAGAATTGTTGATGATAAGAGGTTACTTTATTTGTTCCTATAATGTCCTGCCTATTATGCTATTATACTGCTTCACATAATTAAATTCGATATTTCATAGTAACAAACTCAGACTATCAGTAATATTAATATGTAGTGTCATTTAAACGCCAATTGAAATGCTTTTAATTAGTTGATAACTTAAACATTGGTCGACTACATCTTTTCATACCAGATACTATGCCGTATATCTAATATGACAATGAAACCTACGTGTATTCTGTCCTCATTCAGGCCCAGTGTAGCAGCCAGTTTCTTCCTGGAAACGATGTCGGGATATTGGTCGATGTCGAACTCGGCCTTCAGTCTCTCGAGTTGCCATTCGGTGAACCTAGTCTTACGTCGAGGACGAGGTCGCTTGGAAGGAGCAGACATCGGGACGTGAGGCAGAAGTGAGAGCGACGAATCAGCCATGTTGGATAGCGATTATAGCCTTAGAGATGTTTGAGGGATCAGTGACGGGTAATCTTGTTCGGACGTTCACCCAAGTAAGAGACAAATTGCTTGTGATTAGCTTCTGTCCCAGTTGATCCGGTTCGTAGTTTTCATTTCACGGAAAGCTATAATTCCTATCTGTGCTGCATGTATGATATGGGAATAGGCCCAGTTGATTGGTCAGACTGTGTAACCAATGGGATTAACGAGGGATGGACGAGGCGGTAAATCTGTTTTACTCAAAACAAAAGCAGCCACCTCTTTGCCGGCAAAGATCAAACTGCTTATTTCAACAATGCACTAACAATAGCCTGATAGCTCGCGGGCGGTGCGTACGCTTTAATCATTGCGCGTCTCATCCTTATTCACTTGTCACACTTTCCGTCTTTGTTCGTGCTATTGTTCGAGAAATGTATAGACTTGCCCCCTTTCAATGGGGATGTTTTACAGGATGTAATTTAAGTAAGTCGAAAGTTCGGCAAGTTGTAAAGAAATGACCGGCGGAGTCTGTCAGTCAGTCACTGTCAGTCAGTCTGTCAATCACAATCGTTCGAGACGTGTAGGTGTCGTATAGAAGATGCGAAAGCGAAGCTGATGTTCAAACAGGATGTAATTACAATCATTGCCCTGTGTGGTGATTATTGCAAATCGTTATCCTTACCCTCGATATGAAATTGATACCCGTTTCGGGTTCATAATGTATAACTATAAATAAAAACTGATAACTACTATCACTCACAGTCTACACCCAGACATTTTGCGTTTGTTTGTATTTCATGTCGCGTGTGCCTATGAGTCGAATTATCTCTATGCAAAAAGCAACAATAATAACGAACACCAATAGGCTCATAATGATAACATTACGGCAGAATTTGCTTTTGTTTATCCAGAATAGCCAAGATGTCCTAAGACAGTCTAAATGTTAGCACTTCACTGCAGAGGATCTTATCATTGTTATTAAAAGACGATAACATTGTCAGGTATCCATTCATCACCCAGGTAACACATAATTCTTTGTCCACTGATGACCTGTCGGAATCGAAGTCAGGACCACAGAATATCAAGTTCACTCTCACAAAATTAAGGCCAGTTGGTAAGAATAATCCCATGTAACATATTTTCATACGTCACAAGACCGAAGTGATTTTCTCATTATAAACTCTTCTGTACAAGTCCTACATGGTGACCAATATCTTAGCCCAAGAGATTTGCCAGTATATTGTTGTGATCATTATGCTATCGCTCTTTGTGATTGATTATCATGGTCATTGATGAACTTTGATATATTTCGAGTTCGTAACTAGAAATCACTGTTACATCTGTACGTGTTACATTCATTTTGTCCACGCTATACCTGAATACACAGTGCAAAAAGATCGGTGTCCCTAACACAAGCCAGTCGATAGAGGGCCACATGCACTGACAGATGTAGAAAGTATATTGTGATGGTGTTGAAAAGTGTTTACCTGGCACTTCGTAGTGTTAATTTGAAACTGTAGCTGATGATACTTGGGAAACTACTTGGTGTTGAATTGGCATCACTGATGTTAATTTCAATGGTATAACACCCACCCCGTGTGAATAGGAGACCACACCAACTGGTGTTACTGTGGTGTAAATGTATTCTCGATTTTTTGTTTTCTCAAAAATTAAGGTCTTTAACGGAAAGTTCTTGTTCGTTTTGTTGAAGTTCAAAATCAAAAAGAAAAACAGGACCTAATTACAGGATGTGTTAATCTAACACCGCAAATGAGCACCGGGAATTTAACACATGCCGTTGAATTACACACAGACACAGACAGACAGACACACGCGCACACGCACACACACCCACCCACACACACACACACACACACACACACACACACGGAGACATGGTAACAAAGTTCTCAAAACGTATTACTGATTTAATGAACTTTTGCCAAGACACATAAAAAAAACACAAGAAAATATAAAAATGTAAAAAACGTAATGATTAAAGTATGTAACCAGAATAAACATACAAATTGTATATCAAGAAGAACCAGAGTAGTATGAACAGACCAACAAGTTATTCGGGTGACAAATCAATGCTTATTAATATCATTTGATTAAAGTGACATCGGGTGAAATGCTGAGCCCACGACTGTTTCACTTCTTGTAAAAATGTGAGGGGAGAGAGATACACTATACCGAGAGTACAAAGGAGGAGATTACAAAATGGTATTAAATGTAACGCGGTAGATGGATGGTCAGATTTTACAATGTTACAATGAGGGGGATATAATCATAACGAAACACTGACATTTCGGTTGTACAAAAACGGTCAAAAGAAGCATGCAAATACACTGTATGGATGTAAATCATGACAGCATTCATATTCAATCGGAGTGCTGGTGTACAGACGTTTTGTCTTAACTCCAGTGTAATGATTTTATCATTATGTACGAGCGTAAAGCGTGTTCAGGACTGTACAAGGATGCTAATTACAATAAAGAATATGAATGCTTTACTACGGCAAAATAAACTAACGTTCTATACTCTAATGACTAGATGATACTTTGTGTTATAATAGTTGGTTAACATGACTGGAACATACTCAAAGATACATACTTTTTAAGACATTCACATTTTTTTTTAGCTATGACAGCTCAATAACTTGGCGAAATATTACAGTCTTACAGTCCTATGGTAAATGCGAACTTTAATATATTCATTCATTCATTTATTTTTCTATCTTCAACAAAACTTGAAAATATGATTTTTTTTTCCACACAGAACATAAGTACATATTTGTCAACATTACAAACTATGATAAATGAAATTCATGGATATAAAATTGATATGGTGAAAAAGTAAAAAGCACAAAAACATTCTGAAGTTTAGAAAAATATACGGGAGGTGGTTGGGAATGCTGAAGCAATGCTTGTAGGGTCTGACCCCCAAACATAGTAAGATAATTATACATAACATCTTGGTTATAGTTTTACAATGAATGTTAATCAAATACATGTCAATCAAATATATTTTGATGCCTACTACGAATAAATATCAAGACATATCAGTTACTTCAAATTTCTAAGTGTAGATTATAATATACTACTACTCGATCATTCCATTTGAAACTAAATGTATCACCTCAAGCTCTCTCGTTACAAGTGACGTAATTCAATACGTCACAAGAGGGGATGATCTAATGCAGACATCGGACCGCAAAAAAAAAAAGATCATCAGATAGAAATAATGTGGATGAAATAGAAAAATGAAGATGAGAAAAAGAGATCGACTGAGAAGAGAAAAAAAAAAGAAGATGAGACACAAATTAATTTTGCTAGTACAAGTGTACATAGCGTTACCTGTTCGATCATTTATCCCAAATCTGATAGAATTCTTTAAATATCTCTCTTCTACCCAAGCAGTGACCTCTGGCTCAAAACAACAATCAAATCTCACATCTCTTATAGCTAATAAAAGCAACAGCAACTCCGTATAAGAATGGAGAATAATGCTGAAATTTCCCTAGCTGAAAATTACAGCTTGTTTCCACGCATTTTAATGTTCGAATACAATATAAATTACTCTTTTAAAGTTGAAGCAGGGATCACTGTTCATCCTCATATCTTAGTCCTGTGGGATGTGAATTACAAAAAAAAAATTGGAAATTATAGTCTCACCCATTAAATCATTGAGCAAACTTTCGCATGAATACGACCAGAATAAAATAATCGAATTCAATAACAAAATGAATTGTCCTGTTTGTTTCCCATTCGATCAAACCAAGTAATGTATGTCAAATGGGCGGTGAGTTGGCTCAGTCGGTAGCGCGTCTGCCTCACGATCACGCGGCCCGGGTTTGAACCCGAGCCTGGACTGAGCAATGTTGTGTGTAAACACACCGTCCCCTCTAGCAAGAGGCAAAACACTCTGTCCCTCGGATAGGACATAAAATGGAGGTCCCGTGTATGAGAGAGTCACAACTCATGCACGTAAAAGATCCCGCTCCACTCATTCATCGCAAAGAGCAGGGTGTCTAACCCGGTGAAGTGGTCCCACTCCACATCCAACTGGACCCCATGGAAGACCAGCTTAGTGTAGCTGAATATGGGCAATCCAGCCATCTTCACAGATGGAAAACGAACAACAACAACAACAACAACAACAACAACAACAACAACAAAAGCAAAACAAGCAACTGGATTATTTTAGTTAGCCTGCATCCGGCCTGCATGGTAACGTGTATAAACCAGACTATTCTTATAACTTGTGTTGAGCTTAGGTAAATGCAGGAACAAATTGGCTAATGTAACAATAAATTTTAAAAACATGTGATTTTGGTCATACTCATTTTTATGGCCCTGCCCTGCTAAGTTTTGTTAGTTTCTTTTTGTGTAACTCCTTGAACCCGATACCAAGTTATTCACTTCCCTTCCTTACCACAGATTTAGCTTGAGATTATATCAATTTTTAAGGGGTGCATTTTAGGTTTACATCAAACAGAGACTTATGGAGTAACGAGGGTTTTTTTTTTCTAACTGCATAGAATTTGAATGTCAGGTATAAGTGGAGCTACAAAATCTTTGTAACTTGTTTGTGACTTCTCCATGATGGCCAGATTTTTGATACTAAAGAAGAGTAAACTGTAGTCAGACTTTATACAGTTACATGCTGTCTGTCTAGAGCTCACTGTACGACGCTCATACTCAAACATATATTTTTATGCCAGAATATTCAGCACCTCCACTATAAGGTCCAATGCTGCCATGTTAACACAGTCATTCAAACAATACTGTTTCATTCGACGGCATGTAAATCAATAATGAATGATTGCTTAAGCATATGTAAACTCATTAAACGTTTATGGATGTTTTAAAATACTGGTTAGTAATAATGTTAGAGTAAAAAATTAGGGCTAGGTTTAGGGTTAGAGTTCTGGTTTCAAGTTAGGATTAGGTTCAGGATTAGGATTAGGGTTACAGTCAGGGCCAGGTACGGAGTAATTGCTCAGGCCACCTGGGGGTAATTGACCTAGACCCTGTAGGCCGGGAAATAAACGTTGGAGATTTACAATGAGCACGCATTCCTCCCGGAAGAGGGCGCTCTTCAGTTCACTGGAGAGTTCAATCTGGTGAACGGTACTCCACGTTTTGTGTCACCACTGTGAATTACCCCATTTCATAATTCGCATTAATACTCATCACGGTATACGTTGATATCACTTTAGACCAAAACAAATGTACCAAAGCCAGAATATTTTGATAGACAGACAGATTACAAAGTCAATGACTCAGGATGATAAGTATCGGCATTGTCAAGCAATATATAATAAAATGAGTTTTATATAGGGAAAATTATAAACACACACTACAAGTAAGTTTTGATACCCATTCATAGACCTGTGCTACATGGGTCTTTTACCTACGTCATTACAATAATCCCTAAAACACTTTGGTACCTGCAGCAGATATCAGGTTTTTACTGATTCGAGCTAAAAAGGCATTTTCCTCTTAATATTGTTGTATCATTTAGAGTACTAATATCGCAAAACAAATGTTGTAAATGGCCCTGATTTACCTTTGAAATGGTTAATCATCCATAAACTACTTTAACTTTTCGACATGGTTAAATTCAATACGATTGCATGAATATTCATGTGCAGTCCGTTACCATACATAAACTTCACTCATTGCGATATTCTATTCACTTATTAAAGATATCCCACCTCAGAATCTTTTCTTGAATATACTGTATGACGAAATCGTCTGCTAGTAAATTGTATCACATTTTACATTATGTGGCATCAAATATGTAGAGTCTATCTGTAGTGCAGAAAGCTATCTCACCACTCTCAAACTCTTGTAGATAGTACCAATATCTTTTCTTTGGTTTTTGTATTTTGAAATCAGTGATGATGTTATGCAAGTACTCGAAATTTCTCGTGTAGCGATCGATACTGACGAGACCCTCCTCGTGCTTCACCCAGGTTACAATGACCGAATCATCTCGACAAACAGCTGGGTAGGGATCCATACCCTCCTTCTTCAAGACATTCCCCTTCTTCCCCTTACCATCAGGGCACACGACAGCTCTATCGTCTGCTACCATCAGTTTCCCCGTTGACGGAAAGAAGAATAATTGCCAAGGTGTATAACCATCGCACATTATTTCCCTGACTGCCTTACCACCCTGTGGGGTAAATACATGGATCTTTTTGAGCTCAATATAACTCACATAGATATTATCATCTCTATCCACAGTGAGACCACCAGACCCTCCTTCATCATCACTCATCTTCTCGAACGTGACGTCAAGCTTCTCCCATTTTGGAGTGTACAGTGACATCCCGTTTTTTAAATCACGTACAACACTTCGACCATCAGACAGGAATCCAGTTCTCCTGACATTGACATCCTTCAGCACGGTCTGCTGTAACTCGCCATCAGGGGAGTAGAGATGGATTCCGCCTTGACCGGATCCCACCGCCATCTTACCGTCTGGTGCACGAGTTATACAGTTCATTCTGTTGTCAGGGAGCTCTTCGTCTGCTTTGACATCCCATGTGTAACCGTCCAGCTCTCCAAGATAAAGTTCATTGACCTTCACGTATTTACTAAATGAAATCTTCTGAGCTCGTTCTGTCACACCTCTCGGTGATTGGTCGTCAGGATCATCTCGTCCCAGAAAGCTCTTCAAGTTCTCGCACAGGGTGTCGTGTGCAGACAAGGCGTCTTTCTCTAGCGGTACCTTCACATCGTTGTTTACAAGCTCCTCCATTGCGTTCATACGACAAATTGTTCGGCGAATTTCTTCCTCCATGACTTGTAATTTCTTATCAAATTTTTCAGACAATCGTTTCACTCGACATTTCAGGGTCTCTCTTCTGGCTGACAATAGTTTCATGTATTCCTCGTACGTCTTGTCGATGTCATTATTGAGTCTTCTCATCATGTTTGTTATTTCATTTCGTTGTGTCTCTATGAAATCGATATGATTTTCAATGGTTGTTTTCTTTGATTTTGTCCTTTCTTGTAACTTGTTGATATTTTCTATCAATTTCTCCTCATGGATAGCTGCCTCTTCGATCTGATGCCCGGCTTGTAAGTGTCTTAACATCCCGCACTTGCAGCAGACGTACTCCCGACATCCGATACAGAAACATTCCTCATCATCGTTAGGATGTTTCTTACACTTCTGTCTCCTCGTTAGCGGAACTTTTCCCGAGAGCACTCCGCTCATGGCCACTACTACGTGGTTGGAGAACCTTTTCCACACAGAATGGTCTTTCTCACAGGATACACACATGTTTTCCCTGCAGTCCTGGCAGTAGGACACAGCTTGCGGCTTTTCGTCCATCTCACAAACTGTGCACGTTGGGCTCTTGGTTTTCACTTCGTCCACGAGAGAACTTAGGGGTACGATTGTTTGTAACTTACTCACATCTCCACTGGGTACGGGTGTTTCTTTCCTGCATACAGGGCATGTTACAGTTTCTTGGTCAGGTTCAGTTTGAGAGATACGTTCCAGACAGTCTTTACAGAAGGTGTGAGAACAGGCCAGTGATTTGGGTTGGTTGAATAGTGTCAGACAAATGGGACACTCCAGATTCTGGCTGCTGATTTGATGAAACGTTGCCATGGTGTCTGTCTGTCTGTCTGTCTGTCTGTTTGTCTGTCTCTCTGCCTGATAGCAAAGGAAACAAACAGCGCTAAACACATTGACGAGTAGGAGCAGAAATATGAAATTAGCATCCCCCCCCCCAAAAAAAAAAATGGAAAGTTCATGCGAAGCGTTGCGTTAAAATTCATGCATTCTCTAATTGTAAACGAACTAATGAAGCACAATTTAACAGATATATGTGAGTAATGTTTATCATGCACTAAGTATGCTTTATGTCCGGGCTCAATATATGCGCTAAGTATGCTTTATGTCCGGGATCAATAAAGCTGATTCAGTGGTGGTTCATTCGAGTTGAGGATATCATATTAACTAGTTGTCCTGTACGCCCGTCAAAGGATGGTGCAACTTAGAATAAACTCAGATGTTCCTTCTTAATTCTATAAAGGAGTATATTGTATTAGTCAAACAACAAAGAGTTGCATTATGCTACACTCGCACAAATATGATCAGGTGATTCGAGTAATGGATGGATGACTCTTTCAGTCGTGACCTTGTATATTTACAGTAGCTAGAATATCTTCAGCGATATCGTAAACTAAAAAAGTGTCACGTTAAAGCGAATATCATTCATTTGTAAAAGAAAATGTGAGCGAAATGATAGAGATTATCATTTAGAAACGTATGTCCGTTTGGCTGTTTTTATGTCATTTAACAAGGTGTCCTTCAAGACAAAATGCCTAAATCCTTGAGATATATTGTTGATTTTTCCCCATTTGCATAAAACGCTGGTTTCGTTTGTCTTGGAAGACATGTGTAAATTTTATTCATTTACCTCATATGTCAAGCGCAGACATAGGCACATATTTCTGCCTGGGATTAAATCACATTTTACCCACCCTCAATAGGCAAAAACAAACAAACAAACAAATCGTTAGCAGTGCGTCTTGTAAAGAAAGCTTCATAATATTCGATCAACATGTCCTTTCTGGGTTTATGTATACCTGAGATGAATCTGACCCCAGAAAAATGATTCTTTAGGCTGTCATGACTGGCTTCCCATATCCCTCTCCAGCTATTGTCTGTATAGAACTTCATCTTCATTTGAACATTCAGTGTCATTCTGTGAAAACTTTGAACGAATGCTTTCAATATGAACGCCCAGGAGAGCATCCTTTAATTGTGGAGACGGACATCGCCATAAAGTTTTACGGATATAGATCTCCAGAGGTGTATCTTTGTCCGTTATGATCACAAATTACACGCTATTTAACTGTGGCCATGTAGTCTGAAAGCATTAACAGCTTTGCTAATGTTCCTACAATTTTGGTTGTAATGTTAACGACTTTGGCAGGACTGAAATGCATCGAAATGCATTTAAGGGAAGAACATTATTACTACTAGCCCCTTCTCTCTTGTGTTTCAGTTGTTCAAGTCATGAAAAGGAAGTAATTTAGCAGACCACTATTGATACAGTAAAAAGGGAAGTCCTTAAGACGTTTGACTTGTATCGAATAATAATATTATTCTTCTCATGTCTCCTACTTCCAAAACTATCACTGCATCAATTAGTGATAAATTCCCCAGGCGTTGATTTATTTCCAAATTAATATTTTTAATCAAACAACATGACAGCAAGAGATAATTGAAGCAGAGGGGTGAAGATCTAGATGTGCTCTGATTTATATCACTTAATTGTTTCCCTCTGTACAATTTTATTTGTAAAGAGTGTTTAACATAACACTGTCGGTGGTATATGGAGTATCACTTTCCGGAAGAAAGTAGATGACAGGTTCGATTCACACTGGTTCCTTACACGACATGACCATCGTTTATTAAGATGTAGATCACCAGATGTCATCTCACAAATATTGTACAGAGGGAGGTAACTGATGAAAGGCATAGCACAGCATTAGGCCTATAATTCAGGATGTACCAGCTTTTTATTCTGTTTGGAGTAATATTATCTATATTACTATACACATGTAGGATGTTGAGTTAAACATGTCGAACAAAAGCAGCAAAATCATAATAAAAATGTTGACCGAACAAACAAGGGAGTATCTATTCTAAGCTTATTTTGATAGACATGCATTGATTGTAAAGCTACGTATCGCAGACACAAGTAACATGCATGCATTTATATCGTTATATCATGTATCCTCACCAAGTTTGCTGTACTTCCGGGTTCAGTATTTCTGATTTGTGTCTGGCTCCGAAGAAGACCTACATTTTAGGCATGTATGGGATCACAACCTGTTGTCTGTTCAGCGAAGCCGAACACCTACATTGAATATGCTTTTACTGTATAGTCCCAAACAAAATGCGAAGAATCAGGTTTTAGAAAGAAACGTGCATGACGAAGCACTGACAAAATGGTCGGACGATTCAGAGGAATGACTGTACGTATTGTATATTTTACCGTGACCTTTACACCGCGAACATTCATATCTTATAGCCCACATCTCAAACACTATGTGCCTATCTGAAAATCACAGCTCATAACGAAATGTCGTCTTGTACAGGGAACAGCACTGTTCCTCGCGACTTTGAGCTGAGATGATTTTTTTAATAAAGAGAAAGATTTAAACAGAAATCGTCATGTTAGAGAATCACTTCAGCGTCGAGAATTTTAGTGACGAAAGACAATTTGTTTATTTAGAAAATTCTGTAATTTATCATTCTGTTGCGTTTTGTTTTTGATACTTGAGACAAACCACTGTCAAATAGCCAAGAATGTGTGCTCAAATATAAATTGTTTGATGTTCAGATCTTATGAGTTGTTTTTTTTTTTCATACGTGTATTCTGTCTATATCGAGGCAGAGAGTAGCAACCAATTTCTCTCTTGAAATGATGTCGGGATATTGGTCGATGTCGAGATCAGCTTCAAGTCTCTCGTGCTACCATTCGGTAAATTTGGTTGAACGTCGACGACGAAGGCGTTTGTACGGAACTGACGCCGAGACCTCAGGGGGTAGTGAGAGTGGAGATTCAGCCATTCCGGATTTAGATTGGTTTTTGTAAAGATGACGGTTTGTACAAAGATATGATATTACTTCGAAACAATGGATTGTTGCTCTCGTTTGACGAAAGGTCGATATTGCAGAGTTGAGTATTAAAAACCCAGGGAAACTATATTTCGGGATGATTATCGCGTGAATGCAATGTATGAATGAAAAAAAAAGCTCTAACGGTATGATACAAATAATATGTAATATTTGAAAATTTTGATGAGGTGGTAAATTATGAGCCACATAAACCTCAACTGACTTTCCTTTGGCTATTATACATGAATTAATTGGCTTTTTGCAACAAAAGAATTGTCTAATGTCAGTCGGCTAAACTTATTCTAGAGGTGCAATCATACTTATTTAACTATTTCTTTATTTTTCTATTTATCTTTATTCGACGTGCTATAAAGGAGAACTAATGACAAAAAGATTTGACCTATCATCATCTCATGTAATTTGCATTAAACCTGTCTTTGTGATCCATATCTCGGTTTCGAAGAAGAGAAACTCTTAAATGACGTGGTTTTTTTATTATTCTTGCTTGGTTACGTTAAAATATCGCATGTTTGTTTCCTATAAGTTGATTTATTAAATTAGAGCAAGAGACTCTTGCTGTAGAACATGTCAAGCATGGTTTTTTTTTCACTATCGATTTGTTGTGAAGGAAACCGAAGACGTTCTTTCTATCTTTCTTTCTATATGCATATGCATTGTGTGACATCAATATCGTTTGGGGCAGTTTTGTCTTCTTTTTCATTTTGATAAACTAACGTATTTCCACCATGTGTATATGTATCCTAACTTATTTTTACCTTTCTTTGTTATCTTTTCAGTTTCCCCTTGTCTCGCAACTTCATCAAAAATTCCAGTCCATTTCTTTCAAAAATATCTTCTGTGAAGATGACTAAATCCACTCATAATTTCAAGCATTTTCATACAAACATCACGCACCAGCACACCTACGAACATTTAACCCTTACACGGGAACTTACTTTTACACATAAATACTCACACGCACAAATACACACACTCACACTCACACACACGGAGACATGGTAACAAAGTTTTCAAAACGTATTAGTGATTTAATTAACTTTTGCCAAGACACATGAAAAACAAACTCAAGAAAGTATAACATTGTCAAATGATTCAATCAAGCAACAACAATAAACATTCAAATTGAATATTCAGAAGAACCAAAAAGTAGTATATGAACAGAACAATTGCAACTGATTGATAAATTGCCCTACATCGACGTAAATAAGCGCTGAATTAATCAGTGATCAATTCAGTGCTTATTTACGTCGATGTAGGGCAATTTGTCAATTAGTTGCAATGAAAACATCTCGACGGAAGAATTTCATGAATTTAAATGAACAGAACAATATTACACGAAATTTGGGTACGCATGTTTATTATTATTTGATTACAGGGATTGTATAGTTTTGGTTGAGATCCAAATTAAGGTTTCTCACACATTTGGGTGATACAATGAAAAACCTCTTATGAAGTATGAAAGAGCATGTAAATCCAAGAGGGATTCAACGTTTATTTCATGACAATTGGTTCTGAAATGACTTTCTTCTATCAAACTTTGAATTCCTCCTAGAATGGCATGCTCTGTATCACTTCATAAGTAGATTCTTACGGAAGCCCATTCGTGCCACGCAGGATAAAACTTTCAGTGGAGCTAACTGGCGGCCGCCACTTAATCATCTGGCGGACGCCAGATAATTATCGATATCGATATCGCTAGACGATAATCCAGTGGCGGCCGCCAGATAATTATCGTTTAGCGATATCGATAATATCGATATCGATAATTATGTGGCGGCCGCCATTTAATTATCGTTTAGCGATATCTATATCGATAATTTTCTGGCGGCCGCCACTTGATTATCATTTAGCGATATCGATATCGATAATTATCTGGCGGCCGCGAGATAATTAAGTGGCGACCGCCAGTTAGCTCCACTGAAAGTTTTATCCTGCGTGGCACGAATGGGCTTCCGTAGATTCTTGGTATCTCATAAAAAGTTAAAAGCCCAATCCTCATCTCTACCAATACTATACCATCCCTTTAAAGTTACGTCTGGTGAAATGCTGAACCCTCGACTGTTTCACTTCTTGTAGAGATGGGAGGGGAGAGAGATACACTGTACCCAGAGTATAAAGGAGGAGATTACAAAATGGTATACATGTAAAGCGGTAAATGGATGATCACATTTCTCAATGTTACAATGGGGATGAATCAACTATAACGAAACACTGAAATTTCGGTTAAAAACTGTCAATAGAAGAATGTAAATGCACTGTAAATGAATGTAAATCATGTCAGCATTCATTTTCAATCGGAGCTCTTGTGTACAGACGTTTTGTCTTAACTATAGTGTAATGATCATATCATCATGTACGAGCTTGCAGCGTGTTGTGCAGGACTACAAGGATGCCAATTATAATTAAGAATATGAAAGCTTTATACTATGCCAACATTACCTGACGTGCTATATTCTGATGACTACTAAGATAACACTTTGTGTAATAATAGTTTGATAACATGACCGAACCATCCTAGAAAATATATACTTTTGAAGACATTCACATTTGTTAGCTATGACAGCTCAATGAATGGGCGAATAGTCTTACAGTCCTACCATGCCGACTTTCATTCATTCACTCATTTATTTTTCCATCTCCAACAAAACTTGCAAATACATGTTTTTTCTTTCACAGAAGATATAAGTACATCCTATATAATTATGTCAACATTCCAAAATATGATAAATGAAATTCATGGATATACAATTGATAGGTCGAAAAATAGAGGGTGAGTGAAGCTTAGAAGCATTCAGAAGTTAAGAAAATGCAGGAGATGGGAAGGGATGCTAAAGAAGCAATGCTTGTATATGGTGCATCCCCGAAACATAGTGAACAATAATTCATACATCTTGGTTATACAATGATTATTAATCAAACTTGGTCATACAATGATTATCAATCAAACTTGGTTATTATCAATCAAATTTGGTTATTATGAATTAAATTTGGTTACACAGTGATTGTTAATCGATCTTGGTTAAACAATGATTAGGCTCCTATTACACATATACGTATCTATCAAATATGTTTTGAAGCTATACTACAAATAACTATCAGAGTATTTCACTTAACTTCAAATTTCTAAGTGTGGGTTATAATAAACTATCGATCATTCCATTTAGAACTAAATGTATGGCCTCAAACTCCTCCGTTACAACAAGTGAGTCAGTAATTCAATACGTCACAAAAGGGCTTGATCGAATGCAGACATGGGACAGCAAGGAACATCATCAGATAGAAAATAATGAGGATGAAATAGAAAATGAAGATGAGAGAGAAGTTTCGATTGAAAAGGGAAAAAGCAAGGTGAGAGACAAAGTCATTTTATTTGTAGCGTCACCTGTTCGATCATTTATCCCAAATCTGATAAAATTCTCTAAATCACTCCCAAACATAATGGCTTCTGGCACAAAACACTTATACATCTCACATCTCTAGCTAAGCAAAACAATGACAACTGCGTATGTAGAATAATGGTGGCAGTTCCCTGGCTGACAACCACAGCCTGTTTCCACGCATTAAAAGTTCGAATCCAACATGAATATATTACTCTCTTAAAGTCGAAGCAGAAAATCAGTGTTCATCCTTATATCTTAGTCCTATGGGATGTGAATTACAAATTAATCACTCAGTTATAATGTCACTCAATACAGCATATACAGTATTGAGAAGACTTTCACATGACTATGAACAGAGCAAAACAATTAGATACAACAACAATTCTGTTTGTCTCCTATATTCTATCATACCGAGTGTAGCGTTATCTCGCACTCAAGCGAGCCTTCTACACAGAAGTGGTTAAGATTCAGTCCAAACGCACGCGTGCACCAATCAGACTCTCCACTCGACGAGCCCAATGATCACAGGCACCAATTTCTTTACTATTCAAACACTAATAGCATCTTTATTGGCATTCTTCTTTAGCAGCGTCGAGCTGGCATGTGTAAGCATCAGCTGCACATAAGCGTGGTTCACTGCAAGTGAACAGAAAAATACAATACAAATACATAATAACGTTTGCATTCTTTGTACTCTGTTACAATTCTTTGTTTCTTCTTCAATTCAACTAATTCTGTTACCTTATTTAACAGTGCACATACAATTTGCGCAGTATATACATAGCCTAAATACTCCTGGCTCAACTGAGTCAGTGTATTCTTTCACTAACATCGAAACTTGCAAGCTTCTTCCAGCATTGCATAAATTAGATAACAACTTCCACAGTACACTACATTTAGTGCAATAAAGAAGGAAATGGAGGATTAATTGGAAGAGAGAGAGAGAGAGAGAGAAGGCTGAAGCAAGGTACAGAACATAGGAGGAGAGGCAAAACTGTGATAAAACAAAGAGCCTGTTCGTTCAGACCTCTTTTCGTAGTGAGCTAATCCCTTCCTGCTCTGCTACAAACCCAAACATTGGAAGAGGCACATACAATCAAGATGCTCCTAAACAACTTCTGTAGGAGGTGCACTATTCTACATCACAGACCCGTAACACGATAGAAAGGTAAAATTCGCCTTTTTCTTCACTACATCTGAGCTTATATGCTCATAGAAAATATACAGTGCATAATGAAGAATCATTTCATTATACCACAACTACGTCGTAAGTTAAATTGTAAGATATATGCCATCTACCCAACTCCACAAGCAAAGTATGCTGCAACTGGGTCTGAAAAGCTAAACTAATCTCGATTTATGTACAGAGGGTTTTACTGCCTCTTGGCTGGACAATGACATTGTCCACCTACACTGCCCCCATACACCTGAACTTGTATCAAACTTTGGGCATCGTATTCTCTTTGTTCTTACAGCATGCTATATACAATACACTGTGACTCATACTGTCATGTTCACACACAAGGTAAAAAGCTGAGATTACAGCTAGGAGCTGTTCACACAGCACTTGTTATATACTGCACTCTGCTCCTGCAAGCCAATTCACATTTCATATAGTATCCGGAGCAAACTTACATCTACAGTAGGACACTTCATTGCAACAATATAAGACATATCATAGCTTTTGATTCTGCCTATATATCTGCAAACAGATATAGCAGCTAAATCACTCATATACTCAATCAATATTTACTAGAGAAAGGTTGAACAAATCATATCAATCTGCGAGATGTCTTTCTTCTTATTTTCTCCTCTGCTATGTAACCTTTCTGTGCATGAGGAACACAGATACTATATACAGACAATAATATTGACTAAATTATAACATTTGATGTTTCGTGCAACTGCCTTTGATCAGCCACATCTCAAATATATAGAAATTTGGACAGAGTTATAACTTACCGACTGTTATCCGTCCCTGACTTCACAGACTTTTTCACTACACATCTCTGCTGGGGTGCAAGTGGTCCTTGCCTCACAAAGGATGATGTGCCAACTGCTGGTGTGGCACAATGTTACCCCTCTCCTCAGAGGGATTATCTAAGGGATTTGGGGGTGCCATACCTATTTAAACACAGTACTTTTCTTGAGGGCGACCAAGGGGTGGGACCCCTATTTGGTAACTGATTTTCATGGAAATAATACTTCCTGCCGCTACATACCGGCCCCAATGAGCCTACTACAGAGGGGTCATTTTCAATATTACTTAGGAGCGGCATTCTAACAATCATTCATACTTAAATCATAACAATATCTCAGGTTGAACACGAAAGATAAACAATATACTACACTCATGTTCAACTGAGATCTCAAATAACAACCTGATGTAGATTTATTTCCCAACTACAGCTTCTAGCAGGCAAAGCTTGGAAATTGGTCTTTTCAGGAATCTAGATCAACCTTGATTTCTACCTGGCGGACTAACCCGTCCTTCCCTGGGAACACCTCGACTACCTTTCCAAGCGGCCACTGTCCCCTCGGAGCATTGTCATCTGCCACAAGGACTAAGTCATTTATGGCCAAATTCCTACGTGGAGTCAGCCATTTCTGTCTTTCTTGTAGCAAAGGCAAGTACTCTGCTTGCCATCTCCGCCAGAAGGCCGACGCCAAGTACTGAACATGTTTCCACCTGTGCCTCCCAACTCAAATTTCGCCTGCATAGGTTCTGAAGGAGTATTTTTGCCGGAAGCACGAATGGAGCCAGAAAACCCAAAGGATCGTAGAGAGAACTTGCAACAGACAAGATCCCACGTCTTGTCACCGGCTTGTCCTTTACCTGAACCTCAAACTTGAAGGAGTCTGTTTGCACATCCCACAATATGCCTAATGTGCGCTCCACAGGCATCTCTTCCAAGTCTAGACTCAAGACTGAAGCTGCCCTATCAGCCTCTGGAATTGTGGTCAACACGTCACGATCATTGCTGATCCACTTCCTCAAGTGGAATCCACCCTTGGCAAGCAAACTTCTCAATCCTTGCACAAGACTCTCAGCTGCCTCCTTCGATTCGACAGATTTCAGGCAATCATCGACATAGAAATTTCTCTGGATAGTTTTGATTACCTCTTCATCATAATCACCCTTGTTATCAGCTGCAGTCTTTCTCAACGCGAAGCCAGCACAGCTTGGTGACGATGTCGCACCAAAGGTGTGCACAGTCATGCGATACTCCTGGGGATCCTGCTGTAGGTCACCGTCTGTCCACCACAGGAATCGAAGGGCATTTCTGTCCTTCGTCGACACCTTGACCTGATGAAACATGGATTCTATGTCACCCATGACAGCGACATGATCCTGCCGAAATCTCATCAAAACACCTGCAAGATTGTTAGTTAAGTCTGGACCTTGTAGCAACTGCTCATTGAGAGATGTACCACCAAACCTAGCCGCACAATCAAACACTACTCTAGCCTTACCCGGCTTGTGTGGGTGGAAAACTGGATGGTGTGGAAGATACCACACCACATCCTCTGACTCTACTTCAGACTCTGGTGATGTTGCCTCAGTCTCAACAATCTCAGCGTAACCCTTGTCTATGTACTCTGACATAGTAGATGTGTATTTCTCACGGAGGACATCATCTCTCTCAAGCTTCCTCTTGAGATACCTGAGTCTAGCCTCTGCAAGGCCCCTGTTGTTCGGAAGACTCGGAGGACAAGATCGCCATGGCAAACCAATCTCATAGTGACCATCACTGAGCATGGCACTATTCTGCATCATGGAGAGAGCTCTCTTATCTTCTACAGAGTCACCCACCTTATTGTCTAGAAGATATGCACCATGGTCTGCCTCCCAAAACTGCTTGAGTTGATTTTGCAGTGGGTCTGGCTGCAGCTGAGTGAAATTTACACTCACATGTTGTGATCTCTGCTGAGAAGATGTTGGCCCAAAGAGAGTCCAACCAAGTGGAGTACGAACGGCATACGGCTCTTTCCTTTCTCCGCGCCTCTGCTCCAGTACCCAGAATGCTTCCGGAGTATCTGCTCCTATCAGAATCTGCACCTGTTTTCTTTCGATTGATGGCAAGTGTAAGTCTTCAAGATGTGGCCACTGCTTCACATCTTGACTACATGGGAATGAGGAGGTGGATATGGGAAGGCAATCAACAGTCCATACATGAGGTAAGTTAATAACATCATCCTCGTCAACACCATTTACAGAGAGACTTACTTCCATCCCTTTCTTTGACGAAGCCTGCTGATTGACTGAAGTTAACTGAAAATCTACTTCCTTCCCAGCTAACCCTAACTCATCTGCTAGACCTTTGCTACATAGCGTGACGTCACTTCCCTCATCTAGCAATGCCCACGTTGTTGCGCTTCGCCCATTACCTTCTACCCTAACAGGCACTACTCGCAAACGTACGTTCTGTCTGAAAGCATGAGCGCTGTATGTCTGACCACCCCTGTTCCCTACTTCATCAGTAGCAACTGGACCATCCTGATTCTGAACACCCTGATTGGCATGAGCAGCGTTTTGAGGCTCAATTACATTCTGCCTGTTAGCCTGACTTTGTCTCATTTCTCTATCAGGAGGATGAAGCAGTGAGATATGCCTTTTTCCACATCCCTTGATCTGGCATGCTGGCTTTGCGAGACAGCCGACGGCCATGTGCATTGGCTGCATGCAGTTATCACACAACTTTGCCTGTCTCGTAAATGCCTTCCTTTCTTCAAAGGACTTCTTCTTGAACACTGGGCAGAATAGTATGTCATGACTGCCCTGGCAACACTGACATTTTCTCTCAAATTTCTTTTCACTGCTAGCCGAGGATGGAGGTGTAAATTTGCTACCAGATCCCTGTGTAGCAAATGACATCATCTCGTTGCTCGCCTTTGGCTTTGGAGATTTGATGCTTGCGTTTGGCTTTAATGCCTTTCCAATATTTTGACCAAACATATTGGTGGCAAGCTTTGCAGACTCTTCTACAAATGCAGTCATGACTTCAAAGTTGGGAACAACCCCCCTGCACATCATTGAGTGCGCCCTCTTTGCCCACTCTGCTTGCAGATGTAGTGGGAGCAACTGTTGGATACTTAGAAGGTTATCTGAGCTATTCATGTCAGCCCCATACCCCCTTTGAGACAACACCATGTGACACCGTTTCATGTCACGTGCCAAATCCCACAATGCATCACCGTCATTAGGTCTGATTTGTTGCCGAGACAGCACCTTTTTCATGTGGGCGTGGCTCACTTGGTACGACTGCCCAAACTGATCTGCTAGTATTTCCCTAGCCTTTTGGTACCCTTCGTTACCCAAGAAAGTACAGTTTTCAATACTCTCCTTGGCCTTTCCTCTACAGTACTGAATCAAATATGTCAACTTGACTCTCTCATCACTCGTTTTGGAGGCTACGGTAGTCTCAAACTGATTGATAAATCCCCAGTACTCTAGTGGATTACCGTCAAACACTGCTATTTCTGGTTTAGGCATGTTTAAAGCCAAATCGATTGCCTGGAACAATTGATTTACGGGAGCAATACCGGCCCCAGTTACATCATCATTTCTCTCTTTCTGAAACCACTCAGGAGCACTGGGATTCAAGCCCGAGCTATCACTGACTTTGTTAGCATTCTCAGGATTAGATGTTTCCCTATCGTGACTAACTGTCTCCCTCTTTACATCATGACCCCCTGATTGGCCTACCTTTACTTCCCTCACAGGGCTACTATGAGACATGTCATATTTAAATTGTACTGAGTCCACCTGAGGTGCGTCGTCATCACTCTCCTCCTCGAGGATCTGCAGCTCCACCTCGGCAGCCTCTATTTCGTTGTCAGCCTCCATCGCCGCTATCTCTTGCTGAAGTTTAAGCTCCTGTTCCCTCAGCTGTTGAGCTCGATGAAGCTGCTCTCTCTTCAGTCGTGCTACAGCTGCCTTGGCCCTAGCTTCCCTCAGCCTTGCCGACGATGAACTGGAGTTCGACCTCTTCGATGACCTGATGCTCGATGACGTCGATGAGCGGACCGATGTCGCAGATGAATGGACCGATGCCCTGTCGTCATCCTTATCAGCACCTCGATGTCCTGCCGCCTTCTCCAGCCAGCCTTGTAGCCTAGTGTTGAACTCTTCTTTATTGTTGACGCTGGCATTGAACTTTGCTTCTGCGGTTTCTGCTTCAGCTCCAGACAGTGTGCTATGATATTGGCGGTACTTTTCTTCATACTGCACAAATACCCCTATCAACTTCTGGTACTTTTCATTCACCGCATCTTTATTTCCAAAGTCAGCCATCAACACTTCGAGCTCCTTGTATAGCCTCGACAGCCATCCCTGGTGTGCTGACCATGACTGTTTCAGCGATTGAGTTGCCGCATCATCCATCTCGTAGTCGTAAACAGCAAGTCGTGAACTTATTCTATGTAGCGTTATCTCGCACTCAAGCGAGCCTTCTACACAGAAGTGGTTAAGATTCAGTCCAAACGCACGCGTGCACCAATCAGACTCTCCACTCGACGAGCCCAATGATCACAGGCACCAATTTCTTTACTATTCAAACACTAATAGCATCTTTATTGGCATTCTTCTTTAGCAGCGTCGAGCTGGCATGTGTAAGCATCAGCTGCACATAAGCGTGGTTCACTGCAAGTGAACAGAAAAATACAATACAAATACATAATAACGTTTGCATTCTTTGTACTCTGTTACAATTCTTTGTTTCTTCTTCAATTCAACTAATTCTGTTACCTTATTTAACAGTGCACATACAATTTGCGCAGTATATACATAGCCTAAATACTCCTGGCTCAACTGAGTCAGTGTATTCTTTCACTAACATCGAAACTTGCAAGCTTCTTCCAGCATTGCATAAATTAGATAACAACTTCCACAGTACACTACATTTAGTGCAATAAAGAAGGAAATGGAGGATTAATTGGAAGAGAGAGAGAGAGAGAGAGAAGGCTGAAGCAAGGTACAGAACATAGGAGGAGAGGCAAAACTGTGATAAAACAAAGAGCCTGTTCGTTCAGACCTCTTTTCGTAGTGAGCTAATCCCTTCCTGCTCTGCTACAAACCCAAACATTGGAAGAGGCACATACAATCAAGATGCTCCTAAACAACTTCTGTAGGAGGTGCACTATTCTACATCACAGACCCGTAACACGATAGAAAGGTAAAATTCGCCTTTTTCTTCACTACATCTGAGCTTATATGCTCATAGAAAATATACAGTGCATAATGAAGAATCATTTCATTATACCACAACTACGTCGTAAGTTAAATTGTAAGATATATGCCATCTACCCAACTCCACAAGCAAAGTATGCTGCAACTGGGTCTGAAAAGCTAAACTAATCTCGATTTATGTACAGAGGGTTTTACTGCCTCTTGGCTGGACAATGACATTGTCCACCTACACTGCCCCCATACACCTGAACTTGTATCAAACTTTGGGCATCGTATTCTCTTTGTTCTTACAGCATGCTATATACAATACACTGTGACTCATACTGTCATGTTCACACACAAGGTAAAAAGCTGAGATTACAGCTAGGAGCTGTTCACACAGCACTTGTTATATACTGCACTCTGCTCCTGCAAGCCAATTCACATTTCATATAGTATCCGGAGCAAACTTACATCTACAGTAGGACACTTCATTGCAACAATATAAGACATATCATAGCTTTTGATTCTGCCTATATATCTGCAAACAGATATAGCAGCTAAATCACTCATATACTCAATCAATATTTACTAGAGAAAGGTTGAACAAATCATATCAATCTGCGAGATGTCTTTCTTCTTATTTTCTCCTCTGCTATGTAACCTTTCTGTGCATGAGGAACACAGATACTATATACAGACAATAATATTGACTAAATTATAACATTTGATGTTTCGTGCAACTGCCTTTGATCAGCCACATCTCAAATATATAGAAATTTGGACAGAGTTATAACTTACCGACTGTTATCCGTCCCTGACTTCACAGACTTTTTCACTACACATCTCTGCTGGGGTGCAAGTGGTCCTTGCCTCACAAAGGATGATGTGCCAACTGCTGGTGTGGCACAATGTTACCCCTCTCCTCAGAGGGATTATCTAAGGGATTTGGGGGTGCCATACCTATTTAAACACAGTACTTTTCTTGAGGGCGACCAAGGGGTGGGACCCCTATTTGGTAACTGATTTTCATGGAAATAATACTTCCTGCCGCTACACCGAGGTAATGCATATCAAAAAGGACACCTAGAAACTAGATTATTTTAGTTATCCTGCATGGAAACGTGTACAAGACTTGAAAAATTCTTATAACTTGTGTTGAGCAGAACTAAATGTCGCAATAAATTGGCTAATGTAACAAAAAATTAACAAATGTGCTTTTGGTTATACTCACTTTTATGGCCCTGCCCTGCTATTTTCTTTTTCGGTTTCATTTTTGTATCCCCTTGAACCACGTTATTTATTTCGCTTCGCTCGCTATGAGATTTAGTTCAGTGTCATATCAATTTTCAAGAATTGCATTTTGGGTTTACATGACAATGAGGCTTTGTAGCAATTCATCAAACGATTTTTTTCTCACTGCATTGCATTTCATTGATTTTCAATGTCATGTATGTGGAGCTACAAAACCTTTGTGACTTGCTTGTGACTTCTCGATGATGGTCAGACATGTCATACTCAAAGTGGAGTAAACTGTGATCAGACTGGCAGTTATATTTTGTTTGTTTAGAGCTTACTGTAGGACGCTCATTATCGAACATATTTTCTTATGCTAGAATATTCTGAACATCCACTGTTTGGTCCTTATCTCATGTTAACACATTCAAACGATATTGTTAAAATCAGTACTGAATTGTTTTACCCAAGCACACACACACTTGAACGTTAGATGGATATTTGAAAATGACTAGGGACTATAGATGAACTGAAGGGCAATAGATTTAGCGAGTTGGAAAGAGCTCAGGATAAATGCAGTCATAGGGAAGTTACAAGTAATGTTGGAGATTCACAGTCTGCAAGCATTACTCGCCCGAAAGAGGGCGCTCTTCAGCTCATAATTCCAGTGCCGTATATTAAAGGGGCATAGTCCCGGTAGTGTAGATGGCGCTGTTGATGATACTGCCGAAGATTACCGAAGTAGAGCTGTCATCAAGAGTAAAGTGCGTAGGTGTTGCTAAGTAACGTTGCCTTTGTTGTCTTCTCTGCGCATCGCGCAGTCTGTAGTAATGCCAGGGTGCGTGCATATGTGCTTCTTATTATGACATCACAAAAGAAGTTTGCTAAAGCTGTCATCCCCCTCAGCCGAATCATGAGCCGAAGTGTGATCGGACCACTGACTACAGAGAATCGGACTTCTTCGGACTCGGGAAAGTGGGCCAAAGCGTAAGCGCCAAAAGAAGTCGATAGCTTAGGTCTCTATAGGAAACTTGCGCCGTGCGCCCGCGTACGCATTTGACTAAAACACGGGGACCATGCACCTTTAATATACGGCACTGCATAATTCAACCGACACTCCGAGCACACTCACTCTTGTCGTGTTACTGCAGCTGTAAATACCCCCATTTTATTATTCTCATTTATTACTCATTACGGTATAGTAACGTATATGCCACTTTAGATAATGAAAAAAAAAGAAGAATTACCACAGCCAGAATACTTTGATGTCAAAACCGATTTAAGAGACAAAGTCCATGATTCAAGAATCATAACTATCGGCATTTTCAATCAATTTGATGTAAAAGCGCTATGAAAAAGTATACCCATTCATACATTACGTAGGCCTACGCTGCACGGGTTACAGTACCCGGGTCAATACAATAATTCCCCCAAGCCACTTTGGTACTTGCAGTAAATATTAATGTAATACGGAATGGCCTTGAGGGGGATACGACATTATGATAATATATTGCCTGAACTAGAATTGTATTGCCCGAGTCGAAGACTTGCAATGCAATTCTAGTGAGGGCAATTAATATCGTATCCCCCCCCCCCCCCAAAAAAAAAGTAGACAGTCAATATCATTGTTATTACCCATTTCAGGCATCTTGAGCAGTAAAATAAATCATTACAATGTAAACTCCCCCTTTTTGACACGTAAATCCTATAGGCGTTTGTAAAGAGGGGGATGTAAGAAATCTACCCCTCTCTCCCTGCTGGCGCTTAAAATGAAGCGAATACAATTTCGTAGAACCACAGCTCAGATGTCTGATCTATAATAGCTATTTACTGATTTGATCTGAAGTGCATTTCCCCCAAATAATGTTGTATCATGTACAGCGATATTATCGTTTAAAAAAATGTTGTAACTGACCCGGTTTTACTTTTGGAATGGTGAATCATCCATAAATTACTTTGACTATTCGACATGATTAAAGTTATTATAAGTGTATGAATATTCATGTGAGTAGGTGCGGCACATGCATGTGCAGTCCATTATTATTCATCTAAACTTCATTCATATTGGATACTATTCACTTAGAATATCCAGCAAACAATTTTTATTTTCTCACATGCTACTGCAGAATGAAATCGTCTATCACATTACACATTATATCACATCAAATATGTAGAGTCTATCTGGAATGCAGAAAGCTATCTCACCACTGTCAAACTCTTGTAGATAGAACCAATTTCTTTTCTCTGGTTTTCGTATTTTGAAATCCGTGATGATATTGTGCACGTGCTCAAAATCTCTCGTGTATCGATCGATACTGACGAGACCCTCCTCGCGTTTCACCCAGGCTACAATGACCGAATCATCTCTACAAACAGCTGGCCAAGCATATATACCCTCCTTCTTCAAGACATTCTCCTTCTTCCCGTTTCCATCAAGGCACACGACAGTTGATGCATCGTTCAGTATCAGCTTCATCGTGGTGTGAAAGGAGAATAATTGCTGAGGTGTGCATCCATCACACATTATTTCCCTAACTGCCTTACCACCCTGTGGGGTAAATACCTGGATCATTTTGGCCTTCCTATAACTCACGTAAATATTATCATCTCTATCCACAGTGAGACCACCAGTCCCTCCTTCATTATAGCTCATCGTCTCAAACGTGACGTCAAGCTTCTCCCACTGACATGACTGAGGGATGTATAGTGACATCTTTTCGTTTGTATCACGTACAACATATCGACCATTAGACAGGAATTCATTTTGACGTATTTTGACGTCCTTTAGCACTGTCTGCTTTAGCTCGCCATCAGGGGAGTAGAGATAGATACCGCCTTCAGGCGATCCCACCGCCATCTTACCGTCTGGAGCACGAGTCATACAGTTCATGCTATCTTCACCCGGGAGCTCTACGTCCGCTTTGATATCCCACGTGTAGCCTTTTAGCTCTCCAAGACAGAGTTCATTGACCTTTACATGTTTACTGAATGAAATCTTCTGAGCTCGTTCTGCCACACCTCTCGGTGATTGGTCGTCAGGATCATCTCGTCCCAGAAAGATCTTCAAGTTCTCGCACAACGTGTCGTGTGCAATCAAGGCGTCTTTCTCTAGTGGTACCTTCACACCGTTAGTTACCAGCTCTTCAATAGCCTTCATATGACGAATTGTTTGTCGACTGTCTTCCTCCATGACTTGTAATTCCTTCTCGAATTTTTCAGACAATCGTTTCACTTGACATTTCAGGGTCTCTCTTCTGGCTGACAATAGTTGCATGTATTCCTCGTACGTCTTGTCGATGTCATCATTGAGTCTTCTCATCATGTTTGTTATTTCATTTCGCTGTGTCTCTATGGAATCGATATGATTTTCAATGGTTGCTTTCTTTGATTTTGTCCTTTCTTGTAACTCATTGATGTTTTCTATCAATTTCTCCTCATGGATAGCTGCATCTTCGATCTGGTGCCCTGCTTGTAAGTGCTTTAACACGACGCATTTATGGCAGACGTACTCTCGACAATCGGTGCAGAAACACTCTTCATCATCGGTAGGGTGTCTCTTACACTTCCGTCGTCTCTTAAGAGGAACTTTTCCCGAGAGTACCTCACTCATGGCTACCACTGTGTGAGTAGAGAACGGTGTCCAGCCGGAATGTTTTGAGTCACATAACTTACACATATATTTCCCACAGTCCTGACAGTAGGTAATAGCTGTCGGCTTTTCGTCCATCTCACAAGCTGTGCATGTTGGATTCTTGGTTTTCACTTCGTCCACGAGAGAATTCAGGGGTACGACTGTATGTAACTTACTCACATCTCCATTGGGTAGGGGCGTTTCTTTCCTGCATACAGGGCATGTTATAGCTTGTTGGTTTGGCTGAGTTTGAGAGATGCGTTCCAAGCAGTCTTTACAGAAGGTGTGAGAACAGGCCAGTGATTTGGGTTGGTTGAATAGTGTCAGGCAAATGGGACACTCCAGATTCTGGCTGATGATTTGATGAAACGTTGCCATGGTGTCTGCTTGTCTAATAGCAAAAGATTCAAACAAAACAAAACAAAAACAAATAGCGTTAAACGCACCAACGAATACAAGCAGAAATATGATATTAGCATTTATCAAAATAAAAAGAGAGAAGTTAATGGGAAGCATGGTGTCAAAATTGTTTTGGATTCGTCATAAAGGACGAAGTAATGAAGCGCAATTTAACAGATTTGTGTATCTTTGTTCACTATACCTGTTTTCTGTGAATACTTTAAAACCGGGCTCAATAAATTTGATTTTGATGGTTCATTTGAATGGAGGAGATCACAATTTGTGTAAACTTCGATGGGATGCTTTCATTATTTTCGTCCAGTATAACATCCTTCATTGTTGATTTGAATACATTATACTTACTCAATTCTGGATGACTCCCCACCCCCCCCCCCCATCATCCCCAATAACACACCCACAAATCAAGCAAATGAATATTATTCAAACAACAAACAAAAGAGAAAGAATAGTGACGGATTTTTTTCAACATAGGCCCACTTCCTTGCTTCTGCTGAGGCAAATGCCAAATTTTTGCTTCCAAGTTATCAGATACCAACAATGCAATTCATTTCAATTCATTTCAATTCAATTCAATTCAAATCAATTTATTCGGAATTTTCTGCATTGAGCATAATTTTACAAATGATATACAGTCATTTTTTTTTTCTAACACAATAAGGAATACAGTCTACGTACATCCAAACATTATTGAAGTTTATGCGTACAATGGGCCGTTAACAGATTGAAGAATAGAAAAAGAAAACACGTCGTTGGGAGCTACTCAGGATAGTGTGAAACAGATGGTCTGACTGAATTATGGTACATGTATTGTGGGATGCAATTCTTTAATTGGTATTTGTGGGAATGAGTAAAATTTGTGGGAATTGTTGAGTGATAAAGCAATTAAATCCTTGACACCAGGGGAAAGTAACTCATGCAACAAAAGAAAGAGAACAAGGAAGAGGACGAGGACATCGTCATAAAAATTTACGGATACAAACATCCCGAGGTGTTAATACTCAGTTCATACATCTCTGCCCATTACAAGCTTATTCACGCGCTAGTATAACTGTGTCTATATGGTTTACAAAGTATTACCAATTTTAACTCTGCTCATGTTTCTAAAATGTTGTTGTCATGTTAACAACTTTCGGGGACTCAAATTTGTTGAAATGCATCTTAAGGAAGGGAATATGTCTAACATCATTATTTCATGAACCAATTAGCTGCACATGACAACAAGCGTTCTTTTAGTAAATTTGTCACTTATCTGCATACACTATAAAAAAGTTCAAAAATAACCATGAATAGCATGCACGTCTCTCTTGTGTTTCAGTCGTTTAAGTTATGAGGAGGACGTGATTGAGCAAGCCACTGTTAATACAGTAAAAAGGGAAGTTCTAAGGAGGTCTGACATGTACCAAGTTCTACTCATGTCTCCCAATTCCTCAAACGTCGATCGTTCTACACTAATTTCGGATAAGTCCTAAGGCGATGGTTTATATGCAGTTCAATTCGATTTTTATTTCATTTTTCGACAAGAAAATATAGACATCAATTTTTGGGGAGATAATGATAGATACATTTTAAACAAAAGCAGCAAAATCGTAACAGAAATGTTGACCTAACAAACAAAGGAGAATCAATCGTATAAGCTTATTTGATAAACATGCGACAAATTTTGTAAAAATTTATAGTGTCAGGCACGAGTAACATGCATGTGTGTATATCGTTTCTTATGCTTACCAAGTATGCCGCACTTCCCGATTCAAAATTGCTGATTTATGTCTGGTTCCGAAGTCCCGCTCGGAAGTATGGGATCAAAACCTGTTGGTCTGTTCAGCGAAGGCGAACACAGTCATATATTGAATGTGGTCTTACTTTTTAGACTAAGACCCAAACAAAATATGAAAAGTTAGTTTTTGGACAGAGAGGTGCACTATGTTAGCACTGACAAAATGGCGGCGATTAAAGCAGCTTTCAGAACAATGTTTGCATATTCTTTTGACCTTACCCTCTGAACGCTTCTATTAATAAAACTTAGAAGTGGGTTTTCCCCATATCTCAAACATTATGTGTTTATCTAAAAATCACAGCGCATTGTGCCATATACGCTTGAATGAATAAACAGCGCATAATAAAATTTTGCTTTGTATAGTGAGCTATTCATCTGACATTGATGAACATTTTCTCAAAAGAGAAATATATCAACAAAAGTCGTCTTTTTAAGGGATCACTTCAACGAGTATCTCAGTAAAATGAGACAATTGGTTATTCAAAAATGTCCGTCTTTTATCCTTTTGGTACATAATCATCAGATTTTTTTTTAAATTCCTGAGACTTATCAAACCACGAGAATTTAAAGAGTCTAGATTGTGTGCCGATGTATTCATCATTTGATGTTCTGACTATCATGTAGAAAACTAAACTTTATTACTGATATATCTGTAAGCATATGATTATTGCATTCCACTTGATGCTGCATGGTGTTAACGAGGATACCGCAACCTTCTGAAGTTGGGGAGGGATGGTTTAGGGTTAGGGTTTGGTGGTGGTCCTGGGTAAATTCACGCCAGAAGTAAACGTTTATTTTCAGACAAGTATGCATGTCACAGTCTGCAAAAAGACTTTGATAAAGTTATATATAGGAGGGGGAGAATATCATGTTTGATCAACAATCTCCGAAACATTCATATCGAACTGTAAAACATTGCAGGATTTTTTTTCTATTTGTTTGTTTGTTTTACTTTTAACTCAATTTAACTCCGATTAGTTTTGTGAGACATTCTGCCGAAGATATCATATTTTTAATTAATCTGAAACGATGCCCTTTATCAGCAACCATGAACAGGGAAAATTTAAAAAAAACCCCAATATTTTCAATCTGTTGGATTATAGAGTATAGCCATATATGTCCTTCCTGTTTTCGCATCACTAAACTGGAAACACTTTTGTCATCCCTGCCATGTCATAAGCCAAAGCTTCGAATTTAATGAACTGATCCTTACCAGTCATATACTTTTGTTGTTGTTGTTCTTTGGTAGCGGGTTTTTAGTTAACACCGTAGCTGACAGTTAAAGCCAAAGAAAACATTGGGCTGAATCATTAATCTTTATTGGGAGTTTTAAGCATTAAAAGCAAATGTGATTATGGTACTATTATATAGTAACGAGTCTGACTCGGTGGAGGATTAAAACATGGTTAGTACTGATACAGAATCTCCCAATGATACATCATATTAAATATTTGTCAAGAGTGAAGTGAAGCTCCAGTCTGTGTCAAAGTTGACGCTGTTTTTTTATTGTTTGTTTGTTTTTTGTTTTGTTTTTGTTTCTTGCATGTCAGCTAAAGAAACCCGGAATTGGATAAGCTGATGAAACCCGGAAGTGCCCCCCCCCCCACACACACACACCCACACACACACACACTTTTGAAAACGTGGCGCCGGCGATGAAGTGTCATCAAAATCAGAATCCCTTCCACCACCACCCTAAAAAAATAAAAAAATAAAAAGTAGAATGAAACAAATTTCGAAGTTTAACATATTATGCTCATGAAATGATGATAGCAATCAGACTGATATCGGACAACTTATATTATCATGAGGTGATAATATGAGACACATAAACCTCCACTGACTTTCCTTTATTTCCTTTATTGATTTAGCATTGTTATGGAAATGAATGGTCTCATGTCCTCCAACTAAACTTAAACTTGCACCTACTTCTTACAACCACATGTATATATATATATATATATATATATATATATATATATGTGTGTGTGTGTGTGTGTGTGTGTGTGTGTATTCATTTGCTGTGTTATATAGTCAAATTATTGACAAGAAAAATAAAATCTATATTATTTTCATGCACAAACTTAAAGATTTGTATTGTCATGGGAACATCACCGCGACTAATTTGCATAAAACGTGTCTTTGTGGCCTATCTCTCTTTCGACAAGAAAAAAACAACAACAACAGGAGAATATTTCAAATGCCATAACTTATCAGTGCTTGTCTGGTTTTGCAGAAATATTTTTGAGATTGCCGGAATTTACACTTTTTATTGAAAAAAAAAGTGAACTCATCCATTCGAGAAGTGTTTTTTTTTTTTTGAGAGAGAGAGAGAGAGAGAATAAGACCCTTCTGCTATAAGCTTATGTCAAACAAATTTCTTCTTCACTCCTCGTTTGCTGTAGATTTGTTAAAGGCAAGAAATAAAAAATACCTGTCATGATATTATGAGATGTGTATAACACTGTGCTGCGTGTCACTGTGGGTTTGTGTGTGTACTTACGTGTTAGTCACGCAGAAGTTTTTGCTTTTGCTTTTAACCTGATCAATTTCTACCATTATTCTCTACTGTTTCATCATTACGCCATTTTCACCTCATTCTCAATTTCACTCAAGCACAAACACACCTACGAGTTTTAACACATAAATGTTTACACACACACACACACACACACACACACACACACACACACACATGCATCACGTACACAAAGAAACACAGTGTAACTTATCATGCACGCACACATCCATGAATACAAATAAAACCATGTAATACTCTCAAAATGCCAACACAATGAAACAGGCTGAAATGAAGAAGATCTACATGTCAAAAGACAATGTTTATTAACAAACATCATGATAAACAACAATGTTGCTGAATTTAAGTCAGAATCATCGCGAATGTCTCAGATAACAAAACAGAGTTCTGGAGCCGGAAGCATGCTGAAGGGTTTGTTTCCAGCAAAGAGTGAAATAAATATCTCAACATGTGATACTACACATCACATCTCAGTCACTCCTATAAAAAGTGAGGCATCATCACAGCGTTCAGTGTGGAACGACGAAGACATAAGGATGATCTAACAAGTAGAATGGCGACAGGCTGTGGTGGAGACTCACTTCACGGTACGGCGATGAATACGACGAAGTCGGTCGGCTGCTTCGGGAGAGAAAGTCTACAGACATCAAGGGATTGGTGGCGCCCTGCTGCTTTCGATGAGATGTCGTCTGCGGTAAATTGATGACGTCACGCTCGTCGCTGATACGGAAAGTCGACCAGGAATCCGATGGTCGGCTGCTACGAGACAGGAAATCGACTGACATCGCTGAGTCGTTGATGGCGAACTTCTTGGGTGGCGGTGTGTTCTGATGGTCGATGACGTCGCATTCCGTTGATCGCTTACGCTTTCCTGTGGATGAAGACTCCGGTCCCTTGATCTGGTTGTTGGTGTCTAGTCGAGCAGAGAGGGAGTTGAGTGAAGCTCGACGAAGCCGCGAACGGCGATTCTGAAACCAGACCTGAAGATGAAGAAAAGAAAGACATGACTTTACCCTATGTGCTTCATGCAGAAACAGAACTTGTAATGGACATAAATCCTAAAATAAAGCTGATACACAATGTATTTGAGGATATTGTAGATAGTAGTTGGAGGGTATGGCAAATTGTTTTTATGCAACAACTGATTAACCACAAAAAAAGTCACACACTTTGAGAAAATAATGAATTTTTAGCTCCAGGCAATGATTTTCTGGCCGGTACTGAAATGTTTGAGTTCTATATTTACGTAGGTAACATCATGATATTCATTCTAAATAAAGAAATCCAACGTGTAAACTGTATTTAACAACAGTCATATCATTTTGTCGTTCAAAGTCATTTAAACAATTTATGCCATAAAATATAGACTTGATGATATATGTATACATCTC
This sequence comes from Diadema antillarum, assembly GCF_040938485.1. Lineage (NCBI taxonomy): Eukaryota > Metazoa > Echinodermata > Echinoidea > Diadematoida > Diadematidae > Diadema > Diadema antillarum. The sequence goes on from NW_027271416.1 coordinate 130,240, forward strand.
TATCATGATCATAAATGTTTAGATATCCATGAGATCAAATTAAATCATTTACAGGATTCTTCTTCCGTGGTTGATTGCATTTATTCATTCATACAAATGTAGGTGAAGAATATCTTTAGCATTACAATCGCTTTACACAGCCCTGATTTTACATACTTGTATTCTGTCTTCATCGAGGCCGAGTGAGGCAGCCAGTTTCTCTCTCGAAATGATGTCGGGATATCGGTCGATGTCGAATTCAGCCTTCAGCCTCTCGAGCTGCCATCCGGTGAACACGGTCGGACGTCGACGACGAAGGCCTTTGGTAGGAACGGACGTCGAGACTTGAGAGAGAATCGAGAGCGGTGAATCAGCCATGCTGAATTGGATTGGTTTTGTACAGATGCTGGTTTGTAGGATAAACCTCACAAGAAAATTTGAATGAGGTGTGGTGATAGAATATATCAAAGTAGCTGGTAGCCTTGCAGTGATTAAGTGGGTTATGAATTGGAGAAGCCACGCACCACTTTCACAAGCCCTTAACAAGCAAAGTTGTTTGATTGGTCTGATAAACCGACCAATAGGCGTGACAGGATTAGCAATTGACGTAAAGTTTGTAGTTTCATGAATGCCCACAGACTTCCACTATTCAAAGGGTAGTGTGACTGTCCTAATCTATGTCGCAAATACAAGAGGGCTATCACTTTTCCTTTGTTCATTAGCGGTCTAATTGTCGGTCCGCTGCCGACAAACCAAACAATACCCTTGTAGCAACTTCCTAAGATCGACAAGGAACAAAAGGAGTAGAGGAACAATAGACTATTTCTTGCGCTCGTCGTACAGTCGGTTATTACAGAACATGGTTCTATTTAGAGATCTTTGAAAACTCTGAAAACTCATCTCTGAAAATTGTCTTGATGAAGAGCAAAACCAAATTTTTGCCCATGCTCAAGATGACATTATTAAATGCAGTCAAAATGAAACCAAAAAGACATAGTGAAATTGTTATTTATAAATACAACTTTACAAACAGTCACCTTTGGAAAAAAGGGAAAATGAATAGATTCGAAGTTTAAATAATTTATATGGGGTACTAACGTCATCGACTCTTTCGCCTTTAAAAAAAGAAATACGAGAAACATAAGTCGCATTAAACTCCAGTCCGACTCATTTATTGTTCTTGACTTTTTTGTTTGTTTTTCTTTATCTTGGTGGCCCAACATTTTTTTTTTCTGTGGTCCCGGGCCACCTGATCACCGCTTATGTCGATCACTGTGTAATAATAATACGCAAGTATGGACATCTATTGGAGGTTGAATTTGATGCTTACTTTAACAATAATCTCAAGTTGCAATTTGCTGAACATAGCCAGGCGTCGATGTCGCTGGTAGGAACGGACTTTGAAGTGTGATCGAGAACACTAATCTCCGTGTAACTATCGATAGCATACATAGAGTTTAGTGATCGAGAAGAGAGTGTAATAAATCAGCCATGTTGGAAAGTGGATACGACCTTAATTTAGTATAAGGCATGTAGGGTGAGAACGTTTGACGTGTGCAGCTAAGTGAAATATATATATATTTTCGATTCACCGTATGACCAGTTTTCGTTGGGAAGTTCCAATTTCCATTCAGAGAAAGTCTTACAGGTCAAATCAAAGGACCAATGGGGTTGAATAATAACGGCACAGACTGGGACGTAGTTCGTATCTTAAGTGATCTGTCACTCGAGTTCTTTCACTGGCTGATGTAGTCCCATTCTTCAGGTATAGACTGAAAGAGAACTGTGCGGCAATTGAACCGACAAAGTTATACTGAGACACTATGGCTTTCTTACAGAGATTACATTAATCTCTATGCTTTCTTCTCACTCGAAACGCGCGCCCTGGTTGTGATGATCCTATCATAATACCTAATCACGTGTTTGCTTTTGTTCATGACAGGATGCAAGAAATTAAGGAGCAGATCGTAAAGAATAAAGATCGTCCTTTGAACAACCCACACAGAAGAAAGGTCTATCCTATCAAAGCGTTGAGATCAAAGTTTTGCCGAAGATTATTTTGGCGTAAAGTCTCCCTGTCAATCATGGCCATAATATGTCAATCGTGTTGTCTTTCCATCAGTTAAGTTGAATTGTTCTGATAGTGCTATAGACACAGGTTACGTTCACTGTACAGAGAGGACGGGCCATCATCTCCTATACAATTGATGGTCATTCAATCCTCTAGGTCCTAGTTATCGGTGTGGGTATATGTAAGCATACCTCATTTGGTTGTGTACGTATCATATCAACGTGTCATGTATGTAAGCTTGTATGTATAAACCTGCTTTTTGATAAGAGAGAGAATATAAATGGGAGAAAGTGTAAACTTTTATATCTGATAAATGGAAATGAAAGATTCATAATTACGTAAATATACATGCAGATAAAAGTGAAGAAAACATAGCCTTATGATAAAAGTAATAAGACGTGTTTTACCCAGAGCACACACTGATGAGGTCCTCACGCACGAATGAATCGACAAACCAGCAACCCTTGAAATTAAGAAGGCAAAATGACAACTTCACCTTGTAATACTGTGATTCAAGAAATAAAATGCAAATCTTACAGCAACTCTTTTAAACCCTTCGATACGTATTATGCGTGTGGTACGAATTCAATACCGTTATCAAATGTCTGTATCGCCTCTTTACTGGAATATTTGATTCTTTGTAATGATGTCATAATGACTTGATATCTGTTCAGGTTTTGTAAGAAAGCGTCGAGTCATTCTGATATAGCCACCGGGAATGATTCCGTCTAAAGAACATGAGCTTACTGTATTACTTTTGTGCATAAGATGTATGCCGTTTGTCAGGTACCTATCATAATGGCATATTTTTGTACAGACATTCTGCATAGCTTGGGCTGTGAACATTTAGAAAGAATATGTGTGTCCATTTCTTTGTAGAGATTGTCGTTTGTTCGAATGTAGTGATAGAGGTCTATAACAGGACAAACTTTTATATCTCAAAATTACATTTCCAAGCATCAAAAGAGTCAACACTTCGTTTGCTTTCTTTGATCTCTCCCGTCTTCGTCTCTCTCTCTCTCTCACTCACTCTCTCTAGAACTCAAGTTCATGTTGTCAATGCCAACAGTTTATTTTGGCACAATATTTTTTTTTATACCAATGATTAATTTCATTTTATCAAAATAAGCTCTTGTTTAGATAGCATGAGCTTGAGTTCTGTTCTATGTTTCAATATTATTGCAACAACACGTGGACTCCTTTCTTTCTTTCTTTCTCTCTCCCTCTCTCTCTCTCTCTCTCTCTCTCTCTCTCTCTATATATATATATATATATATAGTGTGAATGCAAATAATGAAGGCCATACACTGGTACTGTAAATGGTCGATACCCCTTCTCACAGTCTATATATATATATATATATATATATGAGTGTGTGTGATAAAACATCTGTGTTTATGTTTTTATGTTTTCATGGTATGGTCCTTTTGCATATAGTATGTGTAAGACTCATTTTAAAAAACATAAAAACACTAAAAACAGAAACAAAATACACCAAATGCACAGGCACTCTCTATACAGATAAACCAAATGTATATACACATACACACACACACACACACACACACACACATATGTATATATATATATATATATATATATATATATATATATACACACAACTACGAATTCATCCAGCCACACAACGGTCATACACTTCAACTTTAAAAAGAAATATACTCCTGAATGACAAATTTGTTCAAAGAAAATGATTTGGTAATAAACAGGTGTATTTATTTACAATCATAATTCAGAATTCTGTTCAAAGCTGAAAGTCATAGTGGGTTACTATGATAACACAAACAAAACCATTGCTCCACGTCACAGAACAGGTTTCACTGGGACTCGTCACGACGAATGTCCAGGATCAAGATGGCATGATAATAATTTATGATACTGCAATCGTTATGTAGAATGGCGATGGGCTGTGGTAATAGAGACTACAATTGCTTTGAAAGTTCGGCAGCATCACAGTGTTCAGTAAGGTACGACGAAGACATAAGGATAGTCAAAAATGTAGAATGGCGACGGGTTGTGGTAGAAACTCCCTTCACGGTAAGGCGATGGATACGAAGAAGTCGGTCGGCTGCTTCGGGAGAGGAAGTCTACAGACATCAAGGGATTGGTGGCGCCCTGCTGCCTTCGATGAGATGTCGTCTGCTGCAAACTCATGATGTCACGCTTCTCGTTGATGCGGAGAGTCGACCAGGAATCCAGTGATCGGCTGCTACGAGACAGGAAATCGACTGACATCGGTGAGTCGTCGATGGCGAACTTCTTGGGCTGCGGTGTGCTCTCCTGGTCGATGACGTCAGTTGTTGCAAAGTGTTTCCTCTTACGTAGGCAGTGGGTCTCACTTTCCGCAACACCGAGACGGTTGTCGATGGAAGGTGAGAAGGACTTTAGGGAGGATCGACGATGACGTGAGCGACGGTTCTGAAACCAGACCTAGAAGGAAAATGAATAGAATATGACTATTAAGAAACAAACAAAACAACAGTCTATCGTTCTATCCTTATACCGCAAGCCTGATCAATTTGGTCTCTTGAGACACTAGTTGGACAGCTTCGATTACAGTTTGTTTGTATAGAAACTGAATCAGTATTCATTCGGTAATAAGCAAGAAGAATTGTTGATAATAAGAGCTTATTTTATTTGCTCCTATAATTTCATGCTATTATGTAACTATGAAGATACGACAAGCTAAAAGAGATTATTTTAATAGGAAATTTGATACAGTAAAAGGTAATATGAAGAGTATTTGGAAATTGATTAATAATATTTTGTATAAAAGTCAGAAAAATACAGTTATTGTGTCTCTTCATCTCGGTAATGAAAAAGTTACCAATAGTCAAGATATTGTGAACACATTCAATGAATATTTTGTTAATATTGGTTCAAAATTGCAAGATATAAAAAATTATGTAAATGAGAATAAGTTTTTTCAAGATTATTTGAAAATGCCAAATAGTAAACCTCTTTTTTTGAAGCCAATAACAAATGATGAAATAATAACTATAGTTAATAACATGAAGAACAACATCAGCTCTGGTATTGATGATATTGATATCAAGGTGGTAAAATGTGTTATTTCATTGATTTGTGTTCCGTTATGTATTATTTTTAATGAATGTTTGCGTACTGGTACTTTCCCTGAAAAAATGAAAATTGCACGAGTCACACCAATACATAAAAAAGGACAATTAACTGATGTGAATAATTATCGTCCAATATCAGTATTGCCTATATTTTCGAAAATATTAGAAAAATGTATTTATAATAGGTTAATAGAATTTTTGAATAAACATAATATACTTATTAGTAATCAATATGGTTTTAGGCAGAGATATTCAACAGAAACGGCAATATTACAACTGATTAATAAGATAAATCAGGCTATAGATGATAAAGAATATGCTTTAACGGTATTTATTGATTTAACCAAAGCATTTGATGTTATAGACCATTTCATTTTGTTACAAAAATTATGTTATTATGGTGTGAGGGGCACTCCATTAAAATTATTTACAAGTTATCTCTCAAATCGTAAGCAATTAACAAATATTAATGGTGTCCATTCTAATCTTAAAGAAATAAAATGTGGAGTACCACAAGGGTCTATTCTTGGGCCTCTTCTTTTTTTATTGTATATAAATGATTTGCCGTATTCAACATATGATGTAGATTACATATCATTTGCAGATGACACAAGTGTATTTTGTAAAGGCACAGACCCAAAGACATTATTTTATAATATGAATGTTCAACTTGATTGTATAAGAAATTGGTTGTCGGTAAACAAATTGATTTTGAATGTTGATAAGACCAATTATATATTATTTGGAACAAGAACTAAAATTGACAGTAATTTGAAATTGATGTATAGAGATGAGGAAATTAAACGAGTATATGATGTAAAATTTTTGGGTGATGATAAATTGTCCTGGAATTCTCATGTGAATCATATATGTTCAACAATATCGAAAAGTATTGGTGTTCTGTACAAATTACAATTTCTTCCACAGAATATTTTAAAGATGCTGTATTATTCGTTTGTTTCAGTTCATATAAAATATTGTAGTATTGTTTGGGGTTTTACTACAAACAAAAATATTGATCGTATTCATAAATTACAGAAACGCAGTATTCGTTTGATAACCAACTCTTCATATTTAGCTCCCAGTAAGCCATTATTTCTTAAGATGAAAATTTTACCTGTTCAAGAATTTATTTCTTTGGAAAGTATGATTTTTATGTTTAAAGTTTCCAACAATGTTTTTTCTGAAGTATTTCACAACCATTTCACTTTGAATTGTTCTATACACAATTATAATACCAGGAATGCAAAAAATATTCACACACCATTAAACCGGATTTCAAAAACTCAATCCTCCATTTTTTACCATGGCCCTATTCTTTGGAATACTCTTCCTCCAACACTCAAGAGTAGCAAGACCTTACGTCAATTTAAAAGGCTTTATAAAAAACATATTTTTGATGAAATGTACCTGAAACTGTAAGTATAAGTATGCATTGTTTCCACCTCTGCCTCTTTTCTTCTCTTTTCATTGTATCTTTGACATTTGTTTTATGAAATGAATTTGTATGATAATTGTTTAGTTGAAATGTATTGATAATTGTTTGTAGGGGATCATTTCCAACAAGCCTCCTGTGTGCTTTCTATGATCCCTCCATTCAAAATGTATAAATGTTGTAAGGCAATTGTATTTTGATATTTGTATATGTTATGTTTTGATATGGAAATGAATGAATGAATGAATGAATTATGCTATTATACTGCTTCACATAATTAAATTGGATATTTCATAGTAACAAACTCAGACTATCAGCAATGTTAACACGTAGTATCATTTTAACGCCAATTGAAATTATTTTGATTAGTTGATAACTTAAATATCTGTCGACTACATCTTTTCATACCAGATAATAGGCCTATGCCGTATGACAATGAAACCTACGTGTATTCTGTCTTCATTCAGGCCAAGTGTAGCTGCCAGTTTCTTCCTGGAAACGATGTCGGGATATTGGTCGATGTCGAACTCGGCCTTTAGTCTCTCGAGTTGCCATTCAGTGAACCTAGTCTTACGTCGAGGACGAGGTCGCTTGGAAGGAGCAGACATCGGGACGTGAAGCAGAAGTGAGAGCGACGAATCAGCCATGTTGGATAGCGATTATAGCCTTGGAAATGCTTGAGGGATCAGTGACGGGTAATCTTGTTCGGATGTTCAGCCAGGTAAGAAGACAAAGTGCTTGTGATTAGCTTCTATCCCAGTTGATTCTTGTACGTAGTTTTCATTTCATGGAAAGCTAATTCGAAAAGCTAATTCCTACATCTAGGCTGCATGTATGGTATGGGAAAAGTTGATTGGTCGAACTCTGTAACCAATTGGATGAACGGGATGGACGAGGATAGATCTATTTCACTTTAAACGAAAGCAGCCACCTCTGACCAGTCATGGATGGTCATTTATTTGCCGGCAAAGATCAAACTGCTTATTACAACAATGCACTAACAATAGCCTGATAGCTCGCGCGCGGTGCGTACGCTTTAATCACTGCGCCTCTCATCCCTATTCACCTGTCACACTTTGTTCGTGTTATTGTTCGAGAAATGTATGGACCTGCCCCCTTTCAATGGGAGAGTTTTGCAAGCTGTGATTCAAATCAGTCAAAAGTTCTAAAGAAATGTCTGGCAGAGTCTGTCAGTCAATGTCAGTCTGTCAATCACAAACTTATTCGAGTTGCATATGTCGTAAAGACGATGCGAAAGCGAAGCTGATGCTCAAACAGGATATAATTACAATTATTACCCTGTGTGCTGTGTGCAAACCGTTATCCTTACCCTCGATATCAAATTTATTCCCGATTCGGGTTCATAATGTATAACAGTAATTAAGATCTGATAACTACTGTTACTCACAGTCTACACCCAGATGTTTTACGTTTGTTTGTATTTCATTTCGCGTGTGCCTAACATGCCTAAGTCGAATTTTCACTATAGTAAATGCCAGTAACCATAATAACGAACACCAATAGGCTCATAATGATACCATTACGGCAGAATTTGCTTTTGTTTATCCAGAATAGCCAAGATGTCCTAAGACAGTCTAAATGTTAGCACTTCACTGCAGATTTTCTTATTATTGTTATTAAAAAAGAACAACATTGCCAGGTATCCATTTATCACTCAGGTAACACAGAATTCTTTGTCCTCTGATGACCTTTCAGAATCGAAGTCAGGATCACAGAATATCAAGCTCACTCTCACAAAATTAAGTCCAGTTGGTAAGAATAATCCCATGTAACATATTTTCATACGTCACAAGACCGAAGTGATTTTCTCATTATAAACTCTTCTGTACAATACCTAAATGGTGATTAAAATCTTAGCCCAAGAGATTTGCCAGTGTATAATTATAATTGTGATCATTATGCTATTGTTTTCTTTTTTGATGAATTCTCATGGTCTTTGATTAGCTTTGATGTATTTCGAGTTCGAAACTAGAAACCCTATGCTACATCTGTATAGGTGCCACATTTATTTTGTTCACGCCGTACCTGAATACACAGTGCAAAACAACACATTTGAATTTATCATACACGGGCTGCTTGTTGCGGACTATATATGTCACACAACAATACACAGTGTGTGTCTAACACCAACCAGTCAATAGACAAACAACACATTTGAATTTATCATACACGGGCTGCTTGTTGCGGACTATATGTCACACAACAATACACAGTGTGTCTCTAACACCAACCAGTCAATAGAGGGCCACACTGACAGGTGTACAAAGTATATTGTGATGGTGTTGAAAAGTGTTCACCAGGCACTTCGTGGTATTAATTTGACACTGTAGCTGATGATATTTGGGAAACTATTTGGTGTTGGATTGGCATCACTGATGTTAATTTCAATGATATAACACCCATCACCCGGTGTGAATAGGAGACCACACCAACTGGTGTTACTGTTGTGTAAATGTGTTCTCGATTTCTGTTTTCTCAAAAATTAAGATCTTTATCGGGAAGTTCTTGTTCGTTTTGTTGAAATTCACAATCAACAAGAAGAACAGGACATATATTACTTATATTAAAAAAAAGAGAGTTTATATTTTGAAGTGACACCGGAAGGTGTTAATCTAACACCACAAATGAGCACGGGAAATTTAACACATGCCGTTGAACTACACACATGCACAGGCACAGACACACACATAAACGGAGATATGGTAACGAAGTTCTCAAAACGTATTAGTAGTTTAATGAACTTTTGCTAAGACACATCAAAATCAAACACAGGAAAGTAGAAAATTGTCAAATGACTGAAGCATACAACAACAATAAACAAACAAATTGTATATCCAGACCAACCAAAGAGTAGTATGAACAGACCAATATTACAAGTTATTGGGTACAAATTAATGCTTATTATCATTTGATTAAAGTTACATCGGGTGAAATGCTGAGCCCTCGACTGTTTCACTTCTTGTAGAGATGGGAGGAAAGAGAGATACACTGTACCGATAGTACAAAGGAGGAGATTACAAAATGGTATTTTAATGTAACGCGGTATATACTGATGAATGGTTAAATTTCACAATGTTACAATGAGGGGGAAATAATCGTAAAGGAACACTGAAATTTCGGTCATAACAAAAACTGAGAAAAGGAGAATGTAAATACACTGTATATGAATGTAAATCGTGTCAGCATTCATGTACAGACGTCTAACTATAGTGTAATGTTCTTGTCATGAAAGCGTGCTGTATCTACAGGACTGTACGACAATGACAATTATGATAAAGAATATGAATGCATTACTATGCTAAAGTAAACAAACGTGCTATAACTTAATGACTAGATTATGTTTTGTGTAATAATAGTTGGTTAATATGACCGGAACATCCTGGAAGATACATACTTTTGAAGACATTTAATTTTTTTAGCTATAACAGCTCAATTACTCGGCGAAATATTACAGGCTTATACAGTGCTTCCATGCCGACTTTCATTCATTCATTTATTCATTCATTTTTCATCTTCAACAAAAACTTGTAAATACGATCTTTATTTTTCACAGAAGATAAGTACGTATAAGCCAACATTACAAAATATGATAAATGAAATTTATGGAAATACAATTGATAGGGTGAAAAAGAAAAGGATTAAAACATTCTGAAGTTTAGAAAATACAGACAATGGGGAGGAATGCTGAAGAAGCAATTCTTATAGGGTGCATCCCCCCCAAAAAAAAACCACACACACACACACACAAAACATATTAAAACAATTATACATACATCTTGGTTACATTCAACGATTATTAATCAAACTTGGTTACACAATGATTATTAATCAAACCTGGTTATACAATGATTATCAATCAAATATATTTTGATGCTATGCTACGAATAACCATCAAGGTATTACAGGTAACTTCAAATTTCTAAGTATGGGTTTTGATATACTGCTTCTCGATCATTCCATTTGAAACTAAATACATCACCTCAAACTCATCCGTTACAACAAGTGACGTCAGTAATTCAATACGTCACAAAAGGGCTTGATCGAATGCAGACATCGGACAGCAAGAAATATCTTCAGATAGAAAATAATGTGGATGAAATAGAAAATGAAGATGAGAGAGATGGATCGATCGAAAAGGGAAAAAGAAAGATGAGACACAAAGTCATTTTGTTTGTGACGTCACCTGTTCGAATATTTATCCCAAATGTGAAATAATTCTCTAAATATCTCTCTTCTACCCAAGCATAATTGCTTCTGGCACAAAACAACAACCATACATCTCACATCTCTAGCTATAATAACAACTGTGTATGTAAAATAATGGTGGCAGTTCCCTGACTGATAACCACAGCGTGTTTCCACGCATTAAATGTTCGGATACCACATTAATATATTACTCTCTTAAAGCTGAAGCAGAACATCACTCTTCACCCTCATACCTTAGTCCTATGGAATGTGAATTATAAAACAATGACTCAGTTATAATCTCACCCAATACATTTATTTATTGAGAAGACTTTACCCATGAATACGAACAGAACAAAATAAACGAACTCAACTACAAAATGAATTGTCCCGTTTGTCTCCTATTCGACCAAAACCGAGGTAATGCATGTCAAAAAGGACACCTAGCAACTAGATTATTTTAGTTATCCTGCATGGCAACGTGTACCAGACTTGACATATTCTTATAACTTATGTTGAGAAGAGGTAAACGCAGGAATAAATTGGTCAATGTAACAAAGAATAAAAAGAAATGTGCGTTTGATTGTATTCATTTTTACGGCCCTGCCCTGCTACGTTTTCTCGGTTCCAGTTTTGCAACCCCCTAAACCTGATACCAAGTTATTTATTTCTCTTCGCTATCACAGATTCGGCTCAAAATCATATCAATTTTTTAGGGTTACATTTAAGGTTTATATGACACTGAGGGTTTTGTAGCAATTCATCAAACGAGTATTTTTTTTTCTTTTCACTGCATTGTATTACATTTCAATCATGTCTCAGGTATAAGTAGAGCTACCAAATCTCTGATTTGTTTGTGACTTCTCATTGATGGTCAGACGTCTGATACTTAAAGTAAACAGTGATGAGACTCACAGTAATGTGCAGTTTTTAGAGTACATTAAGGAACGCTCATAGTCAAACATATTTTCGTTTGCCAGAATGATATTCTAAACCTCCACTGTATAGATTACTGTCATGTTAACACATTCAAACAATACTGTTCCGTTCGAAGGCATGAAAATTAGTACTGAATGGTTTTTCCCGAAGCATACAACCATTAACCGGATGGATGTTTTCTTTGGAATGACTAGGGATTAACAGATGAACTGGAGGGCAATAGATTTAGCGACCTGGAAAGAGCCCGTGCATGCAGGAAAATGGCAGTCTTGGGAATGTTGGAGGATACAGTGTGGACGCATTCCTCCCCGAAAGAGGGCGCTCTTCAGTTCATACATGTTCAATCTGGTGAAGGGCACTCCACGTCTTCTGTCAACGCTGTGAATTACCCCATTTTATTATTCCCATTTATCACTCATCACGGTATAATGACGTATGAACCACCCTAGGCAAAAAAATAAAAATAAAAATAGATAAATAAATAAAAAATAGAACAGTACTACAGCCAGACTTCCTAGTGTAAAAAACGATAACAATCGGTTTTCCATGATTCATGGAAAATTCTTGGCATTGTCAGTCAATTTCAAGAGCTTTACATTATGGAAACTTTCTGATTCCCATTCAGAGACCTACGACGCAGGGATTATGTACCCGCGTCATTACAATAATTCTTCGAAACCATTTTGGTACTTCTTGTAAATATCAGCCTTTTACTGATTTGATGTGAAGAGCATTCTCACCCAAATAATGTGCTAATATCGTAAAACAAATGTTGTAACCGATGACACTGTTTTACTTTTGGAATATTGTCAATCATCCATAAACTAATTCAACTTTTCGACATGATTAAGGTCATTAATGTATGAATATTCATGTGAGTTGGCGCGGCTATAGGCGTTTTCACATCAGCCCGATGTTTCGAAATAGCGCGCTATTTTCTGACTTGGGAAATTTCCCCGATAGCGAAATAGCGCGCTATTTGATAATGTGAACACAAATGAGCGCGCTATCTGTATCGCTCTGATCGAGAAAATTTATCGAGTCCAACTCGGGAAATTTCTGAAATAGCGGGAAAGTAGCGCGCTTTTAGGCGTTTTCACATCAGCCCGATGTTTCGAAATAGCGCGCTATCTTGCTGACTATTTTCTGCTTAAAATATCTCGAGCTTGGATTTTTATCGGGCTGATGTGAAAACGCCTTTTAGACGTTTTCACATCAGCCCGATGTTTCGAAATAGCGCGCTATTTTGCTGACTATTTTCTGCGAAAAATATCTCGAGCTTGGATTTTTATCGGGCTGATGTGAAAACGCCTTTTGATAATGTGAAAACGACTCGAGAAATGAGCGCGATGCATCCCATCATGCCTAGCGTGTGTGACCCGATCGATCGAGGCAAACTGCACACAAATCATGAGGAATTTTTGAGAGGGCACACACATTACTGATGCTGTTTGCACATACTCAGCTGTCGAATTAGCTCGACAAAAATTCGGGCTGATTCTCTTCGGGCTGATGTGAATAAGAAATGAAATAGCGCGCTAACTCGCAATCGCGAAAAATTTCTCGAGCTTGGATTTTTATCGGGCTGATGTGAAAACGCCTAATGCGTGTGCAGTCCATTATCATACATGTAAAATCCATTCATTACAATATTCTACTCACTTGAGTATCCCACCAAAGAATCTATTTTCTAACATGCTACAGCATGACAAAATCGTCTTTCACATTTCACATTACATTGCATCAAATATGTAAAGTCTATCCGGAGTGCAGAAAGCTATCTCTCCACTCTCAAACTCTTGTAGAAAGTACCAGTTTCTTTCCTCTGGTTTTTGTATTTTGAAATCAGTGATGATATTGCGCACGTGCTCCAAATCTCTCGTGTATCGGTCGATACTGACAAGCCCCTCCCCGTGCTTCACCCAGGCTACAATGACCGAGTCATCTCTACAAACAGCTGGATAGGCTGACATTCCCTCTTCCTCCTTCTTCACGACATTCTCCTTCTTCCCCTTGCCATCAATGCACACGACAGTTGATTCATCTTTCAGTATCAGTTTCCCCATGGTGTGAAAGAAGAATAATTGCCAAGGTGTATATCCATCACACATTATTTCTCTGACAGCCTTATCACCCTGTGGGGTAAATACCTGGATATTCTTGGACTCCCAATAACTCACGTAGATATTATCATCTCTATCCACAGTGAAACCACCAATCCCTCCTTCATTATAACTCATCGTCTCAAACGTGACGTCAAGCTTCTCCCACTGTGGAGTGTAGAGTGACATCTTGCTGTCCGTGTCAGATATAACACTTCGACCATCGGACAGGAATCCAATATTCCTGACCCTGACATCCTTCAGCACGGACTGCTGTAACTCGCCATCAGGGGAGTAGAGATGGATTCCGCCTTGCCACGATCCCACCGCCATCTTACCTTCTGGTGCACGAGTCATACAGTCCATGCTGTCTGTGATAGGGAGTTCTACGTCTACTTTGACATCCCACGTGTAACCTTCCAGCTCGCCAAGATAAAGTTCATTGACCTTCACGTATCTACGGAATGAAATCTTCTGAGCTCGTTCTGCCACACCTCTCGGTGATTGGTCGTCAGGATTATCTCGGCCCAGGAAGCTCTTCAAGTTCTCGCATAGCGTGTCATGCGCAAACAAGGAGTCTTTCTCTAGCGGTACCTTCACACCGTTAGATACCAGCTCTTCCATTGCGTTCATTTGATAAATTGTTTGGTGACTCTCTTCTTCCATGACTTTTAATTTCTTCTCGAATTTTTCAGACAATCGTTTCACTTCACATTTCAGAGCATCTCTTCTGGCTGACAATAGTTGCATGTATTCATCGTAGGTCTTGTCAATGTCATTAGTGAGTTTTCTCATCATGTTTGTTATTTCATCGCGTTGTGTCTTGATGAAATCGATATGATTTTCAATGGTTGTTTTCTTTGATTTTGCCCTTTCTTGTAACTCCTTGATATTTTCCATCAATTTCTCCTCATGGATAGCTGCCTCTTCGACCTGGTGCCCTCCTTGTAAATGTTTTAACATCCCGCATCTTAAGCAGACGTACTCCTGACATCCGATACAGAAACACTCCTCATCATCGTTAGGATGTTTCTTACACTTCCGTCTCCTCTGTAGCGGAACTTTTCCCGAGAGCACTCCGCTCATGGCCACCACTACGTGGTTGGAGAACCTTTTCCACACAGAATGGTCTTTCTCACAGGATACACACATGTTTTCCCCGCAGTCCTGACAGTAGGACACAGCTTGCGGTTTTTCGTCCATGTCACAAACTGTGCATGTTGGACTCTTGGTTCTCACTTCGTCCACGAGAGAATTCAGGGGTACGACTGTTTGTAACTTACTCACATCTCCACTGGGTAGGGGCGTTTCTTCCCTGCATACAGGACATGCTATAGTTTGTTGGTTTGGTCGAGTTTGAGAGATACGTTCCAAACAGTCTTTGCAGAAGGTGTGAGAACACGCCAGTGATTTAGGATGGTTGAACAGTGTCAGACAGATAGGACACTCCAGATTCTGGCTGCTGATTTGATGAAACGTTGCCATGGTGTCTGTCTGTCTGTTTGTCTGTCTGATAGCAAAAGAATGAAACGCATTGACGAGTAGGCCTATAAGCAGAAATATGATATTAGCAGTTACCATTAAAAAGGAGAAAGTTCACAGTGCATGGTGTTGAAATGTTTCTACTCTTAAAATTGGACGAAGTCATGAAGCACAATTTAATAGACGTGTGTGAATAGTGTTTATCATTCATGTACTCTGTATGTTTTATATCCGAACCCAATAAACTGATTCAATGACAGTTCAATTGAATGGGGGAGATCACGTTTACTATAGCATATTGTTTTCCAGTGAGCCTGTCATAGGATGGTGCAAATTAAAATAAAGTCAGATGTTACTTGTTAGTTCCCTAAAGGAGTATATTGTATTAGTCAAACAACAAAGAGTTGTATTACGCTGCACTCACAAAAAAAAATATGATCAGGTGATTCGAGCAGTAAATAGATGAATCATGACTCTTTTATTTGTGACCTTTTATATTAACAGTAGCGAGAATATCCTCAGTGATATCGCAAACAAACCAAAAATGTTAAGTTAAAGTGAATATCAATGAAAAAGTGAGCTAAATAGTAGAGATTATTATTTAGAAACCTATGTCCGTTTGACTGCTGGTATGTCATGCAACAAGGAATCCTTTAATAATCAATCTATGTCCATATCCTTGAGAGATAGAGTCATTTGTTGTTTTTTTTTTCCATTTCCATAAAGATATTGGTTACGTTTGTCTTGGAAGACATGTTAACTTTAATAATTTACCTCATACGTGAAGAGCAGAGCTAAGCACAAAGATTACAATTTTCCCTGGATTAAATTACATTATAATCCCCCCCCCCTCCTTAATGGACAAAGAAAAACTGGTTAGCAGCGCCGTCTTGTCAGAAAAGCTTCAAAATCTTTGATGTTAAAGCATATCTATTAAAAATGGGGCAAGGAATATAATGAATAAAGAAGGTCATTTTAACCCTTCAGTGACGGATGGTTGTCAGTTATGATCTAGAGTCACTGTGGATTCGATGTCCTTTGTAGGTTTATGTATTTACATGAAATGAATATAGCGTGCAATGCGATGTTCTTTCCTAGACGTTATATAGTATGTGGAAAAGATTAACTGCCATGATTGAATTCCTTTATCTCTTACCAGTCATTGTCTGTAGCAAATAACCTCATCGTTGTGCTAATTTTATCATGTCTCCCTCTGTACAAATATGTTTTGAGATCTCAACCGCTGATTTGTAAAAAAAAGAAAAGAAAAGAGAATCAGTGAGGATCGAACCTGCCATCTACTGCTTTCCGGGCAGCGACACTACCACCAGGCTATCCTGGTTGCCGCCATCGAGGAGACACAACGAACTTGAAATACCCAGGCTCTGAAATCCCTACATTGTTATGCTAAGTAGTCCAAGGCAGACAAGGCTTATTTTATGAAAGCAAGAGATTGTAATGCAGAGGGGTGAAGATTTGATATTATTTTTAGCAATTTGTCTCCCTCTGTACAAAATGTATATGTCAGTAGATAACAGTAGATGACAGGGTCTGTTCTCACTGGTTCCAATTTCCAACATGTTTGCTAAAATTTTGATCAGCAGTTGCGTTCCTATACAAATAGATTTATACAGAGTGAGACAATCTATGATAATCACAACACATCTTCACCCTTCTGCTTTGATAATCTCTTTCTTTCATCTAATACCATCTTTATTTGAACATTCACCGATGGGATGCTTCCATTATCGATGCTCAGGATATAGCACCTTGACATTTTAGAATACTTACCTCAAGTTTGGATGACACTCCCTCTTACACCCCCCCCCCCGAAACACACACAAAAAAAAACAAGCAAATACAAATCAATTAAACAATTAACAAAAATATAAAGAATATAGTGATAAAGAATCTGCCAATTAAGCTTTTTCTTCTAACATCTAGATCCCTCCTTGCTTTAAACCTCCTCAATCGATTCTGTGATAAATAGAAGAATCATATATCAGGAGGAAAGTAACACGTGTCCCAAAAGAAAGAGAACAAGGAAGAGGAGACGGACATTGCCATAAAATTTGACAGATATAAACATCCTGAGGTGTTGTAACTCGATCAACATCAATATCTTTATTTACTCATTAATCGCAACCATAATTTACATACAAAGTATACCAGCTGTGCTGGTGTTCCGAGAATGTTGTTGTCAAGTTAACAGCTTTGGGGGACGCAAATACATCTAAATACATCTGAAGGAAGGAAATACGCAATTAGCTCCACATTCACAACAAACGCTCTTCGAGTAATTTTGTCCCTTGTCTGTAGACACTAAACGGAGTTCATGAGATCCTTTAAACATGAATAGCCACCTCTCCCTAGTGTTTCAGTTGTTCAAGTTATAATTATGGAAAGGAATTAGTGATTGAGCAGGCCACTGATGATAACGAAAAAGGGAATTCCTAACGAATTGGTTTAACTTCTCTTAGTCCCCAAACTATGTATTTACATTAATTTGTGATGAAGTCCTCAGGGGCTGATTTATTTCCAGCGGAGATAACGAGTAATATCCTTTTGAAACAGCTTTACGTGTATTGTAACAGGCTATGTCAGTTGTTCTGTTTGGAGTACTATTATCTATACAGTATTACAAACTTTAAGATACATGTAAGTTATGGAGTTAGTCATGCTGAAAAGAAGAAGAAAAAAATCGTAACAGAAATATTGCCAAACAAACAAGAGAGAATCAATTCTAAACTTATTTGATAAGCATGCTTTATAAACTACTTGAACAAGTAACATACATGATTTTATATCGTTATGTCATGCATGCTCACCAAGTTTGCTGTACTTCCGGGTTCAGTACTTCTGTTTAGTTCCAAAGTACATTTAGGCAAGGATCGAATAGCAATCTGTTGTCTGTTCAGCACGAGGACAGGTGTAAACACCGATTAAATTGAATGTTAATTAAAGACCCAAACAATTTGCGAAGAGTTAGTTTTTGGAAAGAGATATTGCGGAGCACTGACAAAATGGTCGGGCGGTTCAGGAAAATGACGGTATTTACCGTGACCTTTACACTGCGAACCTTTATATTTATAGAAGCGGGTTTTCCCCACATCTCACACACTATGCATCTATCTGAAAATCACAGCTCATATCAGAATGTCGTGATGAGATGAATTTTTTTAGAGTAAGATGTAAACAAAAGCATGTTGAAGCATCACTTCGAAGAGAATATGAATGAAATAAAACAATTTGGTTATAATATAGAAAATTCTGTCATTTTTCCTTCTGTTGTGATATTTTCAAGATCTGAGAAAAAACCCACGATCAAAGAGTTGAGATGTTTTGCTGATGTAGAAAGATTTTAATGTTTAGATCCTAAGGAGTTTTTTTTTTTCCTTCTTTTTTTTTCTGTCGTCATTGAGGACCAGAGTTGCAGCTACTTTGTTTTTGGAAACGGTGTCAGGATATCTGTCGACATCGAATTCATCCTACAGTCTCTCGAGCTATCGTTCGATGAATATGGCTGGACGTCGACGACGAAGGCCTTTGGAAGGAACGGACGTCGAGACTCGAGGGAAAAGCGTGAGTAGAGAACCAGTAATGCGGTGTTTGATTGGGTTTTGCAAAGATTCCAGTTTGTGCAAAGATATGATTTAACTTCGAAACAATGGATTGTTCCTGTCTGAAAGGTCGATTATTTCAGGGTTGAGTAAAACCCAGGGAAACTATATTTCGGAATGATTATCGCGTCAATGCAAATTGTGAATAAAATATGCAGTAACGGTAATACATTTATTTTCAAAATTTTGATATGGTGGTGATAGGAGACACATACCTCCATTGACTTTCCTTTGGCTATTATACATGAAATTATTGAATGGTTTAATGTCAGTCGGCTTAACTTATTCTAGAGGTGCAATTTCGACGTATTGTACAAAACATTAACAAAAAGTCCACAGTATTAGTGTACCAACTAATATTATGACGTTACCTCATCTAATTTGCATTCAACGTATCTTTGTGATCCATATCTCGGTTTCGAAAAAAAGAGAAGCTTTTAAATGACGTCGTTTACTTCATTTTGATTTGTTACATTGAAACATCTAGTGCTTACTCGTATAGGTTGACTCATTAAGGAGTGAAATGGAGACTCTTGCTGTAAAATATGTCAAACAAGTTTCTGTTTTCACTACCGATTTGCCGCAAAGGAAAAATGAAAACGTTGTTTCTATCTTTCTTTCTATATGCATGTGGATTGTGTGTCATCAATATCGTTTGGCAGTTTTGTCTTCTTGATCACTTTGATGTAATTAATGTATTCCCACCAGGTGTATATGTATCATAAATTATGTTTACGTTTCTTTTCCTTTATTTTCAATTTCCCTTTACATCATTCCATTGCCTCGCAAGTTCACCAAAAATTCAAGGCCATCTCTCCCAAGAAATTTTCTGTGAAGATTACTAAATCGATCACTCATAATTTCACTCAAAGCATCACGCACAAGCACACCTATGAACATTAACCCTTACGCATACACGGGAACTCGCTTTTACACATAAATACACACACACACACACACACACTAACACACACTAACACACACTAACACACACTCACACACACACTTACACACACTTTCACACACACATGGAGACATGGACACAAAGTTCTCAAAACGTAAAGTGATTTAATGAACTTTTGCCATGACAAAGACACATCAAAGACAAACACCGGAAAGTCGAAAATTGTCAAATGATTGAAGCATACAACAGCAACAAACATACAAATTGTTATTCGGGTAAAAAAATCAATGCTTATTATCATTTGATTAAAGTTACATCGGGTGAAATGCTGAACCCTCGACTGTTTCACTTCTTGTAGAGATGGGAGGGGAGAGAGATACGCTGTACCGAGAGTACAAAGGAGGAGATTACAAAACGGTATACATGTAAAGCGGTAAATGGATGATCACATTTCTCAATGTTACAATGAGGATGAATCTACTATAACGAAACACTGAAATTTCGGTTAAAAACTGTATAGAAGAATGTAAATGCACTGTATATATATATTTGAATGTAAATCGTGTCAGCATTCATGCACAGACGTCTAACTATATAATAGTGTGATGTTCTTGTCATGTACGAGCGTAAAGCGTGCTGTACAGGACTGTACAAGAATGCCAGTTATGATAGAGAATATGAATTCTTTACTATGCCATAGTAAATTAACATGCAATGTTCTAATGACTATATGATATTTTGTGTAATAATAGTTGGTTAACATGACCGGAACATTCTCGAAGATACATACTTTTGAAGACATATATTTTTTTTAGCTATAACAGCTCAATTACTCGGCGAAATATTACAGGCTTACAGTGCTTCCATGCCGACTTTCATTCATTTATTCATTCATTTTTCCATCTTCAACAAAAACTTGTAAAAACGATCTTTTTTTTCACAGAAGATAAGTACGTATATGCCAACATTACAAAATATGATAAATGAAATTTATGGAAATACAATTGATAGGGTGTAAAAGAAAAGGATTAAAACATTCTGAAGTTTAGAAAATACAGACAATGGGGAGGAATGCTGAAGAAGCAATTCTTGTAGGGTGCACCCCCCCCCCCCCCAAAAAAAAGAACCACAAAACATATTAAAACAATTATACATACATCTTGGTTACATTCAACGATTATCAATCAAACTTGGTTGCGCAATGATTATTAATCAAACCTGGTTATACAATGATTATCAATCAAATATATTTTGATGCTATGCTACGAATGACTATCAAGGTACATGTATTTCAGTTAACTTCAAATTTTTAAGTATGGGTTACGATATACTGCTTCTCGATCATTCCATTTGAAACTAAATGCATCACCTCAAACTCATCCGTTACAAGTGACGTCAGTAATTCAATACGTCACAAAAGGGGAATGATCTAATGCAGACATCGTACAACAAGAAACATCTTCAGAAAGAAAATAATGTGGATGAAATAGAAAATGAAGATGAGAGAGAATTAAGGATCGATCGAAAAGGGAAAAAGAAAGATGAGACACAAAGTCATTTTGTTTGTGGCGTCACCTGTTCGAATATCTATCCCAAATGTGAAATAATTTTCTAAACCACTCTCTTCTACCCAAGCACAATGGCTTCTGGCACAAAATAACAATCATACATCTCACATCTCTAGCTATAATAACAACTGTGTATGTAGAATAATGGTGGCAGTTCCCTGACTGATAACCACAGCGTGTTTCCACGCATTAAATGTTCGGATACCACATTAATATATTACTCTCTTAAAGCTGAAGCAGAACATCACTCTTCACCCTCATACCTTAGTCCTATGGGATGTGAATTATAAAACAATGACTCAGTTATAATCTCACCCAATACATTTATTTATTGAGAAGACTTTACCCATGAATACGAACAGAACAAAATAAACGAACTCAACTACAAAATGAATTGTCCCGTTTGTCTCCTATTCGACCAAAACCGAGGTAATGCATGTCAAAAAGGACACCTAGCAACTAGATTATTTTAGTTATCCTGCATGGCAACGTGTACCAGACTTGACATATTCTTATAACTTATGTTGAGAAGAGGTAAACGCAGGAATAAATTGGTCAACGTAACAAAGAATAAAAAGATATGTGCGTTTGATCATATTCATTTTTACGGCCCTGCCCTGATACGTTTTCTCGGTTCCAGTTTTGCAACTCCTTAAACCTGATACCAAGTTATTTATTTCTCTTCGCTATCACAGATTCGGCTCAAAATCATATCAATTTTTTAGGGTTACATTTAAGATTTATATGACACTGAGGGTTTTGTAGAAATTTATCAAACGAGTATTTTTTTTTCTTTTCACTGCATTGCATTACATTTCAATCATGTCTCAGGTACAAGTAGAGCTACCAAATCTCTGATTTGTTTGTGACTTCTCATTGATGGTCAGACGTCTGATACTTAAAGTAAACAGTGATAAGACTCACAGTAATGTGCAGTTTTTAGAGTACATTAAGAATGTTCATATTCAAACATATTTTCGTTTGCCAGAATGATATTCTGAACCTCCACTGTATAGATTACTGTCATATTAACACATTCAAACAATACTGTTCCATTCGAAGGCATGAAAATTAGTACTGAATGGTTTTTCCCGAAGCATACAACCATTAAACGGATGGATGTTTGACTTGTAATGACTTGTAATGACTAGGGATTAACAGATGAACTGGAGGGCAATAGATTTAGCGACCTGGAAAGAGCCCGGGTGCCCGTGCATGCAGGAAAATGGCAGTCTTGGGAATGTTGGAGGATACAGTGTGCACGCATTCCTCCCCGGAAGAGGGCGCTCTTCAGTTCATGGTTCAATCTGGTGAACGGCAATCCACGTCTTGTGTCACCTCTCTAATGAATTACCCCATTTTATAATTCGCATTTATTACTCATTACGTTATAGTAACGTATAAACCAGCCTAGGCAAAAAAAAAAAGAAAGAAGAAAACATAGAATGAAATAAAAATAGGATAAAAATAGAACAGCACTACAGTCAGATTACTTAGTGTAAAAAAAAAAACGTTAACACCGACAAAATCCATGATTCATGGAATATTGTTGGCATTGTCAGTCAATTTTAAAAGTTTTACATTATGGAAAATTTCTGATTCCCATTCAGAGACCTACGATGCAGGGATTATGTACCCGCGTCAATACAATAATTCTCCGAAACCATTTTGGTACTTCTTGTAAATATTAGCTTTTAACTGATTCGATGTGAAGAGCATTCTCCCCCAAATAATGTGCTAATATCAAAACAAATGTTGTAACAGCATGAATCTGTTTTACTTTTGGAATATAAGAATTGTCAATCATCCATAAACTAATTCAACTTTTCGACATGATTAAGGCCATTACAAATGTATGAATATTCATGTGAGTTGGCACGGCAATGCGTGTGCAGTCCATTATCATACATGTAAAATCCATTCATTACAATATTCTACTCACTTGAGTATCCCACCAAAGAATCTATTTTCTAACATGCTACAGCATGACAAAATCGTCTATCACATTTCACATTACATTGCATCAAATATGTAAAGTCTATCCGGAGTGCAGAAAGCTATCTCACCACTCTCAAACTCTTGTAGAAAGTACCAGTTTCTTTCCTCTGGTTTTTGTATTTTGAAATCAGTGGTGATATTGCACACATGCTCCAAATTTCTTGTGTATCGGTCGATACTGACAAGCCCCTCCCCGTGCTTCACCCAGGCTACAATGACCGAATCATCTCGACACACAGCTGGGAAGGCATTCATGCCCTCCTTCTTCAAGACATTCTCCTTCTTCCCCTTACCATCAAAACACACGACAGTTGAGGAGTCTTTCAGTATCAGTTTCCCCGTGGTGTGAAAGGAGAATAATTGCATAGGTGTATATCCATCACACATTATTTCCCTGACTGCCTTACCACCTTGTGGGGTAATTACCAGGATCTTTTGAGGTTTCCTATAACTCATGTAGATATTATCATCTCTATCCACAGTGAGACCAGCAGCAAACCCTCCTTCATCATAACTTATCGTCTCGAACGTGACGTCAAGCTTCTCCCACTGTGGAGTGTAGAGTGACATCTCGTTTTTTGTATTACGTACAACACTTCGACCATCTGACAGGAATCCTATTCTCCGGACATTGACATCCTTCAGCACGGTCTGTTGTAACTCGCCATCAGAGGAGTAGAGATGGATTCCGCCCTTACTTGATCCCACCGCCATCTTACCGTCTGGTGCACGAGTGATACAGTTCATGCTGTTTTTGACTGGAAGCTCTACGTCTGCTTTGACATCCCACGTATAATCTTTCAACTCTCCTAGACAAAGTTCATTGATCTTCACGAATCTATTAAATGAAATCTTCTGAGCTCCTTCTGTCACACCTCTCGGTGATTGGTCGTCAGGATCATCTCGTCCCAGAAAGCTCTTCATGTTCTCGCTCAGTGTGTCGTGTGCAAACAAGGCGTCTTTCTCTAGCGGTACCTTCACACCGTTAGTTACCAGCTCTTCCATAGCCTTCATACGACGAATTATTTGCCGATTCTCTTCCTCCATGACTTGTAATTCTTTCTCGAATTTCTCAGACAATCGTTTCACTTGACATTTCAGGACCTCTCTTCTGGCTGACAATAGTTGCATGTATTCCTCGTAGGTCTTGTCGATGTCATCATTGAGTCTTCTCATCATGTTTGTTATTTCATTTCGTTGTGTCTCGATGAAATCGATATGATTTTCAATGGTTGCTTTCTTTGAATTTGTCCTTTCTTGTAACTCCTTGATATTTTCCATCAACTTCTCCTCGTGGATAGCTGCCTCTTCGATCTGATGCCCTGCTTGTAAGTGATTTAACATCCCGCACTTACAGCAGACGTACTCCCGACATCCGGTACAGAAACACTCTTCATCATCGTTAGGGTGTTTTTTACACTTCCGTCTTCTCTTAATCGGAACTTTCCCCGAAGCCATCTCAGTCATGGCTGCTACTGTGTGAGTGGAGAACGGTGTCCAGCCGGAATGTTTTGAGTCACATAACTTACACATATTTTTCCCAGAGTCCTGACAGTAGGACACAGCTGGTGGCTTTTCATCCTTCTCACAAACTGTGCATGTTGGATTTTGGGTCTTTACTTCGTCCACGAGAGAATTAAGAGGAACGTTTGTTTGTAGCACACTCACATCTCCACTGGGTAGGTGCGTTCCTTTCCTGCATACAGGGCATGTTATAGCTTGTTGGTTGGACCGAGTTTGTAAGATACGTTCCAGACAGTCTTTGCAGAAGGTATGGGAACATGCCAGTGATTTGGGTTGGTTGAAAAGATCCAGACAGATAGGACACTCCAGATTCTGGCTGCTGATTTGATGAAACGTTGCCATGGTGTCTGCCTGTCTGTCTGATAGCAAAGGAAACAAACAACGCTAAACACGTCGACGAGTAGGAGCGGAAATATGAAATTAGCATTTCCCAAAATTTAAACAAAAATTAATGGAAAGTTCATGCGAAGCGTTTTTTTACAATTTATGCATTCTCTAAATCAAACGAAGTAATGAAGTTCAATAGACGTTAAATAGACGTGTGTGAATAATGTTTATCATTCGTTTACTGTATATGCTTTATATCCGGGCTCAATAAGGTTGATTCAATGTTGGTTCATTCGAGTTGACGATATCATAATAACTAGTTGTCCAGTGCGCCCGTCATAGGATGGTGCAACTTAGAATAAACTCAGATGTTACTTGTTAATTCTTTAAAGGAGTATATATTGTATTGGTCAAACAACAAAGAGTTGCATTACGCTACAGTCACAAAAATATAATTAGGTAATTCGAGCATTTGAGGATGGATGACTCTTTCAATGGTGAACTTGTATATTTACAGCGTAGCCAGAATATCTTCAGCGATATTGTAAACTAAAAAAGTGTCATGTTAAAGTGAATATCAATCATTTGTCAATGAAAATGTGAGCAAAATGATATAGATTATCATTTTGAAACGTATGTCCGTTTGGCTGTTTTTTATGTGATTTAACAAGGTGTCCTTCAAGACAAAATGCCCAAATCCTTGAGATATAATTATTATTGATTTTTTTTCCATTTGCATAAAACGCTGGTTCGTTTGTCTTGGAAGACATGTGTAAACTTTATTCATTTACCTTATACGTCAAGCGCAGACATAGGCACATATTTCCGCCTGGGATTAAATCACATTTTACCCACCCTCAATAGGCAAAAACAAACAAACATACAAAATCGTCTTGTAAAGAAAGCTTCATAATATTCGATCAACATGTCCTTTCTAGGTTTATGTACCTGAAATGAATCTGGCCCCCAGGAGAAATGATCCTTTAGGCTGTCATGATTAGCTACCCATATCCCTCTCTAGCTATTGTCTGTAAAGAACTCCATCTTCATGCGAGCATTCAGTGTCATTTGTAAAAACTTTGATGGGATGCTTTCATTATGAACGCCCAGGATAGCATCCTATTATTGTTAATCAAAATACACGTATACTTACCTCAATTTTGGATGAGGATACGTACGTTGCCATAAAGTTTTTAGGATATAAATGAAGAGTTTTGTTCGCAAAAACCGATAAGTCCATTTTTGAAGATTTTGAAGTACGATATCTGTCATAAAGTACAAAATAATACAAATTTTAAATGATATATTGGTCACTACATATAAAGGCACATTTTTGAAGTTATGGTCAAAAGAAGCAAACATTTTCTTATTATTCTCTTTATTTTTCTTGACCTTTAATCGCCAATTCTCCATTTGGCAAATATGGACTTATCGGTTTTTGCAAACAAACTCTTCAAATATTCCGAGGTGTATCTTTGTCCGTTAGTAGCATATTTACACGCTATCTTACTGTGGCCATGTAGTCTGAAAGCATTACTAGCTTTGCTAATCCCTATAATTTTGGTTATCATGTTGACAACTTTAGGGGGACTAAAATGCGTAGAAATGCATTGGAGGGAAGGACATAATTACTAATAGCTACCTCTCTTGTGTTTCAGTTGTTCAAGTCTTGAAAAGAAAGTGACTTAGCAGCCCACTGATAATACAGTAAAAAGGGAGGTCCTTAAGTCGTTTGACCTGTATCAAACTCTACTCATGTCTCCTAATCCCAAAACTATCTCTGCATTAATTGGTGATAAATTCCTCAGGCGTTGATTTATTTCCAAATTAATATTTATAATCAAACAACTTGACAGCAAGAGATGACGAAAGCAGAGGGATGAAGATATGCTCTGATTTATATCACTTAATTGTTTCCCTGTGTACAACTTTATTTGTAAAGAGTGTTTAGAGCCTGTATGAGTATTTGATTAAAGTTTATCGTGACACTGTCGGCAATCAGGGATAGCCTGCAGTATGGTCAGGTGATGGTGGTATGGAGTATCACTGCCCGGAAGAAAGTAGATGACAGGTTCGATTCACACTGGTTCCTTACACGACATGACCATCGTTTATTAAGATGTAGATCAGCAGATGTCATCTCACAAATATATTTGTACAGAGGGAGGTAACTGGTGAAAGCCATAGCACAGCATTAGACCTATGATTAAGGATGTACCAGGTTTTTTCCTGTTTGGAGTACTATATCATCTATATTACTACACACTTTAACATATAGGTTGTTTGGTTAAACATGTTGAACAAAAGCAGCAAAATCATAACAGAAATGTTGACCAAACAAACAAGGGAGAATCAATTCTAAGCTTATTGAATAAACATGCATTGTTAATAAAGCTATTTGTCGCAGACACAAGAAACATGCATGTATTTATGTCGTTATATCATGCACGCTCACCAAGGTTGCTGTACTTCCGGGTCCAATATTTCTGATTTATGTCTGGCTCCGAAGAAGGCCTACATTTTAGGCTTGGGATCACAACCTGTTGTCTGTTCAGCGAAGGCGAACACCCATGTTGAATATGCTTTTACTTTTAAGACACAAACAAAATGCCTAGAATCATATTTTGGAAAGAGATATGCATTACGAAGCACTGGCAAAATGGTCGGAAGATTCAGGGGAATGACTGTAAGTATTTACCGTGACCTTTACACCGCGAACTTTTATATTTTATAGAAGCGGGTTTTACCCACATCTCAAACACTATGTGTCTATCTGAAAATCACAGCTTATAACGGAATGTCGTCTTGTACAGGGAGCTGATTCTCGCGACCTTGAGCTGAGATGATTTTTTTCTTTTTAAATAAAGAGAAAGATTTAAACAGAAATCGTCATGTTAAAGGATCACTTGAACGAGAATTAATTGAGTAATACGTCAGACAATTTGGTTATTTAGATAATTCTGTCATTTACCCTTCTGTTATGATTTTTTTAATACTTGAGACAAACCACTGTCAAAAAGCTAAGAATGTGTGCTCAAGCAGAAATTGATTGATGTTCTGATCTTATGAGTTGCTGTGTTGTTGTTGTTTTTTTCATACGTGTATTCTGTCTATGTCGAGGCCGAGAGTAGCAACCAATTTCTCTCCTGAAACGATGTCGGGATATCGGTAGATATCGAGATCAGCCTTCAGTCTCTCGAGCTACCATTCGGTAAATTTGGTTGAACGTCGACGACGAAGGCAATTTTAATACTAATAATAGTAATGATAATAATAATAATGATAATAATAATAATAGTGATAATAATAATAATAATGATAATAACAATAGTAATAATATTGATAATAAATTCAGAGAGTGGAGAATCAACCATGCCGGAGTTAGATTGTTTTTTTAAAGATTCCAGTGTGTGCAAAGATATGATTTAACTTCGGAACAATGGATTATTCCTCTCTGAAAGGTCAATTATTGCAGAGTTGACTATAAACCCAGGGAAACTATATTTCGGAATGATCATCGCTTCAATGCAAAATGTGAATGAACTAAGCTCTACGGTAATACAATATTAAATAATATTATTTCAAAATTTTGATGAGGTGGTGATATGAGGCACATATACCTCCACTGACCTTCCTTTGGCTATTATACATGAATTGATTGGTTTTTGCAACGAAAGAATTCTCTGATGTCAGTCAGCTAAACTTATTCCAGAGGTGCAATCAAACTTATTAAACTTATTGCTTTTCTATTCGATTTATTGTACAGCAAAAACATTAACAAAAATCCATAGTATCAATGTACCAACTAATGGGAAATTTGTAATATTCTGACCAACGGCGTAAATCCGTACTGAGGAGTGGGGGGATGATCGGCGATAGCCACCATCACCACGATTACAAGCCCATAACCGGAACGGCGCAGCCCGGGGGGGGGGGGGGGGGGGGGGGGGGGTGAGAAGCTTGCCCCCCCCCCCCCCCCCCCATACAGACTTTACAGGGATCAAATATCCCACTCTTTTCCATGCATAGTGGGAGGAAAGTGGCAGCAAAAATACGAAGACTTTTTGTTCTTGTTTTTATTTGTTTGTTTGTTTGTTTGTTTGTTTGATTGTTTGTTTTTTGCTTGTCAGCCGACTTTCGGCGGAAAATCAGACCAGCCTTAAAAGTATGAAGACTTTTGTTGTTGTTGTTTCTCTTGTCTTTTGATGTTCTTTCTTCTTGACTGACAGGCGATTTAGACACCCCCCCCTTTCAAAAACGTAGCGCAGCCCTGAATAATGCCCAAATAAATTCAATAAAATGCTAATATGGATATCCATTTTTTTGGGGGGGGGGGGTATGTAATAACGTAGTAGATATTTTCCTGTAGCTATTAATTGTATTCTACAATTTTCTTGATTTAAGTCAGTAAAGCAATCATCCCAGGGGCATCGTTCCGTTTTAATGATAGGGGGTAGGGGAAGAACTTTGAGTTTGAATATCTGTGCGAGGGGGCGGAGCGGCCTAGCGGGGGGGGGGGGAGGGTGTGGGAGGGGGTTATCCCCCTCCCACACAAGGAAAATTTGGCATTTTCAGACCTGAAATTCAGTGATCTGGTGCACACTTTTGGTGAAATTTGGGATTTTTTTCCTATGAAAAAAAAGTAAGAAAAAAAATATTCATAGATAATTGAATGACTATACATCGTGGTATTCAGCTCTTGCTCCGCCTGTGCGACATCACTGTGAAGGCCTACTGAATAGTGGGGCCTATCACCGGCATAGCCAGGATTTGATCTTAGGGGGAGCGGTTAGATGCGAGGGAGCGATGCGAGCGAGGGGGGAGGGTGTGGGAGGGGCTCCCACAGTGAGAACTTTTTGCATATTGATGTTGTAAATGGTGCAATTTGATGCATTATTTTGCGTGTTTTATCGACTTGAAACAGTCCAACATGTTTAAGGTATATAGATAGCAGTACATTTTATGTAGATTATTGTTGAACAGTTTTGCTTATAAAATGGTATCATTTAGAGAAACTACTTGTATCAATTCTTACACTGAAGGTCATGAACCGATCATCAATTTTGACATTGTACAGTCCCCAAACGGCCGTTTGTATAAAATTAGCTATATTTTTTCGCTTCGGAAATTAAGGGGGGCGCACAGGGCGCAACTGCTGGCAATTACTGGCAGCAACATCAGGAGAATGACATAACGATTACATGCGAGCGAGCGAAGCGAGCGAGCTTGAAAATTTTGACATTTTACAGTCCAAAAACTGCCATTTGTAGCTACATTTTTTTTTTCGCTTTGAAAATTGAGGGGGGGGGGGGGGGGTTCGCACCCGGCGCAACTGCTGGCAATTACCCGGCAGCAACATCAGGTGAAAGGCATGACTATTAAATGCGAGCGAGCGAAGCGAGCGGGCTTGAAAATTTTGATATTTTATAGTCCAAAAACGGCCGCTTGTAGCTATATGTTTTCGCTTTGAAAATTAACGGGGGGGGGGGGGGCGCACCGGGCGCAACTGCTGGCAATTACCCGGCAGCAACATCAGGAGAATGGCATAGCGATTAAATGCGACCGAGCGAAGCAAGCGAGCTTGAAAATTTTGATATTGTACAGTCCAAAAACGGCCGCTTGTAACTTTATTTTTTCGCTTTGAAAATTAAGCGGCGGGGGCGCACCGGGCGCAACTGCTGGCATTTACCAGGCAGGAACATCAGAAGAATAGCATGACGATTAAATGCGAGCGAGCGAAGCAAGCGAGCTTGAAAATTTTGACATTGTACAGTCCAAAAACTACCGTTTGTAGCTGTACTTTTTTCCTCCTTGGAAATTAAGGGGCGGGGGCGCACCGGGCGCAACTGCTGGCAATTACCCGGCAGCAACATCAGGAGAATGGCATGACGATTATAATGCGAGCCAGCGAAGCAAGCGAGCTTGAAAATTTTGACATTGTACAGTCCAAAAACTGCCGTTTGTAGCTGTACTTTTTTCGCTTAGGAAATCAAGGGGGGTGGGGGCGCATCGGGCGCAACTGCTGGCAATTACTGGCAGCAACAAATATCTCGTAAACACATTTATGATGTAATCTGGGGAATTTTCAATCCCAGAAGTGTATACTATTTTTTAGGGGGGAACCCTCCGTTAATTGAAAGTATCTAGATATCTCCTCCCACCAAAGGAACATTCGCATCTCTTTAAACTGAAGTAACAGACCTGGTGTACACTTTAGATGAAACATTTTGAAATCTGTCGATCTAAAGTGTATTAACTAGAAATGACTGAGCGGGGAGGGTATGGGAGGGGTTAGGCCTATCCCCCTCTTACGCGAGGAAGATTTTGTATTTTCAGAATTGAAATTCAGCCATCTTTGGGTGAAATATTTAGACAGTTTTCTATCAAAAAAGTAAGGACATTCCCACATCTCGGGAATTACGAATATAGGAGCAAAATGATCTGTTTGTCCCCAATACTTTTATGGGGGAACCATCCCCCTCCCCCTCCATCGACGTCTCTGCATAATTATGAGGGAGCTTTTGTAAGTGAAAGATCCGCTGCACAGTCTTTGATAAATATAAGGAAATGAAACGTCAATCTTAAAAGTGTACAAAGTCTATCGAAAGGGACCCAGTAGCGGATCTTTCGCATATTCATGATTGCAATTCAGCGATCCGGTGCATAATTCTGGCGGTACTTGTCCAATTTTCCATAAAGAAAGTTCGAGATTTGTCCTCATCTCGGGAATTGCTTGGAGGACAAATGATTTGTCTGCCCCCAACATTTCCGTAGGGGCGGGGCAAATGCCCCTTTGCCCCCCCCCCCCCCCCCCACCCGAGATAGATTGATCATCCCTGGGTATGCCCATAGATGTATCAGAGTCATCATCGTTTCAGGAATGATGCAGGAAATGGAGGGGGGGTCAATAAATTATGGCGGTATAGTTTTTGTTATTATTTGTTTGTTTTCGTACATAATTTGCAGATGGTCCCGAGTTGCTCGCTTCATAGCATGTTTACATGTAAGCCTATGCTATTTGATGTTGTCAACGTCTGGACCATACCTTATGTCGATATTACTTTCTTCGCGAGCGAGCGAAGCGAGCGAGCGCTTGAGAAAAAATACTATCCTACAAGATAGAATACTGTTCAGCTCTGTTATCTGTCTGAAGGCGGGCGTACGAACGTCATGCAATGACAACAATGATACAATCACATTTCTGCTTCCTCCATTTTTTTCTCAAATTTCAGGGGGGGGGATGATTGTACAGGCCATCCCCCCCTCCTCCATTTCAGGGGGGGGGGGATATATCCCCCCATCCCCCCCCCCGGGATTTACGCCCATGATTCTGACATCACCTCATCTAATTTGAATTCAACGTCTCTTTATGATCCATATCTCGGTTTCGAAAAAAGAGAAACTTTGAAATGACTTTTTTTTTAAATGTCAGAGAAAGAGACTCTTGCTGTAAAATATGTCAAACAGTTTTTTTTTTCTTCCACTATCGATTTGGTGTGAAGGAAAACGAAGACGTTGTTTTCATCTTTCTTCTTTATGCAAATGGGATTGTGTGTCATCAATATCGTTTGGCAATTTTGTCTTCTTGTTCATTTTAATAAAATAAATTATTTCCACCATGTGTAGGCCCTATATGTATCATCAATTTTATTTTTTCTTTGTTATTTTCAACTTCCCCTTACATCATTCCATTGTTGCCTCACAAGTTCATCAAAAATTCCAGCCCATCTCCCCAAGAAATTTTCAGTGAAGATTACTAAATTCACTCATAATTTCACTCGAGCATCAAGCACAAACACACCTATACAAACATTAACCCTTAGCATACACGGGAACGCGCTTTTACACATGAATACACACACCAATACACACACAAACACACACACACTTACACACTTTCACACACACACGGAGACATGGACACAAAGTTCTCAAAACGTAAAGTGATTTAATGAACTTTTGCCAAGACACATCAAAGACAAACACCGGAAAGTAGAAAATTGTCAAATGATTGAAGCATACAACAGCAACAAACATACAAATTGTTATTCGGGTACAAATCAATGCTTATTATCATTTGATTAAAGTTACGTCGGGTGAAATGCTGAGCCCTCGACTGTTTCACTTCTTGTAGAGATGGGAGGGGAGAGAGATACACTGTACCGAGAGTACAAAGGAGGAGATTACAAAATGGTATTAAATGTAATATGTAACGCGGTATATATAGATGAATGGTCAGATTTCACAATGTTACAATGATGGGAATTAACTATAAAGAGGCACTGAAATTTCGGTTATACAAAAACTGTCAAAAGAAGGATGTAAATGCACTGTATATATATAAATGTAAATCGTGTCAGCATTCATGCACAGACGTCTAACTATATAATAGTGTGATGTTCTTGTCATGTACGAGCGTAAAGCGTGCTGTACAGGACTGTACAAGAATGCCAGTTATGATAGAGAATATGAATTCTTTACTATGCCAAAGTAAATTAACGTGCAATATTCTAATGACTAGATGATATTTTGTGTAACAATAGTTGGTTAACATGACCGGAACATCCTCGAAGATACATACTTTTGAAGACATTTAATTTTTTTTAGCTATAACAGCTCAATTACTCGGCGAAATATTACAGGCTTACAGTGCTACCATGCCGACTTTCATTCATTCATTCATTCATTTTTCCATCTTCAACAAAAACTTGTAAAAACGATCTTTTTTTCACAGAAGATAAGTACGTATATGCCAACATTACAAAATATGATAAATGAAATTTATGGAAATACAATTGATAGGGTGTAAAAGAAAAGGATTAAAACATTCTGAAGTTTAGAAAATACAGACAATGGGGAGGAATGCTGAAGAAGCAATTCTTATAGGGTGCATCCCCCCCCCCCCAAAAAAAAACACACACACACACAAAACATATTAAAACAATTTTACATACATCTTGGTTACATTCAACGATTATTAATCAAACTTGGTTACGCAATGATTATTAGTCAAACCTGGTTATACAATGTTTATCAATCAAATATATTTTGATGCTATGCTACGAATAACCATCAAGGTATTACAGGTAACTTCAAATTTCTAAGTATGGGTTTTGATATACTGCTTCTCGATCATTCCATTTGAAACTAAATGCATCACCTCAAACTCATCCGTTACAACAAGTGACGTCAGTAATTCAATACGTCACAAAAGGGCTTGATCGAATGCAGACATCGGACAGCAAGAAACATCTTCAGATAGAAAATAATGTGGATGAAATAGAAAATGAAGATGAGAGAGATGGATCGATCGAAAAGGGAAAAAGAAAGATGAGACACAAAGTCATTTTGTTTGTGACGTCACCTGTTCGAATATTTATCCCAAATGTGAAATAATTCTCTAAATATCTCTCTTCTACCCAAGCATAATTGCTTCTGGCACAAAACAACAACCATACATCTCACATCTCTAGCTATAATAACAACTGTGTATGTAAAATAATGGTGGCAGTTCCCTGACTGATAACCACAGCGTGTTTCCACGCATTAAATGTTCGGATACCACATTAATATATTACTCTCTTAAAGCTGAAGCAGAACATCACTCTTCACCCTCATACCTTAGTCCTATGGAATGTGAATTATAAAACAATGACTCAGTTATAATCTCACCCAATACATTTATTTATTGAGAAGACTTTACCCATGAATACGAACAGAACAAAATAAACGAACTCAACTACAAAATGAATTGTCCCGTTTGTCTCCTATTCGACCAAAACCGAGGTAATGCATGTCAAAAAGGACACCTAGCAACTAGATTATTTTAGTTATCCTGCATGGCAACGTGTACCAGACTTGACATATTCTTATAACTTATGTTGAGAAGAGGTAAACGCAGGAATAAATTGGTCAATGTAACAAAGAATAAAAAGAAATGTGCGTTTGATTGTATTCATTTTTACGGCCCTGCCCTGCTACGTTTTCTCGGTTCCAGTTTTGCAACCCCCTAAACCTGATACCAAGTTATTTATTTCTCTTCGCTATCACAGATTCGGCTCAAAATCATATCAATTTTTTAGGGTTACATTTAAGGTTTATATGACACTGAGGGTTTTGTAGCAATTCATCAAACGAGTATTTTTTTTTCTTTTCACTGCATTGTATTACATTTCAATCATGTCTCAGGTATAAGTAGAGCTACCAAATCTCTGATTTGTTTGTGACTTCTCATTGATGGTCAGACGTCTGATACTTAAAGTAAACAGTGATGAGACTCACAGTAATGTGCAGTTTTTAGAGTACATTAAGGAACGCTCATAGTCAAACATATTTTCGTTTGCCAGAATGATATTCTAAACCTCCACTGTATAGATTACTGTCATGTTAACACATTCAAACAATACTGTTCCGTTCGAAGGCATGAAAATTAGTACTGAATGGTTTTTCCCGAAGCATACAACCATTAACCGGATGGATGTTTTCTTTGGAATGACTAGGGATTAACAGATGAACTGGAGGGCAATAGATTTAGCGACCTGGAAAGAGCCCGTGCATGCAGGAAAATGGCAGTCTTGGGAATGTTGGAGGATACAGTGTGGACGCATTCCTCCCCGAAAGAGGGCGCTCTTCAGTTCATACATGTTCAATCTGGTGAAGGGCACTCCACGTCTTCTGTCAACGCTGTGAATTACCCCATTTTATTATTCCCATTTATCACTCATCACGGTATAATGACGTATGAACCACCCTAGGCAAAAAAATAAAAATAAAAATAGATAAATAAATAAAAAATAGAACAGTACTACAGCCAGACTTCCTAGTGTAAAAAACGATAACAATCGGTTTTCCATGATTCATGGAAAATTCTTGGCATTGTCAGTCAATTTCAAGAGCTTTACATTATGGAAACTTTCTGATTCCCATTCAGAGACCTACGACGCAGGGATTATGTACCCGCGTCATTACAATAATTCTTCGAAACCATTTTGGTACTTCTTGTAAATATCAGCCTTTTACTGATTTGATGTGAAGAGCATTCTCACCCAAATAATGTGCTAATATCGTAAAACAAATGTTGTAACCGATGACACTGTTTTACTTTTGGAATATTGTCAATCATCCATAAACTAATTCAACTTTTCGACATGATTAAGGTCATTAATGTATGAATATTCATGTGAGTTGGCGCGGCTATAGGCGTTTTCACATCAGCCCGATGTTTCGAAATAGCGCGCTATTTTCTGACTTGGGAAATTTCCCCGATAGCGAAATAGCGCGCTATTTGATAATGTGAACACAAATGAGCGCGCTATCTGTATCGCTCTGATCGAGAAAATTTATCGAGTCCAACTCGGGAAATTTCTGAAATAGCGGGAAAGTAGCGCGCTTTTAGGCGTTTTCACATCAGCCCGATGTTTCGAAATAGCGCGCTATCTTGCTGACTATTTTCTGCTTAAAATATCTCGAGCTTGGATTTTTATCGGGCTGATGTGAAAACGCCTTTTAGACGTTTTCACATCAGCCCGATGTTTCGAAATAGCGCGCTATTTTGCTGACTATTTTCTGCGAAAAATATCTCGAGCTTGGATTTTTATCGGGCTGATGTGAAAACGCCTTTTGATAATGTGAAAACGACTCGAGAAATGAGCGCGATGCATCCCATCATGCCTAGCGTGTGTGACCCGATCGATCGAGGCAAACTGCACACAAATCATGAGGAATTTTTGAGAGGGCACACACATTACTGATGCTGTTTGCACATACTCAGCTGTCGAATTAGCTCGACAAAAATTCGGGCTGATTCTCTTCGGGCTGATGTGAATAAGAAATGAAATAGCGCGCTAACTCGCAATCGCGAAAAATTTCTCGAGCTTGGATTTTTATCGGGCTGATGTGAAAACGCCTAATGCGTGTGCAGTCCATTATCATACATGTAAAATCCATTCATTACAATATTCTACTCACTTGAGTATCCCACCAAAGAATCTATTTTCTAACATGCTACAGCATGACAAAATCGTCTTTCACATTTCACATTACATTGCATCAAATATGTAAAGTCTATCCGGAGTGCAGAAAGCTATCTCTCCACTCTCAAACTCTTGTAGAAAGTACCAGTTTCTTTCCTCTGGTTTTTGTATTTTGAAATCAGTGATGATATTGCGCACGTGCTCCAAATCTCTCGTGTATCGGTCGATACTGACAAGCCCCTCCCCGTGCTTCACCCAGGCTACAATGACCGAGTCATCTCTACAAACAGCTGGATAGGCTGACATTCCCTCTTCCTCCTTCTTCACGACATTCTCCTTCTTCCCCTTGCCATCAATGCACACGACAGTTGATTCATCTTTCAGTATCAGTTTCCCCATGGTGTGAAAGAAGAATAATTGCCAAGGTGTATATCCATCACACATTATTTCTCTGACAGCCTTATCACCCTGTGGGGTAAATACCTGGATATTCTTGGACTCCCAATAACTCACGTAGATATTATCATCTCTATCCACAGTGAAACCACCAATCCCTCCTTCATTATAACTCATCGTCTCAAACGTGACGTCAAGCTTCTCCCACTGTGGAGTGTAGAGTGACATCTTGCTGTCCGTGTCAGATATAACACTTCGACCATCGGACAGGAATCCAATATTCCTGACCCTGACATCCTTCAGCACGGACTGCTGTAACTCGCCATCAGGGGAGTAGAGATGGATTCCGCCTTGCCACGATCCCACCGCCATCTTACCTTCTGGTGCACGAGTCATACAGTCCATGCTGTCTGTGATAGGGAGTTCTACGTCTACTTTGACATCCCACGTGTAACCTTCCAGCTCGCCAAGATAAAGTTCATTGACCTTCACGTATCTACGGAATGAAATCTTCTGAGCTCGTTCTGCCACACCTCTCGGTGATTGGTCGTCAGGATTATCTCGGCCCAGGAAGCTCTTCAAGTTCTCGCATAGCGTGTCATGCGCAAACAAGGAGTCTTTCTCTAGCGGTACCTTCACACCGTTAGATACCAGCTCTTCCATTGCGTTCATTTGATAAATTGTTTGGTGACTCTCTTCTTCCATGACTTTTAATTTCTTCTCGAATTTTTCAGACAATCGTTTCACTTCACATTTCAGAGCATCTCTTCTGGCTGACAATAGTTGCATGTATTCATCGTAGGTCTTGTCAATGTCATTAGTGAGTTTTCTCATCATGTTTGTTATTTCATCGCGTTGTGTCTTGATGAAATCGATATGATTTTCAATGGTTGTTTTCTTTGATTTTGCCCTTTCTTGTAACTCCTTGATATTTTCCATCAATTTCTCCTCATGGATAGCTGCCTCTTCGACCTGGTGCCCTCCTTGTAAATGTTTTAACATCCCGCATCTTAAGCAGACGTACTCCTGACATCCGATACAGAAACACTCCTCATCATCGTTAGGATGTTTCTTACACTTCCGTCTCCTCTGTAGCGGAACTTTTCCCGAGAGCACTCCGCTCATGGCCACCACTACGTGGTTGGAGAACCTTTTCCACACAGAATGGTCTTTCTCACAGGATACACACATGTTTTCCCCGCAGTCCTGACAGTAGGACACAGCTTGCGGTTTTTCGTCCATGTCACAAACTGTGCATGTTGGACTCTTGGTTCTCACTTCGTCCACGAGAGAATTCAGGGGTACGACTGTTTGTAACTTACTCACATCTCCACTGGGTAGGGGCGTTTCTTCCCTGCATACAGGACATGCTATAGTTTGTTGGTTTGGTCGAGTTTGAGAGATACGTTCCAAACAGTCTTTGCAGAAGGTGTGAGAACACGCCAGTGATTTAGGATGGTTGAACAATGTCAGACAGATAGGACACTCCAGATTCTGGCTGCTGATTTGATGAAACGTTGCCATGGTGTCTGTCTGTCTGTTTGTCTGTCTGATAGCAAAAGAATGAAACGCATTGACGAGTAGGCCTATAAGCAGAAATATGATATTAGCAGTTACCATTAAAAAGGAGAAAGTTCACAGTGCATGGTGTTGAAATGTTTCTACTCTTAAAATTGGACGAAGTCATGAAGCACAATTTAATAGACGTGTGTGAATAGTGTTTATCATTCATGTACTCTGTATGTTTTATATCCGAACCCAATAAACTGATTCAATGACAGTTCAATTGAATGGGGGAGATCACGTTTACTATAGCATATTGTTTTCCAGTGAGCCTGTCATAGGATGGTGCAAATTAAAATAAAGTCAGATGTTACTTGTTAGTTCCCTAAAGGAGTATATTGTATTAGTCAAACAACAAAGAGTTGTATTACGCTGCACTCACAAAAAATATGATCAGGTGATTCGAGCAGTAAATAGATGAATCATGACTCTTTTATTTGTGACCTTTTATATTAACAGTAGCGAGAATATCCTCAGTGATATCGCAAACAAACCAAAAATGTTAAGTTAAAGTGAATATCAATGAAAAAGTGAGCTAAATAGTAGAGATTATTATTTAGAAACCTATGTCCGTTTGACTGCTGGTATGTCA
Organism: Diadema antillarum; assembly: GCF_040938485.1. Classification (NCBI taxonomy): domain Eukaryota; kingdom Metazoa; phylum Echinodermata; class Echinoidea; order Diadematoida; family Diadematidae; genus Diadema; species Diadema antillarum. The sequence continues at coordinate 170,016 of NW_027271416.1, forward strand.
TGCAACAAGGAATCCTTTAATAATCAATCTATGTCCATATCCTTGAGAGATAGAGTCATTTGTTGTTTTTTTTTTCATTTCCATAAAGATATTGGTTACGTTTGTCTTGGAAGACATGTTAACTTTAATAATTTACCTCATACGTGAAGAGCAGAGCTAAGCACAAAGATTACAATTTTCCCTGGATTAAATTACATTATAATCCCCCCCCCTCCTTAATGGACAAAGAAAAACTGGTTAGCAGCGCCGTCTTGTCAGAAAAGCTTCAAAATCTTTGATGTTAAAGCATATCTATTAAAAATGGGGCAAGGAATATAATGAATAAAGAAGGTCATTTTAACCCTTCAGTGACGGATGGTTGTCAGTTATGATCTAGAGTCACTGTGGATTCGATGTCCTTTGTAGGTTTATGTATTTACATGAAATGAATATAGCGTGCAATGCGATGTTCTTTCCTAGACGTTATATAGTATGTGGAAAAGATTAACTGCCATGATTGAATTCCTTTATCTCTTACCAGTCATTGTCTGTAGCAAATAACCTCATCGTTGTGCTAATTTTATCATGTCTCCCTCTGTACAAATATGTTTTGAGATCTCAACCGCTGATTTGTAAAAAAAAGAAAAGAAAAGAGAATCAGTGAGGATCGAACCTGCCATCTACTGCTTTCCGGGCAGCGACACTACCACCAGGCTATCCTGGTTGCCGCCATCGAGGAGACACAACGAACTTGAAATACCCAGGCTCTGAAATCCCTACATTGTTATGCTAAGTAGTCCAAGGCAGACAAGGCTTATTTTATGAAAGCAAGAGATTGTAATGCAGAGGGGTGAAGATTTGATATTATTTTTAGCAATTTGTCTCCCTCTGTACAAAATGTATATGTCAGTAGATAACAGTAGATGACAGGGTCTGTTCTCACTGGTTCCAATTTCCAACATGTTTGCTAAAATTTTGATCAGCAGTTGCGTTCCTATACAAATAGATTTATACAGAGTGAGACAATCTATGATAATCACAACACATCTTCACCCTTCTGCTTTGATAATCTCTTTCTTTCATCTAATACCATCTTTATTTGAACATTCACCGATGGGATGCTTCCATTATCGATGCTCAGGATATAGCACCTTGACATTTTAGAATACTTACCTCAAGTTTGGATGACACTCCCTCTTACACCCCCCCCCCCCGAAACACACACACAAAAAAACAAGCAAATACAAATCAATTAAACAATTAACAAAAATATAAAGAATATAGTGATAAAGAATCTGCCAATTAAGCTTTTTCTTCTAACATCTAGATCCCTCCTTGCTTTAAACCTCCTCAATCGATTCTGTGATAAATAGAAGAATCATATATCAGGAGGAAAGTAACACGTGTCCCAAAAGAAAGAGAACAAGGAAGAGGAGACGGACATTGCCATAAAATTTGACAGATATAAACATCCTGAGGTGTTGTAACTCGATCAACATCAATATCTTTATTTACTCATTAATCGCAACCATAATTTACATACAAAGTATACCAGCTGTGCTGGTGTTCCGAGAATGTTGTTGTCAAGTTAACAGCTTTGGGGGACGCAAATACATCTAAATACATCTGAAGGAAGGAAATGCGCAATTAGCTCCACATTCACAACAAACGCTCTTCGAGTAATTTTGTCCCTTGTCTGTAGACACTAAACGGAGTTCATGAGATCCTTTAAACATGAATAGCCACCTCTCCCTAGTGTTTCAGTTGTTCAAGTTATAATTATGGAAAGGAATTAGTGATTGAGCAGGCCACTGATGATAACGAAAAAGGGAATTCCTAACGAATTGGTTTAACTTCTCTTAGTCCCCAAACTATGTATTTACATTAATTTGTGATGAAGTCCTCAGGGGCTGATTTATTTCCAGCGGAGATAACGAGTAATATCCTTTTGAAACAGCTTTACGTGTATTGTAACAGGCTATGTCAGTTGTTCTGTTTGGAGTACTATTATCTATACAGTATTACAAACTTTAAGATACATGTAAGTTATGGAGTTAGTCATGCTGAAAAGAAGAAGAAAAAAATCGTAACAGAAATATTGCCAAACAAACAAGAGAGAATCAATTCTAAACTTATTTGATAAGCATGCTTTATAAACTACTTGAACAAGTAACATACATGATTTTATATCGTTATGTCATGCATGCTCACCAAGTTTGCTGTACTTCCGGGTTCAATACTTCTGTTTAGTTCCAAAGTACATTTAGGCAAGGATCGAATAGCAATCTGTTGTCTGTTCAGCACGAGGACAGGTGTAAACACCGATTAAATTGAATGTTAATTAAAGACCCAAACAATTTGCGAAGAGTTAGTTTTTGGAAAGAGATATTGCGGAGCACTGACAAAATGGTCGGGCGGTTCAGGAAAATGACGGTATTTACCGTGACCTTTACACTGCGAACCTTTATATTTATAGAAGCGGGTTTTCCCCACATCTCACACACTATGCATCTATCTGAAAATCACAGCTCATATCAGAATGTCGTGATGAGATGAATTTTTTTAGAGTAAGATGTAAACAAAAGCATGTTGAAGCATCACTTCGAAGAGAATATGAATGAAATAAAACAATTTGGTTATAATATAGAAAATTCTGTCATTTTTCCTTCTGTTGTGATATTTTCAAGATCTGAGAAAAAACCCACGATCAAAGAGTTGAGATGTTTTGCTGATGTAGAAAGATTTTAATGTTTAGATCCTAAGGAGTTTTTTTTTTCCTTCTTTTTTTTCTGTCGTCATTGAGGACCAGAGTTGCAGCTACTTTGTTTTTGGAAACGGTGTCAGGATATCTGTCGACATCGAATTCATCCTACAGTCTCTCGAGCTATCGTTCGATGAATATGGCTGGACGTCGACGACGAAGGCCTTTGGAAGGAACGGACGTCGAGACTCGAGGGAAAAGCGTGAGTAGAGAACCAGTAATGCGGTGTTTGATTGGGTTTTGCAAAGATTCCAGTTTGTGCAAAGATATGATTTAACTTCGAAACAATGGATTGTTCCTGTCTGAAAGGTCGATTATTTCAGGGTTGAGTAAAACCCAGGGAAACTATATTTCGGAATGATTATCGCGTCAATGCAAATTGTGAATAAAATATGCAGTAACGGTAATACATGTATTTTCAAAATTTTGATGAGGTGGTGATATGAGACACATACCTCCACTGACTTTCCTTTAGCTATTATACATGAATTAATTGGATTTTGCCACAAAAGAATCGTCTAATGTCAGTCGGCTTAACCTATAGTAGAGGTGCAATTTCGACGTATTGTACAGTAAAAACATTAACAAAAAGTCCACAGTATTAGTGTACCAACTAATATTATGACGTTACCTCATCTAATTTGCATTCAACGTGTCTTTGTGATCCATATCTCGGTTTCGAAAAAAAGAGAAGCTTTTAAATGACGTCGTTTACTTCATTTTGATTGGTTACATTGAGACATCTAGTGCTTACTCATATAATTTGACTCATTAAGGAGTGAAATGGAGACTCTTGCTGTAAAATATTTTATGTCAAACAAGTTTTTGTTTTCACTATCGATTTGCCGCAAAGGAAAATGAAAACGTTGTTTCTATCTTTCTTTCTATATGCATATGGATTGTGTGTCATCAATATCGTTTGGCAGTCTTGTCTTCTTGATCATTTTGATGTAACTAATGTATTCCCACCAGGTGTATATGTATCATTAATTATATTTACGTTTCTTTTCCTTTATTTTCAATTTCCCTTTACATCATTCCATTGCCTCCCAAGTTCACCAAAAATTCAAGGCCATCTCTCCCAAGAAATTTTCTGCGAAGATTACTAAATCGACCACTCATAATTTCACTCAAAGCATCACGCACAAACACACCTATGAACATTAACCCTTACGCATACACGGGAACTCGCTTTTACACATAAATACACACACACGCACACACACACAAACACACACACACACTCACACACACACATGGAGACATGGACACAAAGTTCTCAAAACGTAAAGTGATTTAATGAACTTTTGCCAAGACACATCAAAGACAAACACCGGAAAGTAGAAAATTGTCAAATGATTGAAGCATACAACAGCAACAAACATACAAATTGTTATTCGGGTACAAATCAATGCTTATTATAATTTGATTAAAGTGACATCGGGTGAAATGCTGAGCCCTCGACTGTTTCACTTCTTGTAGAGATGGGAGGGGAGAGAGATACACTGTACAGAGAGTACAAAGGAGGAGATTACAAAATGGTATTAAATGTAACGCGGTAGATGAATGGTCAGATTTTACAATGTTACAATGAGGGGGATATAATCATAAAGAAACACTGACATTTCGGTTAAACAAAACGGTCAAAAGAAGCATGTAAATACACTGTATGGATGTAAATCATGACAGCATTCATTTTCAATCGGAGTGCTGGTGTACAGACGTTTTGTCTTAACTCCAGTGTAATGATTTTATCATTATGTACGAGCGTAAAGCGTGTTCAGGACTGTACAAGGATGCTAATTACAATAAAGTATATGAATGCTTTACTACGGCAAAATAAACTAACGTTCTATGCTCTAATGACTAGATGATACGTTGTGTTATAATAGTTGGTTAACATGACCGGAACATACTCAAAGATACATACTTTTTGAGACATTCACATTTTTTTTAGCTACGACAGCTCAATAACTTGGCGAAATATTACAGTCTTACAGTCCTACGGTAAATGCGAATTTTCATTCATTCATTCATTCATTCATTTTTCTATCTTCAACAAAACTTGAAAATATGATTTTTTTTTCCCACACAGAACATAAGTACATATTTGTCAACATTACAAACTATGATAAATGAAATTCATGGATATAAAATTGATATGGTGAAAAAGTAAAAAGCACAAAAACATTCTGAAGTTTAGAAAAATATACGGGAGGTGGTTGGGAATGCTGAAGCAATGCTTGTAGGGTCTGACCCCCAAACATAGTAAAATAATTATAAATAACATCTTGGTTATAGTTTTACAATGAATGTTAATCAAATACATGTCAATCAAATATATTTTGATGCCTACTATGAATAAATATCAAGACATATCAGTTACTTCAAATTTCTAAGTGTAAATTATAATATACTACTACTCGATCATTCCATTTGAAACTAAATGTACCACCTCAAGCTCTCCCGTTACAAGTGACGTAATTCAATACGTCACAAGAGGGGATGATCTAATGCAGACATCGGACAGCAAAAAAAAAAAAAAAACAATCATCAGATAGAAATAATGTGGATGAAATAGAAAAATGAAGATGAGAAAAAGAGATCGATTGAGAAGAGAAAAAAAAAGGTGAGACACAAATTCATTTTGCTAGTACATAGCGTTACCTGTTCGATCATTTTATCCCAAATCTGATAGAATTCTTGAAATATCTCTCTTCTACCCAAGCAGTGAGCTCTGGCTCAAAACAACAATCAGATCTCACATCTCTTATAGCTAATAAAAGCAACAGCAACTCCGTATAAGAATGGAGAATAATGCTGAAATTTCCCTAGCTGATAATTACAGCTTGTTTCCACGCATTTTAATGTTCGAATACAACATAAATTACTCTTTTAAAGTTGAAGCAGGGATCACTGTTCATCCTCATATCTTAGTCCTGTGGGATGTGAATTACCCCCCCCCCCCCAAAAAAAAAAAAAGATTGTAAATTATAGTCTCACCCATTAAATCATTGAGCAAACTTTCGCATGAATACGAACAGAATAAGATAATCGAATTCAATAACAAAATGAATTGTCCTGTTTGTTTCCCATTCGATCAAACCTAGTAATGTATGTCAAAAGCAAAACAAGCAACTGGGGTATTTCAGTTATAGCCTGCATCCGGCCTGCATGGTAACGTGTACCAGACTATTCTTATAGCTTGTGTTGAGCATAGGTAAATGCAGGAACAAATTGGCTAATGAAACAATAAATTTAAAAAGAAAATGTGCATTTTGGTCATATTCATTTTTATGGCCCTGCCCTGCTAAGTTTTGTCAGTTTCACTTTGTATAACTCCTTGAACCTGATACCAAGTTATTCACTTCCCTTCCTTATCAGATTTAGCTTGAGATCATATCAATTTTTAAGGGGTGCATTTTAGGTTTGCATGAAACAGAGACTTATGGAGTAACGACGGTTTTTTTTTTCTAATTGCATAGAATTTGAATGTCAGGTATAAGTGGAGCTACAAAATCTTTGTAACTTGTTTGTGACTTGTCCGTGAAGGTCAGACTTGTGATACTAAAAGAAGAGTAAATTGTAGTCAGACTTTATACAGCTTTATGCTGTTTGTCTAGAGCTCACTGTAGGACGCTCACAATCAAACATATTTTCTTATGCCAGAATATTCAGTACCTCCACGTTAAATGTTAAAACATTCAAACAATACGTGTACTATTTCATTCGAAGACATGTAAATCAGTATTGGATGATTTTGCACAAGCATACATAAACTCATTAAACGTTTATTGATGTTTTACTAGAAATGATCAGGGACTATCATTGACTATAGACGAACTGAAGGGCAATAGATTTAGCGAGACAAAAAGAACCCATGCATTATTAATACACTCTATAGCGCTTATCAGGGCAATAACCCCCCTCCCCCCCCCCCCCCCCCCGCCCCGGTTAAATACTGGGTGAGGTAAAATTAGGGTAAAAATTAGGGTTAGAGTTTGGGTTAAAGTTAGGATTAAGTTCAGGATTAGGGTCAGGGGAAGGGTACGGGGTAATTTCTCAGGGGGTAATTGCCCTAGACACCTGTAGGGAAATAAACCTTGGAGGATACAGTGTGCACGCATTCCTTCCCAGAAGAGGGCGATCATAGTTCAATCTGGTAAAGGGCACTCCACGTCTTGTGTCACCGCTGTGAATTACCCCATTTCATTATTCGCATTTATTACTCATCATGGTATAGTAACGTTCATTTCATTTCATTTCTTTATTGTCCAAATTATGTATAAAACATGGCATGGAAAATTAGTTTTGTCACACATTCATAAACACATATTGACAACAGGGACCCGTTTCATAAAACTTGTCATCATAGACAACTGGCAAATTTCTATGACAAATTTGCTCTCAGCCAATCAGATGCAAGGATTTCAGTAGCTTGTCACATCTATGACAACTTGTCACTGATGACATGTTTTATGAAACGGGCCCCAGATAAATAACAAATTTACATTACATACAAAACATCAAATGAATACTCAAAAAATACAGGGAACTACATCACAACACTGACTAGCGTCATGTGTTGAACGTGTAAAGAGGAGAAAAATGAATACGATTATGTGTACATACACAGAAAACTATGGAAGAGTCAACTGCTGCAAAAGGTATATAACCACACATTCTGAAACACCTTACGTTATACAGACCACCCCCACATCATAATCCATAACTTATAACACATATTGCACCTATTCCTAACACAGCCCCCATACACACAGCTAAAATCTGCTTTCTTTCACTGATGCCCTGACACGCCTGATGTGCACAATCAAACAACTAGTGTACATTAACATACCAAAAAAAAAAAAATCCATACATACATTTACATCATTATGAATCAAATGTGTCTTTTCCAATATACTGTGAGGAATCATGGGATATTTCCAATACAAATAAAAAAAATGTGTTTCTGTTAATACTTCATTTCAGATACCATAAAAACTATTTATTATTTTTAAGCTTAAACACAGAAGCACAAAATAAACTTATCGGGTGATTTCATAACAAAAAAATACGTACAAAACAAAACTGAAAGACAAAAAAAGAATATATATATCATATATTTCAACCAAAAAAAAAAACCAACCAAATTTGATAATCCTGCAAAGTGCATAATCATGCAAATCGTGGCAAAGTTCGTACCACTTTAGACCAAAGGAAAAGTACCAAAGCCAGAATACATGTACTTTGATAGACAGACAGATTACAAAATTCATGACTCATGGATGATGAGTATCGGCATTGTCAAGCAATATATAAAATGAGTTTTATAAATGGAAAATTATAAACATACACTACATATAAGTTTTCATGCCCATTCATAGACCTGCGCCGCAGGGGTTGTGTATGCCTATTATTACATTATTCCCCAAACCACGGTGGTACATGCAGCAAATATTAGCTTTTAACTGATTCGAGCTGAAAGACATTTTCCTCTAAATAATGTACCATTTAGAGCACTAATATCGCAAAACAAATGTTGTAACTGGCTCTGATTTACCTTTGGAATAGTCAATCATCAATAAATTACTTCAACTTTTCGACATGAGTAAGGTCATAACAAGTGTATGAATGTTCAGGTGAGGAGGCGCGGCACATGCATGTGCAGTCCGTTAACACACATGTAAACTTGATTCATTACGATATTGTACTCACTTAGAGTATCCCACCAAAGAGTCCATTCTTCTAAAATGCTGCTGCACGACAAAATCGTCTATCACATTTCACATTAGATCACATCAAATATGTAAAGTCTATCAGGAGTGCAGAAAGCAATCTCACCACTCTCAAACTCTTGAAGATAGTACCACCATCTTCCTGGTTTTTGTATTTTGAAATCAGTGATGAGATTGTGCACGTGCTCCAAATCTCTAGTGTATCGATTGATATTGACGAGACCCTCCTCGCGTTTCACCCAGGCTACAATGACCGAATCATCACGACAAACAGCTGGGTAGCCAAACATACCCTCATTCATCAAGACATTTTCCCTCCTTCCCATACCATCGCCATCAAGGCAGACGACAGCAACTACTGTATCTCTCAGTATTAGTTTCCTCGTGGTGTGAAAGGAGAATAATTGCCAAGGTGTAAATCCATCACATATTATTTCCCTGACTGCCTTACCACCCTGTGGGGTAAATACTTGGATCTTTTCGGACGTCCATTGACCCACGTAGATATTATCATCTCTATGCACAGTGAGATAACCATATCGTGCTTCATTGAAGCTCATCGTCTCGAACCTTACGTCGAACTTCTCCCACTGTGGAGTGTAGAGTGATATCTTATTTTCGTGGTCACGTACAGCACTTCGACCATCAGACAGAAATCCAATGCTAGTCACACGGACATTCAACAGCACGGCCTGCTGTAACTTGCCATCAGGGGAGTAGAGATAGATTCCACCTTTATACGATCCCACCGCCATCTTACCGTCTGGTGCACGAGTCATACAGTCCATGCTGTCTGTCATAGAGAGCTCAATGTCTGCTTTGATATCCCATGTGCAACCTTCCAGCTCTCCCAAATAAAGTTCATTGACCTTCACGTGTCTACTAAATGAAATCTTCTTAGCTCGTTCTGCCACACTTCTCGGTGATTGGTCGTAAGGATCATCTCGTCCCAGAACGCTCTTCAAGTTCTCGCACAGCGTGTCGTGTGCAAGCAAGGCGTCTTTCTCTAGCGGTACCTTCACACCGTCAGTTACCAGCTCTTCCATAGCGTTCATTTGACGAATTATTTGCCGATTTTCTTCCTCCATGACTTTTAAGTCCTTCTCGAATTTTTCAGACCATCGTTTCACTTGACATTTCAGGGCCTCTCTTCTGGCTGACAATAGTTGCATGTATTCCTCGTACGTCTTGTCGATGTCATCATTGAGCTTTCTCATCATGTTTGTTATTTCATTTCGTTGTATTTCTATGAAATCGATATGATTTTCAATGGTTTTTTTCTTTGATTTTGCCCTTTCTTGTAACTTCTTGATATTTTCTATCAATCTCTCCTCATGGATAGCTGCCTCTTCGATCTGATGCCCTGCTTGTAAATGTCTTAACATCCCGCACTTACAGCAGACGTACTCCCGACATCCGATACAGAAACACTCCTCATCATCGTTAGGATGTTTCTTACACTTCCGTCGTCTCTTAAGCGGAACTTTTCCCGAGAGCACCTCGCTCATGGCTACCACTGTGTGAGTGGAGAATGGTGTCCAGCCGGAATGTTTTGAGTCACATAACTTACACATATATTTCCCACAGTCCTGACAGTAGGACACAGCTGGTGGCTTTTCATCCTTCTCACAAACTGTGCATGTTGGATTCTTCGTTTTAACTTCGTCCACGAGAGAATTCAGGGGTACGACTGTTTGTAATTTACTCACATCTCCACTGGGTAGGGGCGTTCCTTTCCTGCATACAGGACATGTTATAGTTCGTTGGTTTGGCTGAGTTTGAGAGATACGTTCCAGACAGTCTTCGCAGAAGGTATGAGAACATGCCAGTGATTTCGGTTGGTTAAACAGTGTCAGACAAAATTCGTAATGGGACACTCCAGATTCTGGCTGCTGATTTGATGAAACGTTGCCATGGTGTCTGTTTGTCTAATAGCAAGAGATTCAAACAAAACAAAACAAAAAACACATAGCGGTAAACGCACCAACGAGTACAAAGAGAAATTAGATACTAACATTAATTTATCAAAATAAAAAGAGAGGTTAATGGGAAGCATGGTGTAAAAATGTTTGGATTCGTAATAAAGGACGAAGTAACGAAGCGCAATGTAACAGAATTTTGTAACTTTGTTCACTATACCTGTTTTCAATATGAATACTTTAAAACCGGGCTCAATAAATCTGATTTGGTGGTTCATTTGAATGGAGGAGATCACAATTTGTGTAAACTTCGATGGGATGCTTTCATTATTTTCGTCTAGTAACATCCTTCATTGTTGATTTGAATACATACATCATACTTACCGCAATTCTGGATGACTCCCCCCCCCCCCCCCCCCCCATCATCCCAATAACACACCCACAAATCAAGCAAATGAAAATTATTCAAACAATAAACAAAAAGAGAAAGAATAGTGACGGAGTTTTTTCAACATAGGCCCACTTCTTGCTTCTGCTAACTAAGGCGAATGCAAAATGTTTGCTTCCAAGTTATTAGATATCAACAATTCAGTTCATTTCAATTCATTTCAATTCCATTCAATTCAATTCAATTCAATTTATTCGGAATTTTCTGCATTGAGCATAATGTTACAAATGATATACAGTCATTTTTTCTAACACAATAAGGAATACAGTCTACGTACATCCAAACATTATTGAAGTTTATGCGTACAATGGGCCGTTAACAGCTTGAAGAATAGAAAAAGAAAACACGTCGGTTGGGAGCTACTCAGGATAGTGAAACAGATGGTCTGACTGAATTATGGTACATGTATTGTGGGATGCAATTCTTTAATTGGTATATGTGGGAATGAGTAAACTTTGTGGGAATTGTTTCTTTAATGAGTGATTAAGCAATGTTTTATATCATTTGTCGCATGTTTGAGCACAAATCCACGACGAATGTCTTTATTATGTGGAAGAGCTTTCTTTTATCGTTGCTTTGTTCCCCCCCCCCCCCGTAAAACAAATCAAAGTCAAAGGGGCTAAACCAAAATTAACACATTTCTTTTCTCTTTCTTAAAGAGGTCTTCGTGGATTTACACCCACCACATCATTCCATTTGGATTTAATGAAATATAATTTTATTATTGTCATATTACTACTTAGAATGCATGAACTTTGCACAAAGTTTCTCTCCGCTAGTGCACAGTCGTTGGCAGGGGTTAAGCAGCATGACTCAGTAATAGCAACTGAGATATTCTTTTTTTATCTTGTTATGACCCTTTCGTCCGAATGCCGGGCCCTGCCGGCGCCGCTGCATTACCGGAAAGACTTTTTATTTACGTGCATATCTGATTATACCTAAACTGCACTTACCTTTCAACCTTGATATTGACAATGACATCAGTTGGCCGCATCTTGGTTTGTTTGTTTGTTTTTGTTTTGTTTTGTTTTGTTTTTGTTTTTTGTTTTTGTTTAAACTGAACTTCTTCCCCATAGAGCACTATTGATCAGCAGAGTATCATTTATTTCCGCTTCTGACGAATCAAACAACATACCAGCTTACATTTAAATCAGATTCTAAAAATTTTGTATAAGATAAACAAACGGCTGATGTTTTTGACGATCGGGACAAATTCAATTGGTCTGGATTTTCCTAAGCTACCCGTAGATAATGTATACAGAATGAATTTTTTTATTTTTGTCAAGACAGTGTCCGTGCACAGTTATAAATCACTCAAGAATGTCCCGTTTGCACTCTTGTAAACTTGTGAACCCTTTCATTGTAGTTTGACACAAGAATTTTCCTCCAGATGTACATTCCTCCTTCATGTCTCACCTTCACAAACTATCTCTACGTAAATGCATAGACGTTCGAAGGGGCTTGTCAGCATGACTCTGTTAAACAACCAATCAATTTTTTTTACCTTAACTGTTAGAACACCTCGTTCGTATGCTATTATTGGAGTAATTATATTTCTGTTATTACCATATAAGCGCCTTGTCTTCTTTTATAATCATTGTTATTTCATATTACGCATACGAATTTACCTCACCAACGTTAAGTGTAGGAGGATTCCATTTACTTTTGTAGACATAAATTTAGCGAGACTATATGATGTAAAATTTATTCTATTGTATAACATAAAAAAATTTTATTTTTGTCAAGACTGTGTCCGTGCACAGTTATAAATCACTCAAGAATGTTCCGTTTGCACTCTTGTAAACTTGTGAACCCTTTCATTGTAGTTTGACACAAGAATTTTTCTCCAGATGTACATTCCTCTTTCATGTCTCACCTTCACAAACTATCTCTACGTAAATGCATAGACGTTCGAAGGGGCTTGTCAGCATGACTCTGTAAAACAACCAATCTAATTTTTTTACCTTAACTGTTAGAACACCTCGTTCGTATGCTATTATTGGAGTTATTATATTTCTGTTATTACCATAGAAGCGCCTTGTCTTCTTTTATAATCATTGTTATTTCATATTACGCATACGAATTTACCTCACCAACGTTAAGTGTAGGAGGATTCCATTTACTTTTTATTTTTGTCAAGACTGTGTCCGTGCACAGTTATAAATCACTCAAGAATGTTCCGTTTGCACTCTTGTAAACTTGTGAACCCTTTCATTGTAGTTTGACACAAGAATTTTTCTCCAGATGTACATTCCTCTTTCATGTCTCACCTTCACAAACTATCTCTACGTAAATGCATAGACGTTCGAAGGGGCTTGTCAGCATGACTCTGTAAAACAACCAATCTAATTTTTTTACCTTAACTGTTAGAACACCTCGTTCGTATGCTATTATTGGAGTTATTATATTTCTGTTATTACCATAGAAGCGCCTTGTCTTCTTTTATAATCATTGTTATTTCATATTACGCATACGAATTTACCTCACCAACGTTAAGTGTAGGAGGATTCCATTTACTTTTGTAGACATAAATTTAGCGAGACTATATGATGTAACATTTGTTCTATTGTATAACGTAAAAATGTATCAGTATCATTATTGTTATTATCAACGCACATGCACTGCACACCCCCACACATGCACACACTCACATTTACATTCACGCACAGACATTGCAACGTACTACACAAAATACATGGCCCCAGAACAACCATTCTCAACTTTGCACTCAAATCCTCATGACTCATAACAACGATCATCCTGACCAGGGTATCATAAGTAATCACAGTAAATACTACACTATTTCGGATTTCAATAATATGTTCAAATCTTCACTTGATTCCACTGCAAGTCATGTTAATAATTCCCGTAGTAATTCCACAAATAGGAATGATGACACTAATTATAACCCCATTAAAGATTTTAGCTTATTCCACTGGAATGCTAGAAGCTTAAACAAAAATTTTGATTCATTTGAACTACTTCTTCTTTCTTTACAAAATTTTCCCTTTTCCGCAATCGGTATAACTGAAACTTGGCTAGGGCACACGTCTCCAAATTTGTTTAGTCTTGATAGATATAAAATATTTCGCTCTGATCGTAAGAGAGGTAGAGGGGGAGGGGTAGCCCTATATATATATAACGAATTGCGAGTAAAAATAAGAACTGATATTGATATTGAAGGTTGTGAAAGCCTGTTTGTGGAAATCATTAATGATAAAATGAAAAATAAGATAATTGGTGTTATATACAGGCCACCAAATCATAAAACCGAAATGCTTTTAGAAAATTTTGATGAATGCCTCAACACGATTACACAAGAAAATAAGGAAATTTATATTATGGGCGACTATAATATTGACATGACGAAAATAGATACTTTAGCGGTAAAATTAAAAACTATTCTTTTTTCATATGCTTTCCATTCCCATATTGATAACCCAACAAGAATATCCCAAACATCTAAAACCTTGTTGGATAATATTTTTTCTAATAACTTTTCTGTAAATAAATTTATTAATGGTATTTTATATTATGATATATCTGATCATTTACCGATATTCATTATTCTTCGTTATTCTGAAAACGTCAAAAGTATTTCAAAACCCAGGCCGATAATGTACAGAAAAGAATCAGACGAGAATATTGAATTACTTAATCTTGATTTAGTGAAGGAAGAATGGCAAGAAGTGTATCTTCAAAATAACGCCGATAAAGCTTATGATATTTTCCTAGATAAACTTTTATATTATTATCGAAAAAACATTCCTTTAGTTAAGAAAAACACACGCAGAATGAACAAACATCCCTGGATTACAAAGGGAATCATCAATTCAATAAAAACCGGTAATAAATTGTATAAACTGGCGATTACTACCCACAATACAAAACATTTTACAGATTACAAAAAGTATAGAAATATACTCAGTAATTTGATTCGTATTTCTCGTAAAATGTATTATTCTGATAAGTTTGATAATCAAAAGGATAACGTAAATGGTTTATGGGAAACTATATATGAAATAACAGGTAAAAATAATAAGGAAACATTGTCCGTTTTTTATAATGACAACAAAGAACTCATAAACCCTGATGAAATATCTGACGCTTTTAACTCATACTTCGTAAATATTGGCCCCCAATTAGCTTCAAAAATAAAAAACAAACATGTTCATTCAAACTTTACTGAATTTCTTCCACCAAACTGCGACAAATCCCTTTTCTTTACCCCAACAGATGAGGAAGAAATACTGGAGATTGTTAACAGATTAAAACCAAGTAGATCTAGTGGCCATGATGAAATAAGTGTTTATATACTGAAGAAAATCATCAAACAAATAACCACACCTTTATCTTACATTTTCAATCTTTCACTGTCTTCTGGAATATGCCCAAACTCATTAAAAATTGCGAAAGCAGTTCCAATTTTCAAAAGAAAAGACGACCCTTCTCTTTTAACAAATTATAGACCAATATCGTTATTACCTAGTATTTCTAAAATTCTGGAAAAAATTATTCATAAACGCCTGTACATTTTTCTTCATGTAAATGACCTACTTATACCTAATCAGTTTGGATTTAGAAAGGGCCATTCCACTGATTTAGCTATAATTCAATTGTTAGATAAGATTACTGAATCTTTTGCAATAAAAAACATTTTATAGGAATTTTCATGGATTTATCAAAGGCTTTTGATACCATAGATCATGATATATTAATTTACAAATTAAAAAGATATGGTATTCGTGGTTTAGCACTTTCTTAGATTATTGATTATTTATCCAACAGAAAGCAATATGTACTATTTAAGTCATCTAAATCTCCGAATTCTAATATTGTATGTGGTGTTCCCCAGGGATCAATTCTTGGCCCCCTACTGTTCCTTGTATATATTAATGATATAATAAATACATCTAAAACTCTTAAATTTATACTTTTTGCGGATGATACTAATATTTTTTACTCCCATGAGAACCTTGAAACACTGTTTAATACTCTGAACACGGAAATAGACAAAGTCTCCCGATGGTTTATATGTAATAAATTATCCCTTAATGTCTCTAAAACAAATTTTATACGTTTCAAACCTACTGCTTCACAGAACATTAACAGCAGTTATAATATCAATATTGATGGATTATCTTTAACTGAAGTAAGATTTACTAAATTCTTAGGAATCACAATTGACTCGAGTTTAACTTGGAACGATCACATTCATAATATCCACACGTCTGTCTCAAGAACTGTAGGAGTTTTATATCGACTGAAAAACTTCATTTCTCAAAATTCCCTGACTATTCTATACAATGCATTGATCTTACCACATATCACATACTGCAATATCGCTTGGGGAAACTGTGGCTCAACTAAAATTAATCCAATTTTTACTCTCCAAAAACGTGCTGTACGTTTGATTACCAATTCCCGTTACTTATCCCCATCCAATCCCCTATTTCGTCAACTAAAAACATTGAAAATTGAGGATCTTCACACCTTTCAAACTGCTGTTTTTATGTATAGATATACATTTAATTGTCTTCCAAAATTTTTTGATGGCTTCTTCACTCCAAATTTCACCGTTCATTCATATCCAACACGTCAGTCGTCCGATTACCATCTCGAAAACCCCAGAATCATTTTAGCTCAAAAATCATTAAAGCACAATGGACCAGATATTTGGAATTCTTTACCCCCTAATTTAAAACAACGTACGTCGTTGAACATTTTCAAACGAGAACTAAAAAACACCCTCATAATCCAGTATACTTCTGACACATAAATATTCATACCACCTGGTCAACAAACACCCTAAACAATGAGTTCACGGCCATAACTGAAGTAACATTCACCTCATCACACTGATACACAAAATAACACTCAACGTACAAACCAAGATTCATCCCAACACAATGCACACCGCACTGCACCGCACGCCCTTCGCACAATTACTTCCCACTCAGTGAGTGGCAAGATTTTCTTTATGTATCTCTTCGTTGAGCCCATTGCACAATTACCCCCCACTCAGTGAGTGGCAAGATTTTCTTTATGTATCTCTTTACCTGGGGCCATCATCCTCGTCAAGCTTAGCTTATGATGATGGTCCCCTGCATTTCATTTTTATCATTTCCTGTTGCTTCCTTTCATATATGATATTCGTTCTTGAAAAAAAAAAGAAAATGTATGTAAGATCCAAACGTTACGAATATTAGCTGTGTAAATGACTATGTAAGTATTTTGTTGATTTGTTGATTTGTATTGATTTTGAAATGCAGAAATAAAAACTGAACTGAACTGAACTGAACTGAACTGAAATATTTGACACCAGGGGGAAAGTAACTCGTGCAACAAAAGAAAGAGAACAAGGAAGAGGACGAGGACATCGTCATAAAAATTTACGGATACAAACATCCCGAGGTGTTAATACTCTCATTTATCTCTGCCCATTACAAGCTTATTCACGCGCTAGTATAACTGTGTCTATATAGTTTACAAAGTATTACCAATTTTAACTCTGCTGATGTTTCTAAAATTTTGTTGTCATGTTAACAACTTTCGGGGACTCAAATTTGTTGAAATGCATCTTAAGGAAGGGAGTATGTCTAACATCATTATTTCATGAACCAATTAGCTGCACATGACAACAAACGCTCTTTTAGTAAATTTGTCACTTATCTGCATACACTATAAAAGAGTTCAAAAATAACCATGAATAGCATGCACCTCTCTCTTGTGTTTCAGTCGTTTAAGTTATGAGGAGGACGTGATTGAGCAAGCCACTGTTAATACAGTAAAAAGGGAAGTTCTAAGGAGGTCTGACCTGTACCAAGTTCTACTCATGTCTCCCAATTCCTCAAACGTCGATCGTTCTACACTAATTTCGGATAAGTCCTAAGGCGATGGTCTATATTCAATTCAATTCAATTTTTATTTCATTTTTCGACAAGAAAATATAGACATCAATTTTTTGGGAGATAATGATAAATACATTTTAAACAAAAGCAGCAAAATCGTAACAGAAATGTTGACCTAACAAACAAGGGAGAATCAATCGTATAAGCTTATTTGATAAACATGCGACAAATTTTGTAACACTTAGTGTCACGCACGAGTAACATGCATGTGTGTATATCGTTTCCTATGCTTACCAAGTATGCCGCACTTCCCGGTTCAAAATTGCTGATTTATGTCTGGTTCCGAAGTCCCGCTCGGAAGTATGGGATCAAAACCTGTTGGTCTGTTCAGCGAAGGCGAACACATTCACATATATATTGAATGTGGTCTTACTTTTTAGACTAAGACCCAAACAAAATATGAAAAGTTAGTTTTTGGACAGAGAGGTGCACTATGTTCGCACTGACAAAATGGCAGCGATTAAAGCAGCTTTCAGAACAATGTTTGCATATTCTTCGTGACCTTACCCTCTGAACGCTTCTATTAATAGAACTGATAAGTGGGTTTTCCCCCATATCTCAAACATTATGTGTTTATCTGAAAATCACAGCGCATTGTGCCATAATTATACGCTTGAATGAATAAACAGCGCATAATGAAATTTCGCTTTGTATAGTGAGCTATTCATCTGACATTGATGAACATTTTCTGAAAAGAGAAATATATCAACAAAAGTCGTCTTTTTAAGGGATCACTTCAACGAGTATCTTAGTAAAATGAGACAATTGGTCTGTTGGTTATTCAAAAATGTCCGTCTTTTATCCTTTTGGTACATAATCATCAAATTTTCTTTTTTTTTAAATTCCTGAGACTTATCAAACCACGAGAATTTAAAGAGTCTAGATTGTGTGCTGATGTATTCATCATTTGATGTTCTGATACATATCATGTAGAAAACTAAACTTTATTACTGATATATCTGGAAGCATATGATTATTGCATTCCACTTGATGCTGCATGGTGTTAACGAGGATACCGCAACCTTCTGAAGTTGGGGAGGGATGGTTTAGGATTAGGGTTTGGTGGTGGTCCTGGGTAAATTCACACAAGAAGTAAACGTTTATTTTGAGACAAGTATGCATGTCACAGTCTGCAAAAGACTTTGATAAAGTTATAGGAGGGGGAGAATATCATGTTTGATCAACAACCTCCGAAACATTCATATCGAACTGTAAAACATAGCAGGATTTTTTTTTCTATTTGTTTGTTTGTTTTACTTTTAACTTAATTTAACTCCGGTTAGTTTTGTGAGACATTCTGCCGAAGATATATTTTTAATTAATCTGAAACGATGCCCTTTATCAACAACCATGAACAGGGAAAATAAAAAAAAAACAATAATTATTTTCAATCTGTTGGATTATAGAGTATAGCCATATTATTTAGAATACATGTCCTTCATGTTTTCGCATCACTAAACTGGAAACACATTTGTCATCCCTGCCATGTCATAAGCCAAAACTTCGAATTTAATGAACTGATCCTTACCAGTCATATACTTTTGTTGTTGTTGTTCTTTGGTAGCGGGTTTTTAGTTAACACCGTAGCTGACAGTTAATGCCAACGGAAACATTGGGCTGAATCATTAATCTTTATTGGGAGTTCTAAGCATCAAAAGCAAATGTGATTATGGTACTATATAGTAACGAGTCTGACTCGGTGGAGGATTAAAACATGGTTAGTACTGATACAGAATCTCCCTATGATACATCATATTAAATATTTGTCAAGAGTGAAGTGAAACTCCAGTCTGTGTCAAAGTTGACGCTGTTTTTTTGGTTGTTTGTTTGTCGTTTGTTTTGTTTTTGTTTCTTGCATGTCAGCTAAAGAAACCCGGAATTGGATAAGCTGATGAAACCCGGAAGTGTGCTCCCCCCCCCCCCCCCCCCCACACACACACACTTTTGAAAACGTGGCGCCGGCGATGAAGTGTCATCAAAATCAGAATCCCTTCCACCACCACCCTAAAAAAGAAAATAAATAGATAAAAAGTAGAATGAAACAAATTTCGAAGTTTAACATATTAAGCTCATGAAATGATGATAGCAATCAGACTGATATCGGACAACTTATATTATCATGAGGTGATAATATTAGACACATAAACCTCCACTGACTTTCCTTTATTTCATTTATTGATTTAGCATTGTTATAGAAATGAATGGTCTCATCTCCTCCAACTAAACTTGCACCTACTTCTTACAAGTACATGTACATATGTATATGTATATATATATATATATATATATATATATATATGTGTGTGTGTGTGTGTGTGTGTGTGTGTGTGTGTGTATTCATTTGCTGTGTTATATAGTCAAATTATTGACAAGAAAAATAAAATCTATATTATTTTCATGCACAAACTTAAAGATTTGTATTGTCATGGGAACATCACCGCGACTAATTTGCATAAAACGTGTCTTTGTGGCCTATCTCTCTTTTGACAAGGAAAAAACAAAAACAACAGGAGAATATTTTAAATGCCATAACTTATCAATGCTTGTCTGGTTTTGCAGGAATATTTTTGAGATTTCCGGAATTTACACTTTTTATTGAAAAAAAAAAAGTGAACTCATCCATTCGAGAAGTGTTTTTTTTTTGAGAGAGAGAGAGAGAATAAGACCCTTCTGCTATAAGCTTATGTCAAACAAATATCTTCTTCACTCCTCGTTTGCTGTAGATTTGTTAAAGGCAAGAAATAAAAAAAAAATACCTGTCATGATATTATGAGATGTGTGTAACACTGTGCTACGTGTCACTGTGGGTTTGTGGTGTACTTATGTGTTAGTCACGCAGAAGTTTTTGCTTTTGCTTTTAACCTGATCAATTTCTACCATTATTCTCTATTATATCCCTCATGTAAAGCTTCTTGCCATAGGATTGTACAGAGCACGAACATGGTGTAGTTTTACTAGCTAGCTACGAGCAGCTGGATGCGGTGCAATTGGTTACTAGCCAGCGGGATATAGTACTTTTGGGAATCCACGATCTGCACCCATCGTGATCGTGCGATCGATATCGACATTTCTCACTCAAGAATGTACGCAGTGCGCGTAGTAGCGATACTTTTGAGCGACAGTCCTGTGCGTGGCTTGTAGCTAGCGCTAGCAGCGCTTTGGAATTGCGCGACGGCATAATTACAGAAATCTGTGGTGCGATGGCGTGTGTGTGTAACGTTATTTGCAATTAGTGTGATCAATGCATTCAGCTCAATTGACAAAGTGACTGGTTCAAGTAACGGAGGAATGATCGCAGGAGGACACCATATCAGGTACGAATTAGGAATAAACTAAAACCGATTTTGAAGATGATCTGGGTAACGAAGCTGCTTTTGGCCTACTTCTAACGTAGTCCTGGACCTCCTCGATCTTTCGGAGTTTTGCACGCTGTGTAGTAGTGTAGCTCGTGTGTAGGAATCAACAACAGCGCAGCGGTGTCGTTCGCTACGCGCTGCACGCACTGCTGCTGCACAGCTACGGCCTAACGGTAGATTTATCGTTCAAGAAACCTGCACATTTTTCCAAAAGGGAACCGTCATTACTCTAGTAAAATGCTCGAGAGGGATATAAAACAAATATCGACTGCTTTCTTTCGGGCCATGGTAAAACTATTTGACCTCGGTGATTTCTCAACAGTGCCATGTCCCTCGACTTCGTCTCGGGACATAAGCACTGTTGAGAAATCACCTCGGTGCAAATAGTTTTACCATCTCCCTCTGCAGCAGTCGATATTTGTATACTGTTTCGTCATTACGCCATTTCCACCTCATTCTCAATTTCACTCAAGCACAAACACATCTACGAGTTTTAACACATAAATGTTTACACACACACACACACACACACACACACACACACACACATGCATCACGTACACAAAGAAACACAGTGTAACTTATCATGCACGCACACATCCATGAATACAAATAAAACCATGTAATACTCTCAAAATGCCAACACAATGAAACAGGCTGAAATGAAGAAGATCTACATGTCAAAAGACAATGTTTATTAACAAACATCATGATAAACAACAATGTTGCTGAATTTAAGTCAGAATCATCGCGAATGTCTCAGATAACAAAACAGAGTTCTGGAGCCGGAAGCATGCTGAAGGGTTTGTTTCCAGCAAAGAGTGAAATAAATATCTCAACATGTGATACTACACATCACATCTCAGTCACTCCTATCAAAAGTGAGGCATCATCACAGCGTTCAGTGTGGAACGACGAAGACATAAGGATGATCTAACAAGTAGAATGGCGACAGGCTGTGGTGGAGACTCACTTCACGGTACGGCGATGAATACGACGAAGTCGGTCGGCTGCTTCGGGAGAGAAAGTCTACAGACATCAAGGGATTGGTGGCGCCCTGCTGCTTTCGATGAGATGTCGTCTGCGGTAAATTGATGACGTCACGCTCGTCGCTGATACGGAAAGTCGACCAGGAATCCGATGGTCGGCTGCTACGAGACAGGAAATCGACTGACATCGCTGAGTCGTTGATGGCGAACTTCTTGGGTGGCGGTGTGTTCTGATGGTCGATGACGTCGCATTCCGTTGATCGCTTACGCTTTCCTGTGGATGAAGACTCCGGTCCCTTGATCTGGTTGTTGGTGTCTAGTCGAGTAGAGAGGGAGTTGAGTGAAGCTCGACGAAGCCGCGAACGGCGATTCTGAAACCAGACCTGAAGATGAAGAAAAGAAAGACATGACTTTACCCTATGTGCTTCATGCAGAAACAGAACTTGTAATGGACATAAATCCTAAAATAAAGCTGATACACAATGTATTTGAGGATATTGTAGATAGTAGTTGGAGGGTATGGCAAATTGTTTTTATGCAACAACTGATTAACCACAAAAAAGTCACACACTTTGAGAAAATAATGAATTTTTAGCTCCAGGCAATGATTTTCTGGCCGGTACTGAGAATGTTTGAGTTCTATATTTACGTAGGTAACATCATGATATTCATTCTAAATAAAGAAATCCAATGTGTAAACTGTATTTAACAACAGTCATATCATTTTGTCGTTCAAAGTCATTTAAACAATTTATGCCATAAAATATAGACTTGATGATATATGTATACATCTCTATCATGATCATAAATGTTTAGATATCCATGAGATCAAATTAAATCATTTACAGGATTCTTCTTCCGTGGTTGATTGCATTTATTCATTCATACAAATGTAGGTGAAGAATATCTTTAGCATTACAATCGCTTTACACAGCCCTGATTTTACATACTTGTATTCTGTCTTCATCGAGGCCGAGTGAGGCAGCCAGTTTCTCTCTCGAAATGATGTCGGGATATCGGTCGATGTCGAATTCAGCCTTCAGCCTCTCGAGCTGCCATCCGGTGAACACGGTCGGACGTCGACGACGGAGGCCTTTGGTAGGAACGGACGTCGAGACTTGAGAGAGAATCGAGAGCGGTGAATCAGCCATGCTGAATTGGATTGGTTTTGTACAGATGCTGGTTTGTAGGATAAACCTCAGAGGTGCGACTTAACTTCAAGAAAATCTGAATGAGGTGTGGTGATAGAATATATCAAAGTAGCTGGTAGCCTTGCAGTGATTAAGTGGGTTATGAATTGGAGAAGCCACGCACCACTTTCACAAGCCCTTAACAAGCAAAGTGGTTTGATTGGTCTGATAAACCGACCAATAGGCGTGACAGGATTAGCAATTGAGGTAAAGTTGTAGTTTCATGAATGCCCACAGACTTCCACTATTCAAAGGGTAGTGTGACTGTCCTAATCTATGTCGCAAATACAAGAGGGCTATCACTTTTCCTTTGTTCATTAGCGGTCTAATTGTCGGTCCGCTGCCGACAAACCAAACAATACCCTTGTAGCAACTTCCCAAGATCGACAAGGAACAAAAGGAGTAGAGGAACAATAGACTATTTCTTGCGCTCGTCGTACAGTCGGTTATTACAGAACATGGTTCTATTTAGAGATCTTTGAAAACTCTGAAACTCATCTCTGAAAATTGTCTTGATGAAGAGCAAAACCAAATTTTTGCCCATGCTCAAGATGACATTATTAAATGCCGTCAAAATGAAACCAAAAAGACAAAGTGAAATTGTTATTTATAAATACAACTTTACAAACAGTCACCTTTGGAAAAAAGGGAAAATGAATAGATTCGAAGTTTAAATAATTTATATGGGGTACTAACGTCATCGACTCTTTCGCCTTTAAAAAAAGAAATACGAGAAACATAAGTCACATTAAACTCCAGTCCGACTCATTTATTGTTCTTGACTTTTTTGTTTGTTTTTCTTTATCTTGGTGGCCCAACATTTTTTTTTTCTGTGGTCCCGGGCCACCTGATCACCGCTTATGTCGATCACTGTGTAATAATAATACGCAAGTATGGACATCTATTGGAGGTTGAATTTGATGCTTACTTTAACAATAATCTCAAGTTGCAATTTGCTGAACATAGCCAGGCGTCGATGTCGCTGGTAGGAACGGACTTTGAAGTGTGATCGAGAACACTAATCTCCGTGTAACTATCGATAGCATACATAGAGTTTAGTGATCGAGAAGAGAGTGTAATAAATCAGCCATGTTGGAAAGTGGATACGACCTTAATTTAGTATAAGGCGTGTAGGGTGAGAACGTTTGACGTGTGCAGCTACGTGAAATATATATATATTTTCGATTCACCGTATGACCAGTTTTCGTTGGGAAGTTCCAATTTCCATTCAGAGAAAGTCTCACAGGTCAAATCAAAGGACCAATGGGGTTGAATAATAACGGCACAGACTGGGACGTAGTTCGTATCTTAAGTGATCTGTCACTCGAGTTCTTTCACTGGCTGATGTAGTCCCATTCTTCAGGTATAGACTGAAAGAGAACTGTGCGGCAATTGAACCGACAAAGTTATACTGAGACACTATGGCTTTCTTTCAGAGATTACATTAATCTCTATGCTTTCTTCTCACTCGAAACGCGCGCCCCGGTTGTGATGATCCTATCATAATACCTAATCACGTGTTTGCTTTTGTTCATGACAGGATGCAAGAAATTAAGGAGCAGATCGTAAAGAATAAAGATCGTCCTTTGAACAACCCACACAGAAGAAAGGTCTATCCTATCAAAGAGTTGAGATCAAAGTTTTGCCGAAGATTATTTTGGCGTAAAGTCTCCCTGTCAATCATGGCCATAATATGTCAATAGTGTTGTCTTTGCATCAGTTAAGTTGAATTGTTCTGATAGTGCTATAGACACAGGTTACGTTCAATTACTGTACAGAGAGGATGGGCCATCATCTCCTATACAATTGATGGTCATTCAATCCTCTAGGTCCTAGTTATCGGTGTGGGTATGTAAGCATACCATATATTCATTTGGTTGTGTACGTATCATATCAACGTGTCATGTATGGAAGCTTGTATGTATAAACCTGCTTTTTGAAAAGAGAGAGAATATAAATGGGAGAAAGTGCAAACTTTTATATCTGATAAATGGAAGGGAAAGGTTCATGATTATGTAAATATACATGCAGATAAAAAGTGAAGAAAACATAGCCTTATCATAAAAGTAATAAGACGTGTTTTACCCAGAGCACACACTGATGAGGTCCTCACGCACGAATGAATTAACAAACCAGCAACCCTTGAAAATAAGAAGGCAAAATGACAACTTCACTTCGTAATACTGTGATTCAAGAAATAAAATGCAAATCTTACAGCAACTCTTTTAAACCCTTCGACACGTATTATGCGTGTGGTAGGAATTCAACACCGTTATCAAATGTCTGTATCGCCTCTTTACTGGAATATTTGATTGTTTGTAATGATGTCATAACGACTTGATATCTGTTCAGGTTTTGTAAGAAAGCGTCGAGTCATTCTGATATAGCCAAGGGAATGCTTCCGTCTAAAGGACATGAGCTTACTGTATTACTATTACTTTTGTGCATAAGATGTATGCCGTTGTTCATGTACCTATCATAATGGCATATTTTTATACAGACATTCTGCATAGCTTGGCCTGTGAATATTTAGAAAGAATATGTGTGTCCATTTCTTTGTAGAGATTGCCGTTTGTTCGAAAGTAGTGATAGAGGTCTATAACAGGACAAACTGTTGTATCTCACATTACCTTTCCAAGCATCAAAAGACTCAACACTTCGTTTGTTTTCTTTGATCTCTCCCGTCTTCCCTCTCTCTCTCTCTCTCTCTCTCTCACTCACTCTCTCTAGAACTCTAGTTCATGTTGTCAATGCCAACAGTTTATTTTGGCACAATATTTTTTTATACCAATAATTAATTTCATTTTATCAAAATAAGCTCGTGTTTTGATAGCATGAGCTTGAGTTCTGTTCTATGTTTCAATATTATTGCAACAACACGTGGACTCCTTTCTTTCTTTCTCTCTCTCTCTCTTTTTCTATATATATATATATATATATATATATATGAGTGTGTGTGATAAAACATCTGTGTTTATGTTTTTATTTTTTCATGGTATGGTCCTTTTGCATAGTATGTGTAAGACTCATTTAAAAAAAACATAAAAACACTAAAAACAGAAACAAAATACACCAAATGCACAGGCACTCACTATACAGATAGACCATATGTATATATACACACACACACACACACACACACACACACACACACGCACACACACACACATATATATATATATGTATATATATATATATATATATAGTTATACACACACACAACTACGAATTCATCCAGCCACACAACGGTCATACACTTCAACTTTAAAAAAATATACTCCTGAATGACAAATTTGTTCACAGAAAATGATTTGGTAATAAACCGGTGTATTTATTTACAATCATAATTCAGAATTGTGTTCAAAGCTGAAAGTCATAGTGGGTTACTATGATACACAAAAAAAAAAACCATTGCTCCACGTCACAGAACAGGTTTCACTAGGACTCGTCACGACGAATGTCCAGGATCAAGATGGCATGATAATATATGATACTGCAATCGTTATGTAGAATGACGATGGGCTGTGGTAATAGAGACTACCGATTGCTTTCAAAGTTCGGCAGCATCACAGTGTTCAGTAAGGTACGACGAAGACATAAGGATAGTCAAACATGTAGAATGGCGACGGGTTGTGGTAGAAACTCCCTTCACGGTAAGGCGATGGATACGAAGAAGTCGGTCGGCTGCTTCGGGAGAGGAAGTCTACAGACATCAAGGGATTGGTGGCGCCCTGCTGCCTTCGATGAGATGTCGTCTGCTGCAAACTCATGATGTCACGCTTCTCGTTGATGCGGAGAGTCGACCAGGAATCCAGTGATCGGCTGCTACGAGACAGGAAATCGACTGACATCGGTGAGTCGTCGATGGCGAACTTCTTGGGCTGCGGTGTGCTCTCCTGGTCGATGACGTCAGTTGTTGCAAAGTGTTTCCTCTTACGTAGGCAGTGGGTCTCACTTTCCGCAACACCGAGACGGTTGTCGATGGAAGGTGAGAAGGACTTGAGGAAGGATCGACGATGCCGTGAGCGACGGTTCTGAAACCAGACCTAGAAAGAAAATGAATAAAATATGACTATTAAGAAACAAACAAAACAACAGTCTATCGTTCTATCCTAATACAAAGCCTGATCAATTCGGCCTCTTGAGACACTAGTTGCACAGCTTCGATTACAGTTTGTTTGTATAGAAACTGAATCAATATTCATTCGGTAATAAGCAGGAAGAATATTGTTGACAATAAGAGGTTACTTTATTTGCTACTATAATTTCATACTTATTATGCTATTATACTGCTTCAAATAATTAAATTGGATATTTCATAGTAACAAACTCAGACTATAAGCAATGTTGATATATAGTGTCATTTAAACGCCAATTGAAATGATTTTAATTAGTTGATAACTTAAACATTGGTTGAGTACATCTTTTCATACCAGATTCTATGCCGTATATCTAATATGACAATGAAACCTACGTGTATTCTGTCTTCATTCAGACCCAGTGTAGCTGCCAGTTTCTTCCTGGAAACGATGTCGGGATACTGGTCGATGTCGAACTCGGCCTTCAGTCTCTCGAGTTGCCATTCGGTGAACCTAGTCTTACGTCGAGGACGAGGTCGCTTGGAAGGACCAGACATCGGGACGTGAAGCAACGAATCAGCCATGTTGGATAGCGATTTTAGCCTGGGAGATGTTTGAGGGATCGGTGACGGGTAATCGTGTTCGGATGTTCAGTCAGGTAAGAAGACAATTCGCTTGTGACTAGCTTCTATCCCAGTTGATTCCCGTCAGTAGTTTTCATTTCATGGAAAGCTACAATTCATTTCTGTGCTGCATGTATGGTATGGGAATAGTTGATTGGTCAGACTATGCAACCAATGGGATTAACGGGATGGACGAGGGGGTAGATCTATTTTGCTTTAAACAAAAGCATCCACCTCTGACCAGGCGTGGATGGTCATTAATTTGGCGGCAAAGATCAAACTGCTTATTTCAACAATACATCGACAGTATAGCCTAAAAAGCTCGTGCGCGGTGCGTACGCTTTAATCATTGCTCCTTTCATTCCTTTTCATTTGTCACACTTTCCGCCTTTGTTCGTGCTACTTAGGAATGTACGGACCTGCCCTGCCTCCTTTTAATGGAAGTGTTATATGAGATGTGATTCAAGTTAGACTGAAGTTCCAAAGACTTTTACGCTAATGAGAATGCGGAGTCTGTCAGTCAATGTCCATCTGTCAATCTCAATCTCATTCGAGACCCACTGTGTCGTCATGGGAAAGCGAAGTTGACGTTTAAACAGGATCTCATACGCTCTTACAATAAAACAGTGTATTACCCTCTGTCCGGATTATTTCAAAGAAGTATCTTTACGCTTCATAACAAATTGATACCCGTTCGGGCTTCATGATGTATAACTTTAAATGAAAATGAGAACTAATATTCCACTACCGTTTACTCTATTGGTATTTTTTTAAGGTAATTCAATGTTATGCATGCTTTGTTCACAATAGTTGCCCTTTGCTTTGTTCACAAAGCTTGCCGAAGGCTAGCCTTACCTATAACAACATCCACTGACATTGCGTTAGAAACTTACTACTGTAATACAATGACATGTAATACTGAGCTATACGGGGAAAAAAAAACATTCATGAAGGTCTAATACATTGCAGAAACGGTCTGTTTTTATGCCTGCTCCCGGGCACCATTGCGATGATGATTACGATGATGATGATGATGATGATGATGATGATGATGATGATCATTTATCTTATCTATCCGAAATAGCCGACATATAGCCAAGATATCCCAGGAGAGTCTTCATCAATTTTTGGCACTTCGCTGAAGTAACAACAATGTCAGGTATAGGCCTATATCCATTCATCACCCAGGTGACTCTTCAGTTACCTGCTTGCACAAGTCCATGATGGTGCGATTTCTTTGGAAGCATGTGTGGCAGTATGTATGGTAAAATAGATACCTTGACATCTCTTCTTCTTGCTCGTCTTCTTTTTTGTTCTTTCTCTTTTCTTTTTCTTTTTCTTTTTTTTTGGGGGGGGCACATCTATGACAGTGTTGTTAATTGCGTATACGGTATACAGCTTGGACGACACGGATTGTCTTCTTGAATATGAATCGAATACATCTCTATCACATCGAACGATTATTCTCATACATTTTTTTATGGTCTACATTGAATCCTTCGATACAGTACCGTAAGGCCGCATATTTTCTGTTGTTGTTCCGTTAGCTAAAGAGTTGATGATCCTGTGTCAAATAATCTTTTATACTGAAAATTCATATTGGTGGCTTTAGTTGAGCACCTTCTTTCATAGTCCCATTACACTTAATATAAAGGGGCATTTTTTTTCCTATGCTATTTTGTTATGAATTATGGAATACATTTAGATTTTTTTTTCTTTAGAGGAAGACAGAGGTAAGCCATTTTCAGTCCAATCGAGTGTAAATATTCACATTTACACTTGGGTACACACACACAACTGCACACACACATACACACACACACACACGAATGTATATATATATATCAATATCAGGCGCAGCAGAATTCTGCGTCATTTACAGATCAATGTCGATAGATTATTTCAAAAGGATTTAAAAAAATGCCATAGAAATTTGTTTTGCATGTGTTGTTTTAATCAAGACAATACACACGTACTGTGCAAGTACACTACCGTCATGAGTGTCTTAACAATTACAACAAAAAGTTGTAACTTCAATAAAGCAGGATAACTGAATTGGAAGTAGATCATAGATATTCATGTGCACAACATGGGAACCTCAAATCGAACCACTTTTTCAGCTACCTACGACCTTTTTGTACGAAGATTTCCGCAGATCGCGTCATAGAATGCAGTTCACATGAATATCAATGTTGTCCTTTCCAATTCGTGCTGTTGAGTGGTGAATCTTTATCTAACATCTTATACAATGATTTGTGTTCATTATCAAAGGAGAATATATTATACACATGTTATACAATGTTACACGTTGTATCACCGCATAGAATCCTGAGACATAGCAAATCGAGCAATGCTACGTTCAGAGACTGGTCGGGCAAGTTAGTGCAGTGTTGTGAGAACAGATTTTTGGAATGAAACTAAACGATACATAATCACTGTACGAACTAATAATTATTATTTTGAATCGATCTGGACCTGAAGGAGACGTCACCGAGGAAAATAATCCTATTACATCTATTAAAAAAGAACCTTAGTAGGGGACTTCAAATTTAGCTGCAAGTACTGTGACTTTGACCGCGGCTATATATCCTTTTTTTTATTATGTTTTTTAACGGAAATAAATATCGACCTACCTACCTATGTATATGGACAACTTAAAGGGATCGTATAGTTTTGGTTGAGACCTAACTTCAGGTTTCTAACATTTCTTTTTCTTGGGGGGGGGGGTGGAGTGAGATAATAAGAAACCTCACATGAAATGTTAAAAAAAAAATTAATTCCCAGAGGGATTCAACGTTTATTTGATGAAAATTGGTTTTGAAATGGCTGAGATATTCAAAACAGAGCGATCCGAACAAAAGCTGGGACCCGCCTTTTATTGCAATGTACAATCGCTTTGTTTTACTTTGTTTTTGGATGTCTCAGACATTCCAAAACCAATTTTCATTGAATGAACGTTGAATTCCTCTTCGAACGGTATGCTCTGCGCTATTTCATATGCGGTTTCTAAGTATCTCGCAACAAAAACCTTATCCTAATCTCCACCAATACTATACTATCCATTTAACTTGGATGATGTACTAGAGTGGAGTTAGCAATGTGTCCATCGAAACCCTTTAGCTTGGGTGATGGTGTTAGCAATGTTTCCATCGAAATTATTCATTACGATTTGAACAGCTCAAGGTAACATATCATCACAAGTCTTATTACAACGAGTCTTCTGTCACACAACTCCCTGCTTGGTCTCGTTCAGGTTTGATCTGGTGCCCAGTCTTCTACAGCTCATCTCTGTAAAAGTCTTCCTTTATCTTCTTTGACTTTTTAAAGCCATGCTTCTTCATGAGCCGTTTCAGTCCAGCGCGATCATATGGAGCCAAATCTATTCGCTGTTAACCGAGAGAATGAATTCAAGAAACAAAGCACGAATGTCGGACTTGATGATCGATATTTTGTCTCAGCGAAAACATTATGTAATACAGGAAGTGTACGAGGAAATATATTATATTTAGTACTCCACATTGCATAGCCATAGGTCTGATTGAAATTTCTAATACAGTGCCATTAAAACAGAAAACATCAATGATGATGATTATCAAGAGATATATATTAAGGCACGAAATAGTAAACAAATGCATAAACATGAAAGAAAATAAAACCCCAATCTAATTATTCTGACGTTTAATCCCATTTAGTGGTAGTGGTTTCTTTGTCCCAGTTTCCTATAGAGGAAGAATAGCATGAGTTCGTTGTGTTACAAAGGATGGTTCAGTCATTATGGTCTCATGACTTGTAGAAGACTTCCATGTTGGAACCTGCATGCTGTCTTGAATGTTTGGAAATTTGAAAACGAATCCCTAAAATGCAGAAGAGTTTGATGTATTCTGTTTAATGTGAAGTGATAGCGACCTGGCAGTTCTGCATAAAATCTGCTGACATAATACTAAGAAAAACAAACAAACAAATACACAAACCAACTAAACTAAACAAAACATATCGAAACAATTTATTACCTCAATCGTCTTTCCTTTAGCATCAAGAAGAAGCAAATCTGGATTAGCATGGGGGATGACTTCAAATGTGACATCATGACTGTGTGTGTATTAGAATTTAGGTTAAGATGAATCCATATTCTATCAATCTGAACAATGAGCAGCAATAATGTAATAAAAAAATGAAATGCAATTCTACTTATTATACACATGTTACGCTATAGATTCTGTAATACCCACCGATGATGCAAATTCCACTTCATTGCAATGTCGTTATGTTCCAGTGCTCCTGATATATACGTATCACCTGACTACAACTATATATATACAGTGAATTTTCTCTCCTTTTTTGAGTACTTTCCTGCCTGCCCTTTTGTTGCTTATATGCGGTATGTTGTTGTTGTTCAACATTCTTTATTACATGAATAAACAATGTGACATCAAACGCCTAGGTTGCTTCCTGGATTAAACAGGAGACCGTCAAAAGGTAAAGACAAAGGACAATACATTATAACATGTAAATACATCTTACATACAAGACATACTCAACAAATACAATAATACATAATCACGAACAAATTGACAAACATACATTTATATATACAAACGAATTAAAATATGCAATATTTTATTCTAAAGCATACATTTCTATCTTAATAATACAATTTTGTCTCATTCTTCTGTTTTTTTTGTGTCTTCTATTTCCCTCTCACTAAGTCATTCTCTTATATGTTTATGATTATAGCCATGATTATACACTCAGCAAAAAAAGTAAGTTCCCCCCTAACATTTTTGAATATATCTCAAAAAGTGTTGTACGGATTTTCATAATTCAAACGGAAATGGATAGGAAATTTCATTACTCATAACATGAATGGCATATTATTGCCACCAGATATCATTATTGGTGTTAAAAAACGCATTTTATGTCAAAATGCATGGGGAAAAAGTTGCACTTTAGGCTATATGAAGCATATTGTATACATTTCCTATGTAAGTTTAATAGCAAATGACCTTTTTAAATTGTGTAATTCTCAGGAATTTCTTCAGGTACAATGTGCTTCCCTAATAATCAGATGTTATGCATATTTTTTAAACAATAGCCTTTTCAATATGAAAATGTTGGGAGAAGCCATGTGATTTGTAATTCCAATTTGGGTTGATCACATTAATGTGCCTATGGCCATTTTGCATCCTGCGCTCAAGTTGTAGATCAGTTTGTTGAGGGAAATGGCATCGAACGTATGGAGTGGCCTACAAGATCCCCTGACTGTAATCCAGTAGAGAATCTTTGGGATATCATTAAGCGGAAAGCAAGCAAGGAGGTGAAAAATGACACTTTACAGCAATAATTTCAGCGCATCTTGCAGAGAGCATGGGCCAACATTGAGCAGCGCCAAGTACAAACTTCAGTTAACAGTTAACGGTGGACATATCAATTATCAAATACTTGACTGTATGCTCATGAAAAGAAAGAGATAGAAAAATATGCAATAAACCATTCTTAAATGTTCAGAATCATGATTGATTGTTTGATTATTTGTGTAAAAGTCACTGCAAATCACTAAAGTGCAACTTTTGTTTCCATGCATTTTGACATAAAATGCATTTTTTCACACCAATAATAATATCTGGTGGCAATGATTTGCCACTCATGTTGTGAGTAATAAAATTCCTTATCCATTTCCGTTTGAATTATGAAAATCGGTAAAATACATTTTGAGATATATCCAAAAATGTTAGGGGGGAACTTACTTTTTTTTGCTGAGTGTATATACTGTATATATATATATATATATATATATATATATATATGTACATATATAATATGTCAAGACTTCTGAAGAAGGCGGAGGCCGTTCAAAATTTGAGTCGAATAAAACTAATTCTTTATTGGCAAAAAATTGCATTACCAGTTTATTTCTTCATTATATAATGTATCATATATATTCATAAATCATGGCTCAGCAAAAACATTTTTCTCTAGTAACCCACTAACGGGACACTAAAATCTTTGAATTTTGATTTTTGGGGAAATGAAAAAGAATTGTAGGGGCCTCAAAATAAAAAGAAATTTACAGATTTGATTTGAACGTCTTTGCCCAATTGTCCAACCAAACGATATCTTTTGAAAAATTGGTGGCCTGACATCAATAAGATATATGGCCACGGTATACATATATATATATATATATATATATATATATATATATACAAGTATATATATATATATATATATATATACAAGTATATATATATATATATATATGTATATATATACAAGTATATATATACATATATATATATATATATGTATATGTAATTATATATACATATATATATATATATATATAATGATAATATATGAATACATACAAATTATCATTATCATTTATATTATTATTATTATTATCATTATGTGCCTGCTGTGTATAAAGTCAGTAGCGCATAAGTCGAAGCTAATTCTCCAGTCCCACTGTACAGTGTATACAAAATGCAGAGTATCAGACTAAACGTGAAAAAAAAAGATATACAGTGTAGAGTAAAAGAAATAGCCAACATCCCCTGAAAAAAAAGGATACTAATACGGCAGGTCTTCGAAGATAAATGCCCTCACTTCGGGGAGGGAGTTCAGTTGTCATCCCTGGCAGCTCTGTGAAGGGGGAGAACAAGGAGATGGAGAGAGCTCCTTAGGTTGCGGTACACTATTTCATCTGGCTCACTTCTTGTATTTCCTCATTTTCTTCAAGTGATCGCTGTGATCATTTCTATTATGACCCAAATTTTCAAAAGAATGTAAAATTATACCAAATATTCGAATTCAGTCGAACAGAAACAGGACTAAGCATGCACGAATTTGACGAAACTTGCACACGCGCGTCAGCGTGGTTTCATCGTGTTGGTGATATATTATGTGTAACGCCAATGTATATAAGCAGGCGAAATTTTCACAGTCTGTGGACTAGATTTCAACTCTTCAATGTGTATTCAAAGCTATACATGATTGTACTACTACATCATTGTACCTTTAACTGATGCAATGGAGTAAGTAAATATTGACAGAAGTATAAGTTGCCACAAACTAATCCGAGAATATTGTACAGGACGCGGGATTTGTTGTGGTATGAGGAGGGAATCTACGAGAATAGTAAGTCGAAAGTCGATAGGATTTGCGGAAAATAAAGGAAAAGCAGGAGATTTTTTAGTTCAACACTATAGCTCAGAAGAGATATAGTATCAACAACAAACTAGAGGATTAAACATCATGATTATTTTAGAACATGAACGCGATCTCCTTGATGTGCTGTGAACAGCAAAAACACGAAAAATGCACAATTAAACATATATACTTACGCTATAGATGTGGATATTTATGACAATTCATATTCACAAGATATTGTAGTATAAGCATCATAAGAATGGTTGACAATGGTTGATTAATCAATTGTTAGCCTATGGTACGTATTTTGCAACATTAATGTTTAAACACAGTAATGATGCAAGGGAGTACTAACACGGAAGCCTACAATATCAATTGATTCTTATTATTGATTGGCCCTTTATTACGTGTCTTGAGGGTGCAACAAACTCGTCATACAACACGTGTGCAGCGTTTGCGCAGATGTGAGCAAGGTCATTGTAGATGAAGTCACCGTACAAAGGACAATGATTGGTGGTATTTCTGACACCTATTTGCTGTGCACACGAGAGATGACATAAACACTTGGGCCTATTTACGTGCGTTGTTGCAATCGCATTTTCTGATAAATCGAGGGGAAAGTAAAAAAAAAATAGTGTCGGCAGCTGTTCTCAACAGATGTATCCATGTTGAGTTGAGATGACCTGTTTCATGACGTGTCCACTAACCACACTAAGCAAAAGAGCATGGAACGTAAATGTACAATATACATTGAGTATATGCGACAATATCGTGGGAGCTTATTAGTGAACACTTTGAGGAAAATATTGGACAATCCCTTCAAAAGATATGACTTTTTTTTCAAGTGTTGCCATTGCTGGATGAGAAGGCTTGGTCAGATTGTGATGTCACACATTTATGGACAAGGACATAACGAAAGTTATTATCAAGAATGAAAAGCACACATTCCCTACCGTTTTACTCTTCCCTACTAACAACAACATATTAAGGGTAATATTATAACCCCCTGTTTTCTTAAAGAGATAATTCAATAAGTACTTTTTCATTATTCTAGGAAAATTAGAATAGGCATTGAATCATCTTCATTAAAAAAAATAGTAAATGGTAAGGCAGATAAGCCGTTTTCATGAATAGTAAAACACAGACGCAGAGGAAAGAAGAATGCACGTGTCTCACCTCGATTCTGCCACTGACAATCTTTTTCTGTTCTGTCTTTCCCAAACCTGCAGACAGTACACCGACTGCCAAAAGTAAAATGCCGACTCCAGCACCAACGAAACAGCGCGAAAGCAGCATGGTGCAACGGGCGGACCAGACCAAGTATTGAACCAACCTTCCCTCGACAACGCCTGTGATGCAGTGAGATGTGTTTCGCTCTCGGTGGAAATCCCTGTCTGAATGCGTTACGAACAAACTGCAATCTTAACCCTCTCATGCGCCACTACTTTCAAGCATCATCGGGACCTTCCACAGTCCAGTCGCCCGTGGTAATGACTGGGTTAAATAGCTTGCGAAGCAATGGCAGATCGCGAACAAAAGACACGAGCGACAACAGATGCGTGAAACAAAAATATTGATCACACTTCCTTACAGCCGCGATCGAAATTTCTCAAATCACCAATAATTCTAGACCACTCGTTTGGTACATCGTATCATACTATCATTGGCTACATTTGTTTCGATTTTTTTTTTCAATGACTCACTTTACTTGCCACGCAAACAGTGACAAGGCTAACTCTTTAGGGATGCATTTAGTAGCTTTTATGTTTATACTTCAACAATAAAATTGTTTCATTATAGGCCGAGGTAGAGAAATCTGATGTAGACTCTACTCCGCAGCCGGCGCGACTGGCAATTCTATACTTTGTAAAAAGAGAACTAAAATGGTGGATCACGACGTCGACAGGAAACATGTCCTGGGCCCCATTTCATAAAAGATGTTAGGATGGCAACTCTTGCTGGAATGGCAACTTTCAATAGCAACTGCCAATCAGGAAGCTGGATTCTTGTCGTTACTATGACAATTGCCATTTCAGCAAGAGTTGCTATCATATCAACTTTTCTTGAAATGGGGCACTGCAGTCTCGATGTGCCTGTATATTTTATTCGGATTGTTGTTAATGTTGTTTGTTTTGTTTTGGTGAAAATTGGAAAGTGAAGTACATAGAGTAATGTATGACTGTAGTCCGGCGTCAGTGTGAAGGAAAGCTAGCGAGTGAAAATGTAGTCCTGAGCTGGTGGAGTGGGTGGGAACGCCAGTACGGATGAACGGTAAAAAACAGAGCTTACAGAGTTTTTGTATACACAGTGCCGTAGATATTGAATGTTTCATTGCAGAGAAAATGAGAGTATGCAAATGTCATTATCCATTGGTGAATGATAAAACTTTTCTTTGCTTGACAATAAACACATAATCTTATCTCCGTATATTTTAAAAGTAATAAGCAATCACACTAAAACATCGACTTTGGAATGTAAAGATTTATATTCTATCAATTATTTTGTTACTTTAATGTTACCATCAACACATTGGTTATATGTATCGTGTGCACCACTAGGGAAACCCCCCCCTCCCAAAAAAAAAACCCCAACAACAACAACAAACAAACAACAGTACTTTCTGTGGACAGCACATACACAATCACACCCACACACACACATATATAATATACATATATATATATATATATATATATATATATACATATATATATATATACATACATGATTATATAATTATATATATATGAGAGAGAGAGATAAAGCTATATAGAGATATATACAGTGTACTCCCGTTATAACGAACATGTTATAACGAAATTCCAGTCACGACCAAGTAAAAATTCAGGCTGCAAAATCATCCGCTCTGTGTGAATGTATACACACTCAACAAAAAAGAAAGTAAACACTTTTTCCAGCACATATTTTTCATAGAAGATTTTGATCAAAATTACTGTGGTATAAACCATATTAAAGATTATCTAATTGGCTATCAACCTGGTAGGTTAATACATATGGGGAATTTCACACATGAGTGAACACAATGAATTTTGTCCTTCAAGACACAAACGCAAAAATTGCAAAAATTGACGTTTTGTCATTCATTTGCAAACGCCCTTAAAGATAGCAATGATAACAAAAGACCAATCTAACACAACGAGATACATGAATGAAATAGCAAAAATAAGTTTTCGCCCCTTGTATCTCTTTACATCCTCAAACACAAACAAAAGGGGAAAATCAGAGTTTTCTGTCGAATCTAAATTGAAAAGACACAGGGAGTAAGCTGCAAAGGTGATGAAATTAACAGTTTCTTTATTTCATTCTTTTGATTTAGGAATAATTTAAGGGTTCACGAGACAAATTCAAAAACCAAATACAATTTTCAAACTTCTTAATTTGAAATAATATTTGAAATTTCTACCATTTTTGTTAATATTGCCTCTTTCTTGCCATTTGAATTTGACAGAAGATTCTTAATTTTAATTAAATTACCTTTATATAAAACATTAATATTTAGCCAAATTTTCTATGAGAAATATGAACTTGAAAAAGTGTTTACATTCTTTCTTTTTTTGTGCTGAGTATATATATATATATATATACACACTACATACACACACGCATCATATAAACATGTAAAACATGGTTCTGCAATCCAACTACTGTATATACACTATGTACTACATGATGTACATGGAAAAAACCCACTGAGATTGTACAGCTTATCTGAATTTGATGATGAAAAAAAAGTAACAAAGAAACAAAGAATGGTACATTTCAAGAGTTAGACTACAACAAGCACTACCGACAATAAGTTACAGCAATGTCTGAAAATTTCATAACATCCCTGTCAACTGAAAAGTCAAAGCACAGCCAAATTAAGTTCATATAACCTTTTATTTACATGTACATTTCAACATGACATATGTTTTACACATAAAATGGCAACCAAATTTCTTGTTCTACAGTACTCCCTGTTAGCCTTACTCAAATACATGGCATTTCATTCATATCTAGACCAGAGCAGATAACATTCAAATAGTATGTGTATGGTACTTTTGGCATTTGCTTCTTCATATAATTATCATCTAACGGACACAAACTTTGGGATACACAATCTATCAACTGGACAATGAGTGAAGCAATAAGAGATGAAATCCTGTGATCATATTTATCCATGGTCTGGCCCCCACCTATCTCAGCGAACTTCTCACCATAAAAAACAACCCAGTTTTACAGACTTCGTAGCTCAAATGACATCATGCTCCTCAGTCATCCATGCTGCAAGACGAAAATTACCTCAGGAGACCGTGCTTTTGTTAGTGCTGCACCAAGACTCTGGAATAATCTCCCTCCCTCAATCAGACATAAATCATCAATGAACAGTTTCAAAAATCCTCTTAAAAACACATCTATTTCAGGAAAGCTTCCCATAGTCACTGTTCAGTACATCTCTGCATGGTTCCCAGATATCAGATATCCTTTATGAATTATGATTATGCAGTTAGTAGTCCTTTGATTTCATTATATTGTACGATCTTCAGTTAAGAATTAGATTGTGTTACTTTCTTATTAATCTATTTGGGTTTTTTTTTCTTTTCATTATATCATATAGTTATGTGCAGTTGAGTATATTGACCGATTCGGGTTCGTTGAGGGCAGCAGACATTTCATGGCACTGTGCGCAGCCATAGTGGGTGTATCAGCCGACCCCCCCCCCCCCTGCTCTCCCCCACCCCGGGCAACATGTTTATCGCGCACTTGTAACAAAGGTTCGCGCACTAAGCAAGCATTCACGCACTAAGCAAGCATTCGCGCATTCAGTACGAGACGCCCATTGGCTAAAGCAGTTTTTCATTCTGCGCGCGTGCTAATGTAGGGAGAGGGGTGGGGAATGGGAAGGGGGGTCAGCTGAGACACCCACTATGGCTGCGCCCATGCCAAAAATACACATAGCGCATCACAGAATCGGTCAATATGCTTCATAGAAACTGTGCAATAACTATTATTATTATTAGTCCACTACTTGAGTGCCAAAGCGGCTCAATTTTGAAGTAATTTGCATTTACACCTCTCTGCATTGCACTGAACCTACGTAAAACTAGTGCATCTAAGGGGTATTTATACAAGAATTCTCAGATACACCAGCTTCTTTTGCAGGAAAAGATTAGCAGAACAAAGTTAAGAGTATCTGAAGTGCCAAATGTTTCTGAACTAACAGGAGCAATACAAAACGCAGGATCTGCATGTGACATGCAAATGAGGGAAAATAAGTGTTGAAATACACTGTAGGTAATGAATCGACTGACCATCAATTTTTGGATACACTTGCTTTTTGGGATCACTTCTAGTGATCATAACTATGAAACATCTGATCCCTGTAACTACTATCCCCCTTGTTATAATGGACAATGAAAACAAATATTCCAGTCATAATAAACATGCCAATGAGTCATGTAGAAGCAGTACTACTGGTAATACCCAAGGGAAAAAAAATTAAATTATCAAAAAAATCTCGAAAACTGAAATAGACGGGCATACATTATGGATTAGAAACATGAATTACAAGTTTGCTTCCTCCATGGAATCTTAACATGTCACACTGGAGTTTTTTGTTCTTAGTCACTGACTGACCACTCATTTTACCCACAGTGTGCGATTGATGAGAAAGAACAGTTGAGTACCAGTTTCCTCGAAGCAACCAGAACACTCACAAAGATGTCCAAAGCTTGGAGGTTCTAATCACAGAGGCCATTCTCACTCAAAGAGCTGTCGAGAGCTCCACACCTGACATGATGCAAAACGTCCAGCCTCTCTCTTCACGTGATCCTCCACGGCTGCCTGGCACCTGTCCCGAAAGGTCCTTGCCACACCACAGGCTGCTACAGTGGACATTCAAGGGCCGAGGTCAGTGAAAGTTGAAGTAGTGGTCAATGGCAGCTGAGAATGCAGCAAAGCCTGCACAACCAACAACTCCTGCCTTAAGCCCCGCTGAAAAAAAAAGAGAAGAAAACAAAGATGCAAGGAAGGGAAGAAAAAAAAAAGAAGCAATACGAGACAAAATTTTTACTGGGTTATTGTGTGCTAATTCAAATGATCAGTTGCAAGAAAAGATCATTTTCATGAATCAGTAAGTCTTTGCTAAAACACAACATTCTGTAATATCCATTAAAACCATTCATCATACATGAATATATTTTGAGTCACATTGGCATGAAGAATTTCCTGAGTAAACTCATCAAGAAAAAAAAAATCCATCCTCTTAACAAATATTTATGGCTTAATAATTGAGAGTTGTTTTTACTTTAGATATAATCATTAAGTAGCTTACCTCTGTATCCAATGAGACCTCCAGTGATACATCCAGCCATAGGACTATTCTTCCAATCACTCTGTCCACGATACTATCAAATGAGTAGACACAAGAGACAGACAGACATGAAATGAAGTGAGTGAAAGACGCTGTGAACTTATCAAATTTCACTGCTTCAAAGGAATGTATGTGCGGAATGTATGTGATCAAGCACAATACAAGTTACACAAACTTATTTCATCGAGTAAAGTATAATTCTTCTCACAAAATATTTCAAAATCAGCTTAAAGGGATAGTTATAGTTTTGGTTTAAATGGGGTTTCAGGTTTCCAACTGTCTTTGTGAGATAATGAGAAACCTCATATCTTCGGCTGAGAATGGTAAGGGCGTGAAGTTGCCACTTAAGCCAGTGTTCAAGGCACCTTAACGCCCTTCTCATTCTCAGCCAACAATATGAAATATTATAGGGCATACAATTCTAGGAGGAATTAAAAAGTTTATTCAATAAAAATTGGTCTTGAAATGGCTGTTACTTTGCTTTTTCATATCTTAGCCATTTTAAAACTAATTTTCATCAAATAAACTCGGAATTCCTCATAGAATTGTATGCTCTTTAATATTTCATGAGTGGTTTCTAATTATCTCACAAAAACTTAAAATCTGAATCTCCATCTCAACCAAAACTATATATCTCTTTAATCATAGGCTCCAAGTCTAACATAGAGCATGAAAGCATCACTATAATGAACAAGTAGGTTATCACAAAATATACTGATATCTGAAAAGAGATAAATGTTAGCTTATCAACAAGTTAGTTTTCATCCCGCAATTCATCACAGTCATCAAGTTAAGTACTACACTGCCTAATGCTGAGAGCACTGTTGCTTATACAAGCCTTCACTTCTTCATTTTTTGCTGCTAATATTTGCTAATGCAGCTACACTGTCATACTCACTGATTCCACTATGCACTCTGTGCCAGCAAACATAGCACCGATCAGGGCAAAGTTCTTGGCGTGGAAGAAACACTGCTTGCCCATATCCTTGATGACATCCCGTGCCCTCTGCTTTGCTGCCAGCTCGGGGTCGATGGGATTGACGCTGGCTGCAAACAGTCCAATGGCCCCACCAAGTCCAAAGCCTGTGATATAATAAACACAAACATATTTTCACTTTTGAAAGATGCAGAATTTTCCAATTTTCCAAAGAGCATACCTTTCTCATGACAATGATAAATTCTTTATAATCTAAACACAGGTTGTTTCTTGGGTAACAGACTTACCAAGTGCAAATGGTGGGTACGTCAC
This sequence comes from Diadema antillarum, assembly GCF_040938485.1. NCBI lineage: Eukaryota > Metazoa > Echinodermata > Echinoidea > Diadematoida > Diadematidae > Diadema > Diadema antillarum. The sequence continues at coordinate 212,780 of NW_027271416.1, forward strand.
AACTGAAAGTTTTGTCTTCTACAATGCACTATGCATACAGCCCCCTTTAGCAAATAATCATTGGGTAAACAAAGCTAGATTTCTACTAGTATTCTGAGTGTACTTGCTGATTTTCATGAGGGGGACTCCTGCTCATGAGGCCCTCAGGGCAAGATGTTCATGAGGCCCCCTGTTCACCTCTCATCATTCTCACATCTGACATATAATTTTGTTGCTAGTTCCCACAGTGATTTTTCGTATCACACATGTCCACTCTCCATGATGAAAACAATAAAAATCTGTCTGTGCTTTTTTGACAAAAATGGAGTTTTAATCAAGCGATGTGCAGCGATCCACTGAAACATGGGTGCTACCAGGTATGTTCAATGCAGGGCTGCTGCACCTATCGGCCTGATCTGACTCAAAATTTTCAGCTGTGCACAAAAAAGCATTTGCGTTTCTACGTATGTAAATGTTCAGCTTTACCCTAGTAACAGTAGCCGGTATAGCAAAATAGCTGGCGGTCTAATTTTGGACGGTGTTCTGGGCCCCATTTCATAAAAACTTGATATGATAGCAACTCTTGCAGGAATGGCAATTGTCATGACAACGACAAGAATCCAGCTTCCTGATTGGCTGTTGCTATCGGAAGTTGCCATTCCAGCAAGAGTTGCCATCCCAACATCTTTTATGAAATGGGGCCCTAGCCAAATTATGGGCAGCTTGACCTCTGTATATCATCTAGAAAAGCACTCAGAGAGTGCAGACCTCCGCTAAGTCAGCAACTCATTTCCATAGTTGGCATTTTAACATGCTGCAATTTCCCAATATAGAAGCCCTTGTTTATGTCATAAGCAGAGCACCCGCTTTAGATTTAGTGCATATGTAATCCTCCAAGATGCACAGCCAGAACTCCCAAATTCATTGACCTTTATTGAATATCATATGCCAAAAGATCAAAAATTTCCTTTGAAAATCTATAAAAATTCCCTGATCACTACCAAAATCTAATCATCTGTTCCTCGTGCCATTATCAACTTTTCCTGCTTCATTTCTAGTTTCATTCAAATCCATTCAAAACTTTTTGAGTTATTTCACAAACAGACAAACCGATTGGCGATGATCACTAATTTTAACCTCCTCCTTCCTTCTGCTGGCCTTGGCGGAGGTAATTATCATCAATAATTTTTTATTGTCGTTTATTATCGACTTCTGACCGTGAGAAAGGAAAGCTCGGACACCAAGATACAAGTGGACATTGAAATAGGCGGCGCCAGCGAGCATCCATTGGTGACTGGGCATTATTGGCACTGCGATGATGAGCAGCAACGACCATGACGACCCGATGGATGGCTTCATCTTCGCTTCGCCCACGCCATGTCCACGGGCGCAGGCCACGGCCACGTTCGCCTTCGGTACTCACCTAGCACACCGCTGATGACTGTCTTGAAGGTGCAGCTATCCATGACTCGTTCTACCGTTTGTTCTTCGGGGGTTTTCGGAGGAAAAGGAATTCCATACTGTCGCATTTCTGAGTTGTATCTTTTCTTGTTTTCCCCAACTAATGCCTCCATAACTTGGAGCAGTCCAAGTTCGCTGACTTGACCTTCATTTTGTGTCGGTAACATCGACGAGGTTTCCCCATGTGATTCACTGGAAGCGGCCATCTTGCTTTCCTTTTGTACTACTGCCCTCAACGTTTAATTCCAAAAGCTTAAATCCGTCCGTAGGATTGTTAGTTTTTATGACATTATTTTTTTTTTTCATTCATTCTGCTGAATCACCCATAGTGAGTGCAATTACGTATCCAAGAAGTGCAGTAGGCCTAATAACTTTTGAAAAAAGTGTAGAGTTGACCTGATATTTTTTTTCATATTTCGTTTCCCGAATCCGTGTGCGAATTTGAATCAAATGTATCATATCTTCAAAAGTAATGACATTAATTTTTTAAATCAAAGAGGTTATGATAACAAATAGGCCTTGAGTATTGTACAAAAATGTAATGAATTTCATATTGTTTTGTATTGCACTCAAGAGTGAATGTCTGAGGGTAGCAAAGCAAAGTGATCATTGCAATCTATTATCATATACAATGTACATTATATAATAACACCGTAAATATATAATATAGGCCTAATTACAATATATAATATACAGTCTATATTCTTTCAATACAAACGCTGTCCCCATGCTAAGGAGCTAATAGTCGCTGCAAATAAAATCTCAGTGCAATCTTCGGATTTTTAAACAAGCCAACGTAGGGTCGTAAACATTATTTTAACACATTTCAAAATAAATGCAGATTATCAGTTCTGCAAACATGGATGTGAGATTCAGAACAACTGAGTAGTCGACCAGTGTAGATTAATTGTCAGTGCTTGTGGCAGTGTCTGTTAATAAAGCTCTATCAGTAGAATTATGTTTGAGTCTGTTCAAATTTGTGTCGTGGTTGTTGTAATTTTTACGACTGTCTTATAGCTGTTTTGCACGTAAAGAAGTATAATATCTCACAGTGGTAATCGATTCTTACTAACAAATCAACGAATTTGACCCAAGGCCTATCATGGCATGGATAAAGAGAATTAAGTTGATCTTGTGTTATGGAGAATATAGAGAATTCTGGCGAGGGACGATAAAAAAAAAGGTTGATACTATACATGTATTGGTGATGTGAGGTTTCGATCGCGGCTAGACACAAGTGTGATTATTATTATTTGTTGTTGTTGTTGTTGTTGTTGTTGCTGTTTCACACATTCTGTTGTCGCTCGTGTCTTTTGTTCGCAGCGGCAATACTAGAGCTCTTTCCCCCACTATTCAATTCATTCAATTCAATTCATTTATTTTTCATTCTTCTTTTGTTCCAGCAGAGCACAACACAGAATGAATCAGGAATTATATCACAAACGTATACATTCAATTTTGCAAAGGATAAATGATACAAATAAGGATATATGCATGCATACTTGCCAAAAAATACAAAGTTATGTTTCAGCTGAGAAAATAAAAAGAATTGAGAGGTCCACTATAAGGAAGCTAGTATATTGTGAACCATTCAAAGGAAAATCTTATGAAATGCTTACTTGCATATACTTAGCACAAATGTAATTTAAGACAAGACGGAACAAAAACACGAGACACACAACAACAGCATGACACGACTTGACAGAATGGATTGAAAAAATGGAAGAAAAGAATTGAGTATATGAATATAAGAACGACCCAAGTCCAATTTTTGGCCAAATTCAGTTTGACATGGGAAATTGTATAGCTTATGCATGGACTCATCTTGTGTGTAAATGATAAATCCTAATTACCCCCGGAAGTGCCTGAAATGAATGAGTTCAATCTTATATTAATGTAAGAATGAAGGCCTTGGGTCATTCTTACATTCATATAATAGCGCCCTCTCTCATCCTTCTCCCATCTCTATAGCAGAATATCATGTATATGAATCAAAGAACGACCCAAGTCCACCACACAAAATGGCCTCTCCACAATTAATGTAAATGTTAATTGTCATTATAATATATGTTCTAATTTGTATATACAATGTTGCCTTCCCATCACAGTTAAATAGAATATTATTGGACAAATAAAAAAGATGATTTTTTTTTTTTAGTTTACTCGAAATGATCTTCCATGGACTTGGGTCGTTCTTATAGTCATATACTCAATTACGGAAAAAAGAGAATGCCTATACACGCTGAACAAGGAAACGGAAGAGGAAATTGAAGAGGTGCTTCAGACAGCTGGTGGCTGCACACGGCCGTGCAAGGATTATGATGGCTATTCCTTTACTATTGAGTAAACAATGTGAATATAATGGCAAGCGAATAATAATGATGAAGTCTCCTTTGGTAAAGGATCATTATTATGATTAGGGTTCACATCTCTATGCACATCAGCACAAAGCAAGTCAGTGGTCAAAGAAACATTTCAGTGCTTAAAAAGAATATTGCTGCAGCTCTCGAGTATAAGAGAAATAGAGCACTATACAAAATCAATACAACCCTCACTAAAAATCGAAAAATTGAAAACCAACAGGACGACTTTAAGACCAACACACAATATAATGTACGACAGAACTTGAGAATTTATTGTTAGTAAAATACCAACCTATATCTGACGGCATAACAATGAATAATAAATCAAATAAGCACACATTGTGAGTAGCAAAAGGTATAGGCCTATGAGTAGTATAGGCCTAGACAATAAATGAAAGAATGCTTTATGAGTGTAAAATCCGATTGTCTTTTTAGTAAAAGTAAATTGCTGCCATGCTGCCATATTATGTAATATCAGTCATATAAAAATATCTCGGGTTATTATCATAGTACAGTGTATACGTATTGGTATACGAGATAAGAGCATCATATACCCAGGGACAGTTATCCTGCCAGCCCTTATGGAAGTCACATGGTATTAATATAACAATACCTGAAGGGCCCCGTTGCTAGAAACTTTGCGTTTAAACGCAACTTGCAACTGATTGTCACTGGCCAATCAAAATCATTGTTGCCTGCATGTCTTCTTAATAGGGCAGACAATGAGCCAATCAGAATGGTTGTTTCAAAATTAGCAATTATTTGCAATTGATTGCAACTTTCTTGCAACGGGGCCCGTTGGAGCCTTGTGGACATGGATTTTGAATGATTTGAATGAAAGTTATTTGACATGTATACAGTGAACTCAGCCCTGTTCTTTGTTTTTGATGGATCCACTTTACAGCCACTAGACTTTGTCCGATACACTATAGCCTTTTATCAAGGCCCTCTCACTGTATGGTGAAGAGAACCCACCCGAGTGGGATTGTGTCGCGCTCGACTGGGCTTGCTTCACTTGCCCGTTACTGCGAGAGGGCCTTGAAAAAAGGCTATATACAATAAAGCCTTATAATCAGTTGGAGTACCATACATCTTGCACTCTATGACGATGCTCTGCAGTTACAGAGAACTCTCCCATACTCTCTAAAGAAAATCGAGTGAAAATTTTCACTCTAAAAAGAGTGAATACAAAAAAAAGGGTGAATTTCGAGTGAAATTGGAGTAAATTTTGAGTGAAAATGCTCATTTTCACTCATTTTGGAGTGACGTCAGGGATCACTCGAAGATTTTGAAGTGATCCCTGACGTCACTCCAAAATGAGTGAAAATGAGCATTTTCACTCAGAATTCACTCCAATTTCACTCGAAATTCACTCTTTTTTGTATTCACTCTTTTTAGAGAGAAAATTTTCACTCGATTTCTTTTAGAGAGTAGATTTTTCCCAATGTTATTTGACCAACTAAATTTAATACTTTCAAAAGCTATAACAAATGATTATTTTAAGAAATACTCAAAAGACATTGTTGCAACTAAAAACCATGTAACTACAGCGTGTAGGCCTATATTGCACACACACACATGCACACATGCACACACACACACACACACACCATTGTAAGGCTACTGCGCAAAGTCAATAACACTTTATACATAAAAATGTGGTATAGTAAGCAATTTCTGACATTTGCAATGCTTGCCAGTGGCATGCTAGCCCAGTATACAATGATAACAATATACAAGCAAACACCTGTATCAGTACTTTTTAATAAGGAATCAGTAAAGAGGCATATTTTACTTGGTCTATTATTTTGTTTCATTTTAACAATGTGGCGTTGAAATGACAGATGGTTTACTAGTGGTATGTATAGGCCCTACGTGACAGCTGTAACAAAAATATGCTGGATACATGTTACAATAAACATAATCTTTCAGCTCAAGTGCCAAGTGCAGTTGAAAGACTGGTATATTATGTACATTCCAAGTGGAATAAATGAAAACTGTCGTCAGATAAGATAGATAATTATTCTAGGATAGTTTCTAAATATATCGTTAGTTTCTCATGGCCTTTACAGACTTTGAATCATGAGACACAATTTAAGTATGCGAGCTGAACTGCAAAATAATACATGGATTGCCTTTTTTCCCAATTCCCACAACATACGGACATCCATAAAAAAAAAAAAAACTTGAATAACAATAATTATAAAAGCTAGGTTGACCCAAACCTCTCTCAAAGGACATTGAGCAGGGGCGGATCCAAGAATTCCGAAAAGGAGAGGCGCCTTTACAAGATTAAAGGGGGCGCACCCCCCCCCCCCATCATTTCTTTTTTCTTTCTTTTGTTTTAACGAAAAATAAAGAGGGGGCGCGCGCCCGGTGCGCGCCCCCTCTGGATCCGCCACTGTTGAGTATTTTTGCACAATGTAGAAAGAAGAGAATGAGAATGAGATAAGCGAGAGGAAAGAAGGGAGCCAGAGGAGAACCAGGGAGGTGACGTCTCACCTCCCTGCACACACACACACACACACACACACACACACACACACACACACACACACACACACACACACACATAATTAAGTATATTGTTCAGATGACATCTTTCATTTTCAATGTCCGCTATTTCAGAGTCATAACATGGACAAGTTCTCGCATCCAAGTGAATCCACGCCGTCGGAATCTCGGATTCTTTTCCAGATTTTCAACATCGGACAGCAGTTCTATAGTAAACTTTTCACCTGAAGAACAGAAAGACAAGCATAAACACACTTTACAGCAAGTCTTCAAAGAGCTTTCGAACCATACCCCGACAACACCCAGACAATATTTTAGCATCCTACCTCTCGACGCTCCACGCCGAATGTTGTTCGGACGCCGTCGGAACTAACGTATACCTCTGTGCTCATCTGCGAAAATATACATTGTATAAAGCGAGGAATTTTGTTCTCCGGAGGTTATCCGAACGTTGTCGGAACAACAAAGGTTCGAAAAGTTTTGATAAGACGGATTTTGGAAAAGTTAGAATCAACAAAAATGATACCACACATTAGAAAATAAACCGAGGTAAAGTCAATTTTAAAACTAATTGGACATTATAATACTGTGGTAACTCGATTCACTTGCTACATTTTGTGTTCGCCTGTCGCAGGCTATTATATTTAAGTTAGTGCATGCCACCAAAAATTCAATTCAATTCAATTCATCCTGTTTTCATTCTTTTTTCCAACAAAACATACCAAAGTAATTACTAATGATCTCAGATATATACATTTGATTGTGGAAAAAAAATGATAGTTAACAAATAATAAAGATAACGAAACCGGATCGCATAATATTTCTCTAGCAGTGTTTCATTACATTATAATGCACCAGCTTGCTTTGGTCTGTTTTGCAGATGTTTGCAAAATATTCTTCTTATTCTTATTCTTCTTTCTCTTCATCTTAGTCAATCTTACACATGTCTTAGACAATTATAGTGTATGTCAATCAATTTAGGTGTAGATGTACACTGTAAAAACATCGGTGTTAGATTTAACACCACGGGTGTTAAATCTAACACCGATCAAACTTCAATAAAGGACCACACCCACAGGTGTTGAAAATGCACTGTGATGGTGTTGAAAAGTGTTCACCTGACACTGCGTGGTGTTAATTTGACACTGTACTGGTGTTAATTAAAAAATGACACCACATGGTGTTGATTTGATATTTGTTGGTGTTAATATCAGTGGTTTAACACCCGTCCAGCTTCAATAAGAGACCACACCAGCTGGTGTTACTTTGGTGTAAATTTATTTTCACATTTTTTCAAAAATCTAGTATTTCAATGTAAAATTCTTGATCGTCTTGTTTAAATTAAAAATCAACAAGAAGTGCAGTTACTAAGAAACTCTTCAAAAAACAGTTTAAAATTTGGAAATGACACCCGGAGGTGTTAATTTAACACCATAAATGAGCACCAAAAATTTAACACCAGCTCGGTGTTCACTATTTAACACCGGACTTTTTGCAGTGTACATAGATACACGAGTGTTTTTGAACCTTTATCAGTTTGATCCGTTGTAACCATTCAGTGATTGACTGAGTTTCGTTTACTTTGATCCTTTTCATACTCACCATAAAGCCTCCTTAGATCTTCAGTTGTCACAGCGTGAGGAGGTCCTACCATTAGGAGGTGAAAATTAATCAAAGAGCGTCAATGTTATATTATGTGCTATTATGGATGAATCTAGCTGTCTATTAACGTTTTAGATAATGGTTATACAATATATCTGTTATAAAACAAACAAATAAACGAGCATATTAATTGTAGAGTGCATTCCCGTTATACAACGAACAAATTCTGGATTTAACGTAAGTAAAAATAAGATTAATTTAGGTAAACATAAAATTTAAGTAAAAATTAATGCCGCAAAATTATTCACTCTATGTTTTTATTGCTTATTTCTTTGGTTAATGCATGGTTATGACGAAATTTCGATACAACGAAAGAAAATGCCGGTCCCGAGGACTTCGTTACATATGTATAGATTAATTGCAGAAGTCCACTGTATATCAATAGGCCTATAGGATTTCCAGTTCTGGTAACCTCCTTACAAACATGACTGGTGATGCCAGCTACACATGTTTTAATAATCTATAGGTCTATTCATGTGCAGTCATTAACGCCATGTTCACTGCGGTAAATGAATGGGATTCAATAAGCTTTAAAATTCAGCCCAACTCTTTCCAGATTCGAATGCTTATTGAAGCACCTTTTTTTTTTTAAGTTAGTCATGACTTAGTACTATTCTCCTTCTTGTCCCTTCTTCTATCCTATAATGTATAGTACTGCATGTGTGTGCGTATTGTGTGTTGGTTGTGAGTTCGTGCGATGATGTCTAGTTCATTTTCGTGACTTCACACAGAATTATTTGTTATAAAATATGTTGCGATTGTAAATGCAGTGTATTCATGTATAAGCATTCACAAGATGCTTTCAAAGCTGCATGCCTAGCTGATATTGTAAACGCCAATGTGATATAATTTTTTTGTGTTATTTGGCCTAATGAAAAGCCTTAATTGACCTCAGGCAGTGTCGGGCAATTGTGCATAGATACTACCAGGAATCTTTTGCAAAGATCTTTTACAAAAGATAGAAAATACCTTTTCGTTCTTTTTCTTTTCTTCTCAAAACTAAGCAGGTGAGTTTTGAGCTGACATCATAATATCAAAAATTTTCATATTTAGTCTGCAAGAGTGTATGTACTGTCAAGTCTCTTCCTGTTCTATATTCTTCTACGGTAACCATAGAACTGGTACTTGCCATACACCCTGTATGTAGTAATAGTCTGACTATAGGATCTCTCGATCTATGAACTCAAAGTGCCATTGATACTGAATACAACATTGTTGCTGGTGGTTGAGAAACAGCGAAAGCAAGATATCAAGAATAGTGACTATGACGAGGATTAGCAATTTTATAAGGAGTATGAAATAAAGTCTGAAGCCCAATTCATCAGAAGATTTGCGAACATTGCATGATAAAAGAAAAAAAAAATGCAGTTAAGATGTATCAACACGATCAAGCTGAGTTACTCAGTAGCTGTTTAGTTGGTGCCCAACTACAGTGCTTACAACTAGAAAACATTGTGTGTGTGTGTATATATGCATGGGCGGATCCAGGAATTCTGTAAAGGAGGGGCGCAACTAATATTTCTGGTGCCACTTCCGGGTTTCATTCCATTTTTTTTCTTTTTATGTCTTTTGTTTTTAACGAAAATAAAGGGGGGCGTGCGCCGGTTGCGCCCCCCTCTGGATCCGCCACTGTATATATATATATATATATATATATATATATATACATATTATATGTATATATATATGAATAGTGATATACTGCTTTAGGTAGTGATACCCTTATATTTTTGTATCATCTTTGCCCTCAATTTTGTTTACGTTATATTTGTGTTCCCAACAAACCTTTGTGATCTTTGACTTTCTCTGCTGGATCACAGTTTACAGTCACTAGAAGCATTCTTGCACCAGGTGAGAGCAGGGAAGATATGACCTTTGCATATCTATAGTAGAGAGAGAAAAAGATGACTCACACTTATCTTATACAAATTGTGTAAAAATTTACATAAATGCTCCAAAACTTCAAGGCACTGCCTGACATTGCTTCCACTTAAAGAAGAAGAAGAAGAAGAAGAAGAAGAAGAAGAAGAAGAAGAAGAAGAAGAAAACGAACTGCACTGTCCTATAAGCAACCTAAAACACTTTTTTTTTAATGTCGTTGTGAATATGCGTAATATATGCAAATTCATGTTAGAATTGATCCCACGTGGATGAACAGTTTGCGGAGAAAAGAGAGATCACATGGGTCGTATAGAAACAAAGTTAGCTCTTGTCGATTTCTCGTGTAACGTTCGGTGGTGACGCAGCCGGGATCCGGTGTCACAAAAAAATGGCGCTTGTGCTGTTGGTTACACCATCTCCTCTCTATACTGTTAAAATTAACGATACGAAGCTGCTTATGAAGAAAAAAAAAATCGTGGCTGAAAATAATAGTGAAAATTTATGAGTGACTGGATTCACTAATAATTATACTCATAGATTTTGGTGTTATAAGAATCAAACAATTTCCATAGCATGGTGATATTTTGTTCACATATCTCTTGCATGATAGACAAGCAAAACAATTCTGATACCTTTTGTATACAGGAGACGAGTGTCTTGTTCATCCTTTGAATATAGTCAGTCAGCAAAGTTAGACAACTTCTGTTACTGCATGTGTTAAAGTCTATGAACAACAGCTGTATAGGCACTATAGGCAAATTGCAAACTTATAGTGATAGTTGCGAATGGCTCACTATAAACTCCGAGGAGCTATTTCTCTTCCACCACGTGTCCAAAGTGTCCAAAGTGGAAGATCATAATAACAATATGTATGAAATGTTTATCTTTTTCCCCTGCAGATATCGTATACCAAAATAAGAAGTGAAATTCCTTGGACATGGATTATAACAATGTATAACAAGCCCTCAATTAGAGAACAATAACCACTGCAGCATTCATCATCGGCAAAAACATCATGAAGACTGGATGGAAGAGTTATTGAAATATTTCATCCTCAAGATAGGAAAGAAAGTAATTCAGTTAATATATTTCATGTGTTGTAGACTAATTTAGGACATGAGTGATCAGTGGCTAAAAGATGATGTTTCTTGGTCACTTAATGAACAGCTGACACAAGACCTCATCTTTCTGCGAGTTTCCCTTTGACATCTGCTGATGAATATGCGAGTGTTTTTGCTATAAAATGTAGCTATCCGACTAAAAATCAAACACAGAAACAATATGTAATTTTACTTTATGGCCAACAAACTATTACCAGCAATATATCCACATTGTCTTCAACATGCTCAAATGGTATCAAACTATCTAGCTCTTTTCATCAGTGAAAGCTAAATCTGACTAAAAACTACATATGATTGAATTATCTAGATACTTACTCTTTTCTGTCACATTCATCAACTGCCACCACTGAACCTCGATCCCATACGGCATCAAACTGTCCTAAGATATCCCTGTACAGAGCGAACAACATACAATCCTCCTGAACATGATATTACAAACAATACAGGAAAAGCTGTTTATTATAAGGTATGTAAGGTAACATTCCCCAATTCCTCTCACTTTGTGAAGTTCTAATTTCATGTATTCCTTTGGAAATTATTTCAGCGAAAAGTCACACACTCATGCACACAAAGAAAAAAAACAACAAATCTGGCATGGAACATTTTCCACACAGTCTTCGCAAATTGTTGCAGATCGCAGAGGATAACATTGTCTTCATAAATCCACCTACCAAACAGTATTGTGGAATGTGCGGCTATCACACAAAAATGAAAAATCTCTTCACATCATATCTTTATATAAAGGGAATAACAAAATGTCTCTCTAACTGTGTGAGAAAATAGATAAAGGAAAGAAGCCTGAGATTGATATGATCTGGACATCAAACAAAGTTGACATTTGATAAACATATACTGTAATAGGGAACTTCCAACAGAGATAGGATTATAATCACCTTGTAAGGTTGAACAAGTCAGACACGAATATTTTGATTCTGCCATCTTCACTCTGTTCCAAATGAAAAGAAGATACTGGTATACGGTAAGCAAACGCACGACAAGAAATATCATTTCGCATGGAAATAAAAGTGCTTCTCTAATGTGCTCCTCAGACAATTTATTTTGCTCTTTGGTTACTTCGTTCTGTGAAATATGATATCTAACTAAAACTTGCCACTCAATGCCTTTCAAACTTTAAAAACTAATAACATTGCGTAAGACAGAATTTGTTCAAAATATTGTGATTGGCATGCTCTGTTGTACATTCAAAACTAAAAAGCAAAAGTAATGGACCGCCTGCAAGTACCAAAAACAAAGAGGTATATAGAGCACATCTATTTGACACGCCTTTCTGACGCTGATCATCATTGATTATCAGTTCCTGAACGCCTTCTACTTGTATGAGTTGTATGAGTTGATGTTGTTTTAGTGACTGTGGGATTATTAAAAGTAGTGGTACATTTCCAATTTAATCGTATTACTATAAGACAAGGCCTATGGCCCTTGGCTATTAATAGCTCCTTTGCAAAACATACAATGATAACTTAAACTGCATGCCCAACGATAGAGTGACACTAATCAAGTGGCAAAAGTAATGAAGAAATAAAGGTTTTGTGGAATAGTGTAAGCATAAACACGGACAAAAGTTTCAGTATTTGTGGTCCCCTTTTTGATTTACTTACTTCGTACAGCTTCCCTCCTTCCACTCCGTGGATATCACTTTTAGTGTAGGAAAGCTTCTGTTCTTGGAAGAACTCCGTCACCGGTTGGTCGATGCCCTCTACGCCAACCACCTCATGACCTTGATCAGCAAACCTGTCACCGATCATTGGCCAAAATTTACATCTCAATCAGAAACAGAAAGAGGAAAGGGTTGATTTAAAGCACCACGTAGTCCAATTATACTGTCATTTGCAATGACAACCAGTGTAATGGTGTTATGAGAAAGAGATTCCGCAAGGGTTGAACATGATTTTAAAAATTTTGATATGATTTGACACAAATGGGTTAACACAATTATCGTATATAGCAAGTGTTGTGATTTTTCCTGTTTGCTCACTTCACTGGTAAAGTATGGTAAAAATAATGAATTTAGGCTAGACCCATCACATCAGCAATTAACACAGATCAATTTAAAAGAAAGTTGAAAACTTATTTGTTCTAAAAGTAAGACCTCTTCATAGGTCTTACTTAATTCCACTATTATTGATCTGACAAGTGTGAAGTCATTGTGTATTTGTTTTGCTTTGTACTTACTCTGTTTGTTTTGTTTGGTAAATATTGTTGATTTCTTGTATTTTGTAAATATCGTTGAAATGTTTTGTGCCTGTTTAGAAAAAGCGCTAAATAAATATTGGTTATTATATATATATATATTTATATATATATATATATATATATATATACACTTGGTGATTCTATCCTTCTATGAAGAGTGCTCGATATCCTCAAAGGAAGAGCTTTAGACAGAAGTATTGCAACAAGTTCACTCGGTTGACATCAGGTACATCCGTATTTTACTGCTACTCGGAGTTTCATGCCACCTTCATTTAGGGGCAATCATCAGGCAATGCCTGATGATTGCCCCTAAATGAAGGTGGCATGAAACTCCGAGTAGCAGTAAAATACGGATGTACCTGATGTCAACCGAGTGAACTTGTTGCAATACTTCTATATATATATATATATATATATATATATTTACATTATTATATATTATTATTAATATTATTATTATTATTATTATTATTATTATTATTATTATTATTATTGTTATTATTATCATTATCATATTGATTTCCTTAACTCCTTGAGTAGTCTGGATTTGTGTCTCATTTGTTCTCAAGCTACCTCTTCATTCATCATATTCTTCATTTTCTCCTGGTTCTACCCTCTATGTATTGACTGAATATTGTCTAATTTGATCGCTTGTTACACGCAATATGAAATAAAATCCTTTGAGAATATGAAAGGCAATTGCTAATTGTTGCTCCTGGAGAAGGTTCAGTTCTATTTATCATGATTTCCTGATTTATGTAATAATTACCATCGCCATCGCATATTTTCGTTAACTATAACATGAAATGAAAACAGTAAGAAAGTGAATGCAAACATCACGATCCTTATTTTGTACATCCCTACGTAAATAGCTCACGTTACTTACCATTTCAAGTCAACCGTTTTTCCACAGAGAGGTACAAAGACACGACTCTTGTCTTTTATCAAGAGCTTATCTTTGAACTGCACCAATGACCTATGAGCAATAAGTATAACAATATATAGGGTTACAATTCGAACCTTAGAAATCAATGAGACTTATGTTAACTCTATTCTGTTAATTGAGGGAGATTTACAAATTGAAGTTAGTTCTTTGCTCTGGAAGTTTATTTAAAGAATCATTGGATTAATGGCGGTATTAGTTTTATATCTATAAACTTATCTCACGAAATTTAAATCTACTAATCATCTGTATTCAACAAAGAAATCGAGTTGATTTTAAAAGTTTGATAAGGAAATGAGAAAAAATCCCATAACGAATAGTTCCGTTTTAGCTGTATTTGCCAATCATAAGTCCAGCTATGTGATTAAGTGTGAAAATACACGTCGTTATCGAGATATATGTCATCACTCCATCCACTCTCGTTTATTTTGTCATCGACGGTGTACAAGCGTTATCCTATACTGAAACCATGGAGGTAGAACTCGATCTTTTCTACCTCCATGCTGAAACTCAAGGCGTCACCGAGAAGTGTGATATAATTCCCCGTATTCTCGACTTCTTGGGTCCGAAAAGACAAGAAGGCAAGTTGTAACATCCCGTCTTCTCGGGGCTTCTCGGGTCCCATTGTGCGAGAAGACAAGATCCAGTAAGTCGTCTTCTCAACCGCATTTGTCGGGTTCGAGAACAGAGTTGTGAGATCTCGTCTTTTCCGCTTCTCATGTTCGAGAAGTCGAGATAGATTATCTGGGCACCGTTTCATGCAATTAGTTGTCAGCCCTGACAAGTTGTCAGTTTCTGACAATTTCAGCGAAATCCTATTGGCTTTGATCAATTGATTTGCTGATAAACTCTGATCACTGACTATTACTATGGTGATTGTCAGAGACTGGCAGCTTGTCAAGGCTGACAACTTTCATAAAACGGCTCCTGAAATTCTTGTATCTGATTGGCTAAGAGCAAACCGTACAGAATGTTTCATGAAATGCCCCCCCCCAAAAAAAAAAAAAAATCTCATATCTTCTCGCTTTTTTTTTTGGCTTCTTTAATCTCTCCTTCCGCCTTCTTTTCAAATATTCCTCCCAATGAGTGCACCAGACCGCCATTGAATATTCAATTCCTTAAAATGCAAAAACTCCTCGTGTTGGAGGGCCCATACTCGCCTCCCACGCTCCCATCCCGCCCCTTCTGAATATAGAACATAATTGTCAGTGTTCTTTCTCCAAGGACAATACGGCCATGTTATAAGAAGAATAAAACTTGTCTTGCCTGTTGAAAGTTCATATCATTCAGAACGCAGACAATGGCAGAAGAGTTGTAGAAATGATAGCCTACCAATTTTAAAACTGGAATGTGACTCACTCATTAACCTCCGTCTGATGGAAATCAATCCTACCGTCTGTCCACCTGTCTTCCCACACCTGAAGGCGGGCCATCTTCGTACACCACTTATCAATTCCAAGGGGTGTACCTCTATAAAGGCAGGGGGTTTGGTAAGGGTGTTTGAGTACGGGAGCTCCCGGGTATGCGTATTATCATAATAGGGCCCATACCGTGTACTTGGCAGTCATACCACATTGCTGTATGACATGGATCTTTATGCACAGACTGCATGAGTAATGTAATAATAGCGTGATATGACAACTATGTGTGTTTGCACATGTCAGGAAGTCCAAAGTTCATGCGTCCTAAGATTAAATCATAACTCAAATGTCTTTTGAGAGCACTGTACATAGCCTAACTTTGTGAATCATGGGAACTTGACAGTGAGACCTAAATGACATCGGACCTGGGGGGGGGGGGGGGAGGAGTATAGAGGTATAGAGAGGGAGAGAGTGGCAGAGAAAGCCATGGTCACCCTCCCCCCCCCCCGTTTGCAATAGATAGATAGATAGATAGATAGATAGATATATATATATATATATATATATATATATATATATATATATATATATATATATATATATACATCATATATATATATATATATAATTATATAATTAATAGATAAAAGAATTAAAAGAAAGATAATGAAAGGGGCGTGTGCTGAATCCTTTTTTTTTTGTGCTTTTTTTGCTTGTCAGCCGATAAAACTCGGAAGTGGCACGAGAAATGGAAAAATTGCAGGGGAACTTTTTTTTGGTCAGCTGATTAAACCCGGAAGTGGCAACAGAAATGTGTGTGTGTGCCCCCAATGAACTAAGCTAACAAACTTGAATTTAAAGGTTATTTTTTTCTAATTCTATCCCCCCATGAAATCCTGCCACCCCCCCCCCCTCCCCTTTGCCGGAAATGATGTTTTCAACTATATGTATATTGCTTATTAGGGTGAGAAAATTTTAAAGAATTAAGGGTCTGTGCTGGCGTCGTCCTTCTTAAGAGACCGTTCGGTTATAGGGTTAAGGGGGGGGTGGCAATAATTGAGGGAGGCTTTCCACACCAAACTAAAGATAATCACTGATTTAGCTGCTTAAAGAGATAAAGTTAAAGAAATATAGATTTTCTTTTTAAGAGTTCCTTTTCGATCTACACATAATATTAGCAGTGATACTGATATCAGTGTGTAATCCCGGAGATATGTTTGGTTGTTGGTTTTAATTAAAGAAGAAGAAAAGAGAAGAGAAAGAGAAAGTGTAGAAAGAAAGAAAGAAAGAAAGAAGAAGAATCTAGAAGAAGAAGAAGAAGAAGAAGAAGAAGAAGAAGAAGAACAACAACAACAACAACAACAACAACAACAATAACAAAATCAAAGTTCATTGACCTCTGACTGAGCTCCTATATACTCAGTAGTCTACTATTCACTACTAGTGAATAGGGAATCACTACTTCAATTTCTTCTTCTGACCCGTTTCTCTTACCCTGGTCCCAACTGTACGGAACCGGTACGGAAAAGCAATACGATCCATTATGATACTGTCGTCCGAGCCCGAGTGCGTGTACGTTTCAGTTCGACCCTGTGTACACACCTCATCATTGCACGTACACTACGAAGATGTTGACGTTATTCCGAGTTCGAGAATTGAAATTACTTCCAGTTCTTGCTAAGAAATGTTGCTCCGCTTGAGCCATGGATCTGTATTCATTCTTATTCTACGTTTTTGTATTCGTTTTATCTGTGACATTACTATCAAGGTAAGGGTCTTACATGAGTTATTTGTCTGATGTCTGTGCGTTGTATTCTTTACATGAATCGTAGTCAAATGTCAACATCACCTCCATAACAGTCCCATATATTAAAGACTGCGTAAGCGGAGGAGTTGTATGCTTCAGAAAAAAAAGAAGTTTTATTCAATTATACTATCCTACAGTCTACTTGTAGAACTAATGGTAGGGTAGCCACTTTACAGTTCAGAATCATATAAACAGCTGAATGCAGGAATTTCCTCATCCACTTACTTTCTAACGTTAAATGTACAGTTCAGACCAGTTCAGTGTTGTTGTCATGCATGTCAATAAAAACATCGACATAACAAGAGCAAGACCACACACCACTGGCACTGCACTGTATGTAGCCACCAAATGGCTGGAGCTGTGGCTAGGTCCTGAGTTTTGCGGCCACTTTACTACAGTACAGACTTCCCTATCAGGCATGCGAAATGAGTAGGCATGGCACTTTAATTAAATTAAATACCTATTTGGGCAAGTGATTTTTTTTTTTTCCGTTTCTGTTTTATGCACTTGTCAATGTAATGATGCACCCCACTACCCCCGGACATGGGTGCGTCACGGTCATTTTTTGACTGACCACACGGGGTTTTTGATGGACACCACAGTCACTTTTTTGACGGACAAAACGCTGCAAGTGACGAACACCACAGTCACTTTTTTGACGGACAACACGTTGAAAGTGACGCACACCTCGGTCACTTTTTTGACGGACATCCTCGGTACATTTGACGCACCCCCGTAAATACTGAAACGATTTTTGCATACGTTCTATTCAAGCAATTTCATTTTCTTTTGGTTCGTAAACATAATTTGTAAAAGTTTCGGCAAATTTCCGTTACCATGGCCCTGTAAGCACCGTACCTTCATTCACCGTACATCACGCTGCTGCTACGATATTCCGTACAGTAGTATGTATTCTGTGCATGCAATCCATACATGACAATCACATGCATGTGTGCAGATGCGCTGTGTGTGCGCGGCCATTGCTAGTGCGGTGGATGCATACTGCTGCAGCACAGTACACACCACGCCACGACATTCCCACGAGTAACTACATACAGTCTAGTCGCTGTACTGTACGTAGAGATTCGCACAGATAACAGCGTCGCACGTCTGGTTGGGCTATCCCGCGAGCAGAAAATGGCATTCGGCAGGCAGTTTCTTCTGCTGCCGCTTCTTTTACTGTCAAAAATTCGCCTTTGTCACCACAGAACATTATTTAGATGCACATTGTATTGGAATGTAAACGAACTTTCTTCGATAGCAATGTGTGTTAGTGTTGCATCGCAATATGCAATAGGCACTAAGTGTTCAACAGTAAAGGTTGAACAAGTTGTAACATCGCTGAACAGTCCCTGGTTTGAGATTGAGTATGCATGATTTCATGGGTTTGTTGGAGGGAAAATGTAAGGAGAAAGGGTGGCTTTTAAATTATTTGCTTGCCAGATTCTGGCAAGCATTTTTCCCTCTTATTCCAAAACGCTTCCGGACTTTGATTTTCACTTGCCGCGGGAAAGCGCTCACTGTAATTTCACTCGCGGTACGTGTATCCGGTACTGGTAGCGTGCAAAAATGCGTGCAGTTTTCCATAGCCAAGTGACTTACCATGACGCACCCCTCGGTCAAAATTTTGACCGACAATGATGGGATTTTGACGCACCCCTCGGTCAAAAATTTGACGGACAAAGCTGGTAAAATGACGAACACCTGGGTCACAAATTTGACGGACCAAACGAGGAAATGACGCACCCATGTCCGGGGGAAGTGGGGTGAGTCATTACATTGACAAGTGCATTATACATCATTACATTATTGCCCTGCAATGCACCTGTCTATAATAATCCAGTACATTATGACAAGCTTTTACAGTTCCCTTGATTTGCTGCTGTAGTGTAAAGTCTATTCCTTTTGACTGAACTTGTATCATAATACAACACTAAATTGTATATATTTTGCACCTCAGAAGGTGTGTGTGTAGCACAAGGCATTGATGATTTACCGCAGTTTTGATGACCAGAATGCGTTAATGCTCTGTATAAACAAGGAGGTTTCATAGCTGGAATTCCAACTGGCTATAATTATTCTAACAGTTGTCAGTTTTGTATTGATGTTCAATAGAATTTCACAGGTGCATTTGTGCCTTTGATGATCGATGTTCGATGCCACCGTCTTGCTTAGCAATCTGAAGATTAATTTTGAACGCTAACATAATTAGTGATGTTGGCCATATTTTGCTTATAATTTATTTATTAAATGAAATGAAATTTCGCGTAATGATAAAGCATGTAAAACAAAAGTCAATCCCATCCAGAAATTTGTGCAAAAGTGTAAATCAGAGCTGTATCATGTGAAAATGTTTAAAATTGTACCATCCTGGAAAGCCGGTTTTATCACTTTCCACTTAATTTCCACAAATTAAACTGATATAGAATAATCTTCAAGTATATTCTTTATTGATAGGTATATCAGATTAGTGCCCGGGTATGCCCAATCGAGTGATATTCATTTTTATTTCAGCATTTTTTGCGAAATTTTTATTGCCGCATCCTCGTGTCTGCACCATCTACCTTTTATAAGAAGGGATAGCGAAAAGTAATTACCATCACAAAGACATACACTTGTATCTTCCATAGAAAGTGACTGGTGATTATGCAATGAGACACGAGTCAATTGTCTTCCTATCTGCATGGCAGATCCTGTTTGGCACATGCTTCAAATATTTTTGAGCGGCAGCATTGAACATCTGGCAAAGGAAATAAGACGGTTGTGACTCCATTCTCTTGAACGCTGCTCCTTGGTACAAGTCTCAGGTAGTGTTACCTGACAGCACTGATGATTGTTGCAGCTAGTAGCCTTGTCATTGATCTCCTGTAATCCTAAATCAACTTTCACCTTCGCCATTTTCTCTTTTGTAGATTGAGTGCCATAGTCCTCTCCAAAGTTCTGAGTAAACTTTTCAGAAAGAGCATTTCCATTGAGTACATTGGATTCTTCTCCTGGAAAAACATTTCTGTGCAGTTGCCAAATTGCAGTGTGGTAAGTTTATAATTTTCTCATATTTTTTCCTTTTATTTCATACTCCAGGAATGATGACACAGTAGAAAACAAGGGATATGAGTTAAAAGAAGAATTAAGCAATATCGAACTTGTGTTTACTGAGAACTACGTCTACAGTATAAATCAGAGTAGCCTTGCACATTCAATATCTTTTCACTTCCCTTTAGGAAGAATTGTCATTGGAGTGTCCAGTAAATCTTATAAACTTGCACAGAGTTTCATTATCTTTGTTCAACAGGCATGTGAAACTGTAGCACCTTATTGAAAAAAAGAAGAAAATAAAGTCACAGAGAGAATCACTGAATTCCTGTGTTAAAGAATTTTATGCAATGTTTTGTGTTAGCTTTTTTCCACATGCTTTAATTTTTTGTGCAGTTTTAGTGCTGGTCATGTCAAGGAATCAGCTTGTTTGAGTGTTTGAACCAAATCCACAGTACAAACACAGATATGAGATTGTACAGTTCTTCATAAATGTCTCCTTGTAAATATCAATGATGAAAATGTAAATTACAATTCTCCCCCAACTAGGTTGTAGATTGCATTTGGATATCATGGAGACTCTTCAACTCACAGCAGCAGTAAGTATTCCTTCGAATTATTGAAAACAAAATCACATTTCTGGACATCGTCTTGAAATTAGTCAATATGAAGTCTAACACATACTCTGTACATGTCCTATTTGTAGGAGATGTATTGCCCGCACCATGTCATACAATTCTTAATAATTTCATATATTGACTTTATCAAAGTCTCATCACAAGACTGTGAAAGCTGTTATTTGATTTTTATTGCCTCTAGATGTTGGAGCATCACACAAAATTGGGACAACAGTATTTACTGCATGTTTCTACATGTACTCTGCCTCAAGTATTTCTTTTTTCTTCTCTTTTTTTTTTTTGGATAAATGAGAACCTGGACATGTACCTTATTCATGTTTTCAACTAGTACATTTTATATATTTGAGCAAAACAGTGAATGAATTGAAACCCTGAAGGAAGAGTTTTGCAGTGGATGTTTTATCATCAATAAAAAAAAATATTTCATCAAGACATATCCATAATGGCAGAGTGGAAGTCCATTTTACATATGATGTCACTCAAAGTAAGACTGATGTGAAATTCGTTTCCCCTCCCCTGTGTTTGTTGTTCTTGTTGCATCTGTCAGATGCCCAATGGCCCTGCACATAGGAGATGTGAGTGTGCGGGCAGAACTCAGCGAAGAAGAGGGCGCCCCAGATGATGCTGCTCCCTTGAGACCAGTCTCCCAAGCAGACAGACCCAGAACAAGATCAGGTAATTTACATTGAGGCAATTATGGGGCGGGGGGGGGGGGGGGAGCTATTATTAATCTTGACCTCCCTCTGATGATGGGGATGAATGAAAGGGAAGTGTTTTCAAATGAGATGCATTGCAAATTTGAACATGTGATTTTACATGGTAGGTCTTTAATATTATGAATACAAATTAACAGGATTTGCATGTTTCAGATTTCAAAAAAGATAATTGAGTACCTATTTTGTAATTCGTGTACATTTTTTATGTCTGATTTCATTATTACATGTACATGTACCTCCACCAAGGGAGGAGGAGATTAAGTCATCATTGGTGTTGGTTCGTCTGTTTGCAAAATAACACAAAAAGTTGTGTACGGATTTGAATTAAACTTGTAGGAAAAGTGGATAATGACACAAGGAACAGATGAGTAAATTTTGGTAGTGGTTTACATGTTTTTTATGGATTTTTGAAAAATTTTCGTCTGTCACATATAAGGTCAGTGAACTTGGTAGTAGTTCTAGTGGCACATACGTGTACTTTAGTGCATACTCTGCTCAGGCAAGGCGCATCACAGCTGGAAGCTGATGACATAAACAAAAGACTGCTATATTGGGAAATTGCATGCGTGTTTGGGTGGGAATGAGTTGCTGGCTTGGCGGAGGTCTGCGCTCTCCGAGTACTTTTCAAGTTTTATTCTATTAATCATTAATGTATCTTTCTTTTCCATCTTTCTCTTTTATTACACAGGGTTGACCAAGGTTTTGATGAGTAGTGTTCCCACTCTTCTCCAGTATGCTGCACAGGTAATGTTTACATTTCAGGTGTTATTTTTTAATACAGTCATAATGAAATGTGCAAGTGTGTCCAGTGGAGACATGTTGTTCTGGTTCTCATTTTCTATCATTTCCAAAAATAAATAATTTAGCCAACAAAAAAAATCACACAAATCATTTGGAACATGAGTGACAGCCAAAGAATGACAAAATTTGTATTTCATTCTTATTATAAAAGAAACTGTTGATTACAACTGGAATATGAAACATAGGAACTATTCCTAACATCTTCATCATGCTACACTTCTGTACCAAGCAAAACAAAACAAAGTACATAAAAACAAACTCCAATGAAGAACTACATATCAGGGGGTGTTTCATCAACGTTTGTCAGTGCTGACAACTTGAATCACCATAGTAACTGTCAGTGACCAGAGCATCTCAGCCAATCAAAACCAAGGATTTTGCTGAAATTGTCAGCGCTGACAGTTGTCAGCGCTGACAAACGTTGATGAAACACCCCCAGGACTTTGTTTGATAGCTGTAAATACAACTGTACCATGAATAATCCAATTCAAGGCTAGTGGAAGGCCTGTATTAACCATTGGTATGTCTGCTCTTTTATGGTAGGGTCATAAAGATTTTAACACAATAGCTACTAAGTTGTACTTTGAACATGGGGGATGGGGGCTCAAAAACGAAGGAAACAGACCACACACATTATGTAATGATGGCAACATGCTGTCTGTAAGAAAGATAATCTTGCGTCTAGTTTGGATGATTTGCTCCAGAAGTTCTGTCTGGAGTTTCCATGATAGTGCATATAGTGACACCTTCATGATTTGGATTAGACTACTGGTACTGATATCATTCGATTTGATCCAATCCTGTCTAAAATTGCATCGAAGAGAATGAGTAGGAAGTTGACCATTGGAGCTATTATTAGCCACCTGCCAGTGCTGTAGTGTCATGTCTAATGTGTGATACAAGCATCTTACTTAGTACTATTTCCCTTGTCTTGCACAGGAGGCAGAGAATAAAGGTTGCTACAGTATGTGGTAATAAGGAATCAGTATGCTTTAAAACTCCTGAGAAAGAACATATCTCGGCACTTGTAATTACATTCAATCCCATGTGGCAGATATTTCTTCCTAGCAATTATTAATTGCAATTTTCATTTGCATCCTACATGCATGTGAGAGAAGGGATATAGATAACAAAAAATTCAGATCCTACCCCCTTCTGAATGTTGCTGTTATTGACTTGTGTGTGGCATAACAAGGGCTGTCACCAGTGTGATGTGACGTAGTTTCCTCAATGCGCTGTCCCAGTAATGATGATATTGCTTGTATGTGTTGTAAAGTAGTCACCTGGGGTGAATCATATAATGGTTTGGTATAAAGATTGATTTGCAAAAAAAAAAAAAAGTTGTGTCAATTTCTTACTACGTACAGGTTTGCTTTACGGAAAAGAGTGTAATCAAACAAAAATAATTGTTGAGCTTTCATCCAAATTGGATGTAAACTTTGAAAGAAATTGAAAGCATAAATGTTGATCTGTTTTTATCAAAAGAGGGCTGTCCGTAACAGTCATAGTAGTAGTAGTCAAGTATGACTGCACAACTCTTCTCTTCTAGCTTGACCTGCTAAGAAAGCGCTGATAAATTTCCTTTTTTTTTAATGTGATGTTTTAAAAGAAAAACTTTATTCTTCACACGAAATTTTTGTTGTGTTGCAGTAATCGTGCAAAGATAACTTTCACAGGCAAAGGCTGATGCTTGTTCAATCACTGACCACATTGTAAGATTTTAATGATATTTTTATGCACTAATGCGTGGAAGAGTTGTGAGTTGACATGTTCAGCTCAACTAATTGCCATATTGGGTTTTGACCAGCATCTCTATCAGCCAAATTATGAGAAACCTAAGTTTATAATTTTCTCAGGTCCAAATATGAACAAGCATCTACCATTCTGATTTACTGATTTTACTCTTTGTTTATCAAACACAACAAAAAATATTGGCTGAAATTGCACTTTGATGTGAATGAGATATGGTCAGAGCGTCATCTCTTTTAAGAGTATCTACCAATCTCTATCTGCAGTAATACCACTAATGGTATAAGTGTTTACACCTTCCTATGTTTCATGGTGCTCAAGTTTTCCTTTTTATTTTATTTTTTCTCAATCATTGCCACCCTTCTTCATCCACCTCAGCTGACTTCATTCCACATGGAGGCTGTGAACATCATGCTGCTAGGAGCCATGGGGGTGGACTCCCTTCTCCACGTCACGGTTTCTGGGGTCTCGCTGGTTGGACAGTCGTCCAGCGATGGGTGAGAATTCCTGTACCTACCTGTTGATCAGATACTAAATTCCCTTCTGCTTGTAGATCTGATTCTGTGTAATGTTTCAGGTTGAATTCTACAGATAACTGGAGAAAAATGCTTACGTTGAATGTGAATGATTTCTCATGATTCCTTTGAACAGAGATTAGCATTTCATTTGTTTATGCTCATTTGAGCTCTTTACAGTCAACAAGATTTCTATTAACTAAAGAAATTTAATAGTTTTACTTCAGTTGATAACTTCAAAGGATGATGAAGGTATGCCTTCAAGCTTTCTAGTATTCACAGGTGCTTGCTCTTTTATGGTATGCATGGTCAAGTGCTTCAATACAAATAACAAGAAACAAAAAAAGATGCCAAATTTTTTTTAAGTGTGCCGTAATTACCCCCTTTAAAATGCTGTCATATACAATAATCATACTTGCTTGCTCCTGATTGTTAATATATCTTGGATATCACAGGGTCATCGCTGCAGACTTTTTCTCCCAGCAGCTGTCACTGAAAATGCTGCGCAGCACAAAGCCGGTATGTCACTTTCTGTTCTCAGACAAGAGGGAGAGATTTGTTTTCCCCCTTCTGATTCAATCTGATTTGAATATTTCGTTAGGTAAAGACAGACTGCTCTGCATGTTTACTTTTATATGACATGTATAAACACAAAAAGTATGTCTTGTGATTTGATGTGAAATTTCTTTTTTGTTTTTCTGTATCACATCCAAATATTCACCCAATTTCACTCTGTTTTTTATTTGCACGTAACAGACCGTGTTTTGAGAAATTGTTTTATGTGTATTGATAGACCATTTGCCAATTTCAATTTTTTTTTGTGTGTGATAAAGTTTAAACAGAGCAGACTGCAGAGTAAGTATTTTGAAAAGTAGAAAAAGTTCAAATTTGCAAAAAGACAAATGTTTAATGTTTCATCATTGTCCTGTATAGATTTAAGATTAGGAATGATTAGGCTGGAAAATATTGCACTTCATGAAGCGTGTTACCATGGCATTTGAATTGACCCATTGTGTATCAGTGACATGCTTTGCATCATTGCAAGAAAATTTCTGATATGTTTATCAATGGATTCTCATATAAATGAAAATTTAAATACTTGTCTCACCTCTGCCCCCCACCCTTCTCTCTCCAACTGCTGACCTGTGACCTCAGAGTGATGGAGACCAGTCGCACGTCGCACAAGCATCGGTCAGTCTCAAGGTGTCCACACAGATTGACCTGATGCAGAGAGTTCTTACGGTAAGGTCATACTTCCATCCATGAAACTTTGACCTAATAGGCATACGTGCCAACAACCTTTGATGAAGTACAAGTGTAGTGCTGGTGGTAAAGTTGCCTTCCCTCAAGACTTCAGTTTTTTGTAAAATGTAAAACCATGTCCCTGAACTCACTTGGCACTCAGCTACTCAGTGTGACAAAGTTGTATACATGTAATTGTATTGTATGTATTGTATTGTAATACATGACATTGTATGGACAGTTTTTACTTACTTATTATAGTTATACCCCCGCCAAACGAAGTTTGAAGGGGGTATATAGGAATCAGCGGACGGTCGGGCGGTCGGGCGGTCGGGCGGTCGGGCGGTCGGGCGGTCGGTCGGGCGGTCGGTCGGGCGGTCGGTCGGGCGGTCGGTCGGGCGGTCGGTCCGTTGCAAATCTTGCGTCGCGAACTACTTCCTCAGTTTTCAACCGATTCCCATAAAACTTGGCACAGATGTGTGCCTTGGGTTGTAGATGTGCAAGACGTATTTTTTGACAGTACCCAAAAGTACGTTGCCGTGGTAACGGCATATTATGGGCAAAAATGGGTACAAATCTTGCGTCGCGAACTCCTCCCACAGTTTTTGATCAATTTTTATGAAATTAGGTACAGATGTTCATCTGAATATGTTAATGTGCAAGACACATATTTCCGCAGTGGCAAAAAGTGCGTTGCCATGGTAACGGCATGTTATTGGTAAAATATAGGGCAAAATGCTTCATGGCAAAACTGCTTCATCAGTGTTCTTCCAATTCTCATGGAATTCATATTGAATGTTTGTCTTAGGATATAGGTCAGCATGACACATTTCTTGACAGTGACAAAAAGTATGTTGCCATGGTAACAGCTCACATATTATGAGCCAAAATGATGGAAAATTTTGTGTTGCAAACTACTTCCTCATTTTTTGCCCAATTTCCATGAAACTTGGTACAGATGTGTGCCTTTGGTTGTAGATGTGCAAGACGCATTTTTTGACAGTACCCGAAAGTACGTTGCCATGGTAACGGCATATTAATGGCAGAAGATCAAGGAAAGATCTTGCGGATTTAACTACTTCCTCAGTTTTTTGACCAAAGCTTATGAAATGTGGCACACACCTTGATCTTGGTGGGAAGATGTGGAAGACATATTTTTCGGACGTGTCGGAAGCTGCGTTGCCATGGTAACGGCATATAAATGGCAGAAGATCAAGGAAAGATCTTGCGGATTGAACTACTTCCTCTGTATTCGACTGAAGCTCATGAAATGTGGCACACACATTGGTCTTGGTGGGAAGATGTGCAAGACATATTTTTTGGACGTGTCGGAAGCTGCGTTGCCATGGTAACGGCATATTAATGGCGGAAGATCAAGGAAAGATCTTGTGGATTGAACTACTTCCTCAGTTTTTGACAAAAGCTTATGAAATGTGGCACACACAATAGTCTTGGTGGGAAGATGTGCAAGACATATTTTTCGGACGTGTCGGAAGCTGCGTTGCCATGGTAACGGCATTTAAATGGCAGAAGATCAAGGAAAGATCATTCCTTGGGTAAGACTGTCGTCACGGGGCGGGGGTATTAATCACCTTAAGTGATATTTCTAGTTTTATACGTTGTAGTGTAGCTTTTGAAGAGTCTACATAGAAGAAAGAAAGAATTTCTTCATGAATATCTATGAAGGATGATTAATATGAGCACGTGGATCGCAGAATGGCACAAAGAATTTAAAAGGATATGGCTTGCAAGTTACCTTTCTTCTTCAGCCGTGCAAAAAAAAGAAAAAAGAAAATGTGAAGTATAATTATGCTCATCTGATGACAAGGATTTGTCCCCAAAAAATCCAATTGCTTTTTTAAATAAAATGTATTTCCCCTAATTTGTTTTCTTACTGTTAAATTTCATATTCTGTTCAAATTGTATGTTCCATTTGCAGTCAAATTGTTAAAACATGCAGAATTGACACTTAAATGGGATTTTATTTGGAATGTTAAATTTGTGTTCTTCTTGAAGGATGAGCTATTGGTTTGATTTAGTTATTCACTTTGATTGTACTTATTTTATTGGCAGCTAATCACGAATGTATGTATCAACATATCTATTCTATCTGTGCAA
Organism: Diadema antillarum; assembly: GCF_040938485.1. NCBI lineage: Eukaryota > Metazoa > Echinodermata > Echinoidea > Diadematoida > Diadematidae > Diadema > Diadema antillarum. The sequence continues at coordinate 240,898 of NW_027271416.1, forward strand.
AGGTAGGCTACGAGAGCACTATGACTTATTTCAAAGATTTTCATTTGGAAAAAAGTTATAGTTTCATGGCATTTAGATATATCATTTTCATGTTTTGATGTGTCATAGACTCTCTTTGTGGAAGTTGGAAGTCCGAATATCACAATATATGATGGTAAGTTTGGACACAATTTAGCGTCTACTATTGTGACTGAATTTTCATCAATATCTGACTTCTTTGACCTTTAATACATGTGAATGCACCTTTTCAATGTCAAAACCAGGATAGATTAATTTTTCTGGTTTTGTGTTTGTTTTTGAGAGCTCTTTTTCATCTCTTTCAGATAACAATTTCAATTGTCGGTAACAATACTTTTGTATGTAATGTGTGTGGATCTCACAACATCATTTTCTATCACTAACTATTTGTTACACTTACAGCTGATGACTAATGTGTAAGTTTCTTTGGATAAAGACCAGTCAAATGTGAAATAAGCATGATTCAAGAACAATGCATTGAAACCTACCACTGTATACTTGAATCTGAGACCAAGACATGAAAAGCAAGGATTTTAATTGTGCAGCAAATGTTTTTATGAGAATATGCAACAATCATACTCTGCATGGTAAAAGTTATCTTTTATGTGTTCTATCTTGCTTTTGAAGCTACCTTCCAACCCAGGATTCCGACAGGTAGTATCAGAGCTTACAGTTATTTGATGCAGAATATTCTGAATTATTTATATTGCACTGACAAAGACATCCACGACAGATGTTGATCATGATCATCAAATTCCCAAATTAAAAGAAAAGACAGCCACTGCAAAGCCTCCATTCATAGCAACCTTCCTTATTCGTCATCATTTCCCTTCCCTTCATCTTTCTCTCTCTTTCTCATCTGAGTCATATGATAAACACATTTATTCTTCTATTGAAACAAAATATGCGCTGTCCATAGCATGACAAAACCCTCTCGATCTGTGCTGTACTCCGTTGATGCACACAAATTTGTGACATCATCGTGAGTTGTGTTGCATAAATGATTACAGACTCCCAGCTTCCCTCTTTGTTGCCACAAAATTGATGAAAGTGTGTTATGAAACAGTGAGGAATCTGTTAGACAAATTCCTGTGCCCCCCCCCCCCCAACACACACACACCCAAAGAAGAGGGAAAAATATAGAGCAAGAAATGTTGGGAGAGCTCTTCTTGTAAACTGTGCAGTGCATTGGCCCAGTTTGGAAAGGGACCAATATGTAGCACAAAACAAAACTATGTACTATATTTTCAATGAAATCATTGACATTACAGGAAAGTCCAGATTTTTAGCATGCAGAAAATTTCAAATATGTGTGTGTGTGTAAGTGTGTATATTATGACATATATGAAAGTCACTTGCAGAAGTTATGAGTCTTTATGATAGACTCGAATAGGGCATAATGACATAAATTCTCAAAACTGTCACTTCATGTGTTTCTTCTCTGTGTGTGTTACCTGTGGACAATTCTTGTCTATGTTTTAAAGAGGGTGTGTGCTATCAGTCATTTCATTTTAGCTATTTTTTTTTTCTGAATCTATCATTAATAATCACCACCTCTGCACATTTCTGGTAGCCTCACTTTTCACATTCCTCGTTTCAGGTTTCTTGCCCACTGGTCTCACACGAGTGTCTAAAGCAACCCCTGCTGTGATGCCAGGTAGAAATAACAGAATATTCAGGGAAATAACCAACAATAATATCCTTTTAGACTCTTTGATTTGTTGTTGTTGTGTGTGTGCTTTCTATTCTTGCTGTTAATCAAATTAGGCAGTGAAAATAATGATTGTTGTTATGATTACTATTATTATGATCATCGCTATCATCATTATTATTGATATGATAGTGGTGATTATGATGATGGTAACTACTATTATCATCATCATCGTCATTCAGCTATAATCAAATTTTGCTGACAGTTGTTGAGGGTGTGTAGTTACATGGCCTGGGCCCTGTTTCATCAAAAGATAAAATCGATTTTAAATTTCCTGACCACACAGGTTGCCATAGACTTACAGTTGAAATCAATTATATAATCAATTTTAACTCTTCATAAAACAGGGCCTTGAGGTATATATTTATCAGCCTATTATTTTCATTTGAGCAGTGGTAATCTCCATTACTCTGCAGTGGAAATTTTTCTGTATTTTGAGCAACCAAAAACACATGCAAAAATAAAAGCACACAAATGTTTTTGCTTGTTGTATTTAATACAAATGTTTTAATTCCACAGAAAAGAAAATATCGTGTTATCTGACCATATCCGAAATATTACTCGCACAAAAATGTCCTCTTTTTCAGTATATTATCAATTTATTTTGTTCATTCAACATGATTATTGAGTAAAGGATTGAGTAATACTCTCAAAAGAGATGTGTCAGTGACCAAAAAAAAAGAAGAAAAAAAGAAGACAAACGCCAAGTTATAGAATAATATATTAGTTAAAACTTATATCATGTCTTCAAGAATATTTGTCAAAATTTGTTTGAGTTTCATTAGTCCAAACCATCGTTTCTTGCAAAGTGCTCTTCTCCCCCTTCCAGTTCTTTTCCTTTTCTACTTTGGGAATCCTTTCTCATGCAAAGTGAAGAAAAAACAGGATATATGTGACCCGCTACAACAAAAAGGTCCTAAAGTCGCGCACGGTCGAAGCCGTGAAAATCGAGTTTGAAGTCAGAGCATTAAAATTGGTCAAAACTTATGATTTTCTGATTTTGATATATTATTGGAGTCTAACATGTCTTCTATCATCTGTCGAAATTTTGAAGCAAAATGATCAAAGGAATGATGAAAAAATAGCGTTTTTCTGAGCCATGTTTTTTGGCGTTTCAACGAAGCAGAGACTGGTTCGAAAATTTGGATTGAGCGCCACAGATAGGTTCCGCCCCCAACAACGACCAGAGTGATCTCATTGGTCAGTTTGCTGCTTGCTGCTAACCGAAGCGTGAAGCTCGCACACTGCCCAGTCGACTGGTGTGTGCGGGCGGGGTGCGCTATGCTCAGCCGCTTCTCACATTCTGGTCACTGATTGGTTGGTGAGGAGACCGCCGACGCTGATGTGCTTGAATGAACTCTTCAGGGGTTGCTAGGGCTTACCTTCTATTGTCCAGAGGTGAAAACTGACTTGCATGTCCCTTGATCGCGATTGCGTCAAAAGGAAGACTTTTAGGGCGCTTTTCTCGAAACAGTGATTTTCCAGACGTCTCGACATGCTCTCTTTTAAACATCGATATTTTTATTTTAGCCGATTATTTTTATAAAATGTGTTATATATCAACTTAAAGCAGAAAGATTAGGGGATTATATCATGCAATTTTCAAATACTCGACCTCGCCCGACTTTAGGATCATTTTGTTGTAGCGGGTCACATATTGTTCTCCTCTGTGCTGTACAGTACAAGAAGTAAAGGATTTGCTGTCATTCATCAAAGCATTCATACCTGCAGCATGCAAAAAATTTGTATCTGCGTATTCATTAAATGTAATCTAAAAAGATTTTCTGATGATTATTGGGTTTTTTTTTAATGACTTCCACATTCATGTCATGTAGAAATATGATTGCGTCTAGGTTGTCTCTTTTATACTTAGTAATGGTCTTTATGTCCTTACAGTGCAAGAGGAATTTGTCGATGCACCATCAACAGCACAGCATGAGAATGCTCTGGCACAGAAACTAAAAATCATCACCAGAACTTTTCCAGAGGTAAGATTTCCACTGTGTGGCTGACTCCAAAACTCTGTGTTATGAATAGTAGATAACAATGTCGTTGTTCACTAGAAAGGGCAATACAATACTGTGTATATGTCTCTAATTTTGTTCACTGCAACGTACAAGATACCCCTTGTACCACATGCTGTGGGAAAGAAAACTGTGTCTGGAGTCGCCAAAGGAAATGACATTGCTTGACGATGACAAATGTCAAATAATTCCAGTAGACCTTATCTGAAAATTCTGTAAGCATGCACCGGTTTAACACTATTTTCTAAAAACATTGCCTCTACTGACCCAATACCACACTAGAGACGTATTACTGGGGAGCAGTGTTGGAGCGTGGCTTGCTATTTCCCTTCTCTTTGTTCTCAACAGGAGGCATGTTTGGACATCACGGCAGCTTCTTGGCAGATGGTTTTACAGGGAGGTCAGAGGTATGTATTTATCATGCTTTCAGTCTACATACAAAGAACCTGCTTTTAAAGGACAAGTTCACCTTCATAAACATAAGGATTGAGAAAATGCAACAATATTAGTAGAACACATCAGTGAAAGTTTGAGGAAAATTGGACAATCGATGCAAAAGTTATGAATTTTTTAAATTTTTGTGTTGGAACCGCTGGATGAGGAGACTACTACAGCTTGTGAGTCATATGCGTACAACAGTATAAAGAAAATATAAAAGACAATTCAACATATTTTCACTTTTTTCGCATAATAAAAGAGCAATTGACTTGCCTCTTTCTAAAGGCAGGGGGAATAATATTACCCATAACATTTATCGGTAACGAGTCAGGGGAATGTGTACTTTTTTCAAAAGATGGAATTTTGTGAAATTCTCTTTATATTTTCCTTATATTGTTGTACGCATGTGACATCTTAGTTATTTATACACTGCAGTAGTCTTCTCATCCAGCGGGTACTGCACAAAAACTTCAAAAATTCATAACTTTTGAACGGATTGTCCGATTTTCCTCAAACTTTCAATGATGTGTTCTACTAATATTGCTATATTCTCTCAATCCTTATGTTTATGAAGGTGAACTTGTCCTTTAAGTTTCTCATTTGAGTGATTACAATAATAGTGATAATAATAATGATAATTTACAATATTTATATAGCACATTATCACATGAAAAATCTCTAAGCACTAGGGCAAAAAAAGAAAGATATTTCCATTCTAGTCATGCTCATGTATGATATGAAAGAGGAAGTAGAATCCACGCTGCTTGCATGTCGATTTGTACACTGATGTGATAACCATCGTACGGTAAATTACTCATGGAGGAGCTGCAGAGGAATTATATAAAGGAAAAAGATATTGATGTCAGTTTGAGCTAAGAGCTATAAACCTATCCTTTTGATATAGTGGTGATGATGGAGATGATGGTGGTGGTGGTGATGTCGAGGATGATAATCGTGATGGCGATGATGAGGATGATAATGGTGATGGTGATGATGATGAAGATGATGATGGTGATTATGGTGATGATAATGATGATGCTAAGAGTTAGATTAAGGTCACACTAAAGCAAAGTCTGCAGTGGCATGATATTTTTTTTTTTCAGATCACTGCAGTTCAACACCCAGAGCATCACACTGACCAGTCAGCTAGCCAGCCGGGAGGGCATCATCTGCTCCCAAAATGAGGACCTCTTGCTGCCCCCACTCACCTGTCATCTAACATGCTCAGGTAGAGATCATGGACTGCAAGAGCAGATTAGAATTGTCACTGCCTGTCTGTTATAGTCTGCTATTCTTGTACCATAAAATCCCTTGAAATGTGCGAGCTATGTTGGTATCTTACTTCGGATCACTTGATATGCAATGAATATCAATAAGCCAGTTTGCTACTGTATTCAAATTCATTGATATGGCTTTTCTAAGGATCAAGTTATGTATTTAATAGTTGATGCACCTGTTCAGTGCTTTGAATCTACTCTGAATCTAGTCACACTATTGACTGTGGCCATGTCTGGCAGCAGCAATCTAGTGTTATAAGAGATAACCCATGTTGTAAAGACGTGCACAAAATTTGCATGTGTGAGAAAACTAGCCTGTTTGTGAGGCATAGTTTATCATTGATCACTCCATTGAGCTTGATAAAGAAGGCTATAGCTCTGATGGTGTAAAATTTTGGAAGGTATATTGTCTTCTATGTGAGTGTCGTTTGATTATGAAAGGACAAAGCAGGGGGGGGGGGGGGAGTGGGGAAGAAGGTTGTTAAAAGGTAAGAGCTTTGGACTATATTTACACCAATCTGGCTCCAAACCATCAACAGTATGCTGTGTTCCTGTGGCATCCACTGAGCATACCATTTTACTTATACTCCTGAAATTCATCTAGTTTATTTTCCTCACATTTGATGCCTAATGAGATTCATGGAACGGTCAGAGCTTTTAAATACCAGTAGTGTTCGCACTATAGGCTATGGAAACAATTGATGCTTTGTTGTATTCTCATCAATAAATACATATGCCATGTGAAGAAGGCTTTACACCGTATGTATGAAATACATTGACATACATGTGCATAATTACACTCTCTTTCTAAGCTTGTGTAATTTTCAAACGTAAGTTTTGATAAGCAGAAAATATAAAATATGATTATACACCTATTCAAACATTCTTTGCAGGTGTCGAAATTGTGAATGCAGCTTCAACAAAGTTGCTCAGGATGACGAGTCTCAAGACATATCTTGTGGTAAGAATATCCAGCCATTCTGGTATCATGATCACTCTGCTTTTTGAAAGATATCTTTGAATGTCAGTCATAAAATGTACCAAGCCAGCGTGCAATAGGAGGAAAACGTTAGCTCTCTGTACATGAAGATAGGTAATCTGGATATACTGAGTCACAGAACATTGATACTGCGTGTGTAGATAGTTAAATATGTGTGTTAACACTTTAGGAAATTTGTGAATGAACTGTATTTCAATCACAAAGTTTCATTCATTGTACAGTCTTGTGACAAAATGCCTGAATTAATTCTAGGCATTACATTTTGTAAGGCCATATTAAGGAAACCTGAAGGCCAGATATTACTCCGCGGTATTTCCTCTCTCTTTCATTTCTTGCTTTGGTGCATGTAGATCAACGAGAGGTGCGTTCAGATCGGCATAGAACTCCAGCGAGGCCACTCCTTGTACAACGAAGAGGAGATCATATTCTGGGCTGCCTGGGTGATGGAGACCATCGCCCAGCGCAAGCCCCGCTCAACCTCAGCCTCGTCCACAGGATCGACGGCATCGACATCGTCGTCCAGGTCATCATCACCTCCATCATCGAGGTCATCCTCACCGCCTCCCCCTCGAAAGCCATCGCCACCTCCATCCTTGTCACCTCCATCTTTCACAGGAACAAGGTAGAGCTCTCCCAGCTGAGTTTGCTGATACCAAGCGCATCCAATGAAATGAACATGGTATTCAATTGTAGCTGTCAAATATGGGAGAATAGATCAATTCACTCAATCCGAGTGTCATTCAATTTCAATTTCAATGAATGTCTGTGAAAGTTCATTTAGCTCGATAATGACAGAGTGTAGTATGAAAGAAGAGCTGATCAGCACTTGATTAATTAGATGGTGAGTTTCAATTTGAATTCAAATTTCAGCACTGTGAATGACAAGCCTGTATTGAGTCACACCAAAGTTCTCAACTTTGCATTTACACATATGTACGTAAAGAGAGTTTCTCAGGAAGCAACTTGAGAAACCCTAGAATTGGCTTCTTGAGAAAAGAGATCTTTGTGCATGGGTATGTTCTCACTGGGCTGATAATCATGATTTTTCAACATTATCTTAATATACTGTATACGCCATATATTTCATGGGGGCTTTATTTTTGACAATTTCACAATAGGGTGCTATTCTTGAATTTAACAATTTGCAGAAATGTAGACTCTGATTCTGACATGAATGCAACATGCATGCAGACATTTCTCCATCTACAGTTTGTATTCCTGTACTCTGGGGCCCCATTTCATAAAAACTTGATATGTTAGCAACTCTTGCTGGAATGGCAATTGTCATGGTAACGACAAGAATCCAGCTTCCTGATTGGCTGTTGCTATAGGAGGTTGCCATTCCCGCGAGAGTTGCTATCATATAATTTTTTATGAAATGGGGCCCTGGCCGCCCAAATCAGGAATTTAACCACTCACAAATTGTCAGGTAGTTCTGTTTCATGAAATATTGAAACTCGCTAAAAGTATGCTGTATGCTCTTCAGTTGCAGACACATAATCTGTTGCTAATCTCAACTGTTGACTGAATTGTTGATTCCAGATCAGAGTGGGAGTCGTGGCAACACTTCTGTCTCCCGGTCGACCTTGACCTCAACCTGTCCGACCTCTCGTGTCAGGTCATGTGCCAGGATGTGCCCCAGTGTGCCGTGAGACTCGCCACTCTCCATGGAAGCTGGAGTGTAACCTCCGATGCAGGGAAGTCTGTCCAGAAGCCGTTTGCTTACATCAGGTGAGATGTCTCTACTGCACTTTCAATCACTATGCTGTGTAGAAATTCATGTAATGCAAATATAATCCCTTTGATAACTCTACATATTTATATGAAATTATTTTTTACACTTGCAGTATTGCAGACATGGTATAAAATCACAGTGTATTGCTGGTTTGCAAACCAACATTCTTGCAGTATTTTGATAGCGTTTGCAGAGACGTAATGCTTTGTGAGATAATTTGTTTGGAAGTATTGTTGTGTTGATATGTATTTCCTACAGATTTTGTAAATAGGATTCAACTTATTTCCAACTGCTATCAGTATTTTCAAGACAGACTGAAACATAAGTCTTCAGCTTTACCAGGCAATTGGTATTTACACTTACTTTCCATTGACAGCAGCACACGACTATCATCTATGAAACAATGCTCTAGTTTGATGTTCTGTGTAAATTTCAGAGGGAGTATGCACAGTGAGCAGCTGTACCTGCTGGTAGGTGACTCGGTGCGCACCCCCTCTGGAGCCATGCTACCCACCAGACATGTGTGGGGGACTGTTTGTGCAATAGAAGCCTTGGATGCAAAGGTATCAACACTTCTTCACACACTTAGTCTCTAGCTTTATTGCATGATGTTGTATGGTATGGTTCTCATTTAACCAAAGCTTGGAATGAAACATAGTGAGTGCCCTCATATGTTAGCCATTACTCATGTCAAGTCGAAATAATTTCATTTTAGAAAGTGACAAAGTGTCACATCAAACTATGTAGGGTTTTTGATTTTACATAACATGATGCAAAGCTATGCCAAGAACATGCAACATTTGGAGTGCAAGACGAAGGGTACAAACTAACTTCAGTAACATATGGCACCTTGAGGCAAAAAGAGTCAAGGAAAACTTCTGAAATGGATGTGTTTCATTTGTATGAGCACTGTAATGCTATTTGCAAGCCCTTTTGTCTATTAGTCTATCCATCTTCAATACCTGCCTTTCTGTATATTGGACCATCTTGCTTCTGTTGCGATCTATCTAGTTATCAATCTATCTAGCATGTATATATCTGTGTATCTATCTATGCTCTCCTCTTTATGCATTGCTGCGTCACATGGAATGTTTACTTTCCCTGTTGATCAAGATTCACTGTGTTACCAGCCCTTTGAAAACCAGCTTTTACTCTGAAAGGCTTATAAATTCATCCATGATGAAACAAATGAATAAAGTGAAATCTGTCAATCTTTCTATCAATATCTCTATCTCTCTCTCTCTATCTATCAATCCAGGTATCTATACATGTACTTATCTATCTGATGATATCTGTCTTTATATGTTTATCTGTCTGTCTGTGTGTCTGTCTGTCTATGTACATGCCAATCATTTTTGGGGATGGATAATATTCACCATACATCAGATGGATCTATCCCCCCTGCTGGTGGACGTTGAGTGTTCCCTTCATTCCCTTCACCTGGAGAGCTCTCCTTCCCTCCACCTCATCATACAACACGTCCTCAAGACTGTCCTAGACCTCAGGGGGCCACCACGGCACCCCACCGCCGCCAGACGGAAGGTACGGGTGGACCCTACCATGGGCCGCGCCCGCAGGAAGCACGGCTTTGCCCTCCGACTGGACGACTTCAACACTTTTGTCTGCAGCTCCATGAAAGGTTTGCAATAGATAGTCTAGGATTTTCAAGAGCTTTGGAAATACATTAGTGACAATAAGTGGCTCATGCATGTGTGAGCTTACATTGTGAGTTTAGATCTTCTCATCTTTACATTACATTATGTTGAGTGATATCTTTAATAGCTTATGTTTTGCTTTGCAACCTGCCCTCACAAAGTTGTAACCATGATGGCCCTATAATGTAAAACTAGCAGTCAATGATCAATATTAGGTCTCAATTGACAGTTGCCCATACCTGATACTGATAATGGAAATGGCATATCTTCCTCTACTGTACCATGTGTTATGCTGTGTTCAAGTCAGACAAAATTTTGATTATTTTGTTGCAATCCTGTAAAAACATGTTATGCTATCTCTGAAAAATCCACTTGAATGAATACTGGAATGAAAACTGGTCATCATTACTGGATCAATAAGCAGCAGTACTTTATCCATACATTTATTTTCACTGGTTATTGACTATGTGTTAGTTAGCCTTTAGTGCAGTTTAGCTCTGTGAAGAATATAAAGACTGAAATCACATCTTTCCCTCTCAGAGAGTCTTCTTCTCCATGTTGACATGATTGAGATGAGCTCAGGCACCACTCAGTCCACCTCCATGGTAGAAGGTCTCAAGTTCCTTATCATGAACAGGGAATCCAAGGTGAGGCAACAGAGAAGTGACCAAAGCTTCAAAGGAGACAAATGAGATTTTACCAAATCATATTACTTGTTTCTTATGTCTTTCTGTTTATGAATGCCCATTTGTGTAAAGTCAATATAAACATTCACTTTCTTATGTTGATAAGTGATCTTCATGTTGTAAGATGTTTGCCTGTCTGTTTTAAATGTCAAATCAATGCATTATATTATGTAGCATTCACACTAATGTCCTTGTTTTTATCTGTGATGTATTTGTCATGATTTACATTGGATATTTTGTCAGGTTCTGAACTGCCCCAAGTATGCCAAACTTCCTCAAGGCTTACTACAGGTGAAGGAGATCTCAACAAACTACACTGAGGCTGAGAAGGTGGGTGTAAGTTATGTTCTTAAGGCCCTGAGTCTTCCAATTTACTATAGACTGGCGGGCAGTGGACGAAGTGATATTAGCTGAAATGTACATAGACCAAATGATAAATAGACTAAATGGAATTTAGACGAACTGACAACAAACCAAATGATATTAGACGATGTGGGGAAAATCCACGTTAACGGAGTGACAATCAGACCATCTGGTCATTAGACGAAATTATAATTAGCCAAACTGGGCATAAGACCAAGAGAGGATTTGCCCAAATGAGCATTAGACGAAATTGATGGTAGACCAAATGAGTTTAGCCATTGTGGTGTTAGACAGACTGGGAAGTAAACCGTCTGATAGTAGACCAAGTGGCAATAAACTGTTGTGTAATCTTGGCAGTCGACAAGTTTAAAACAGCCCTGAGGCTGGTGGTTCATACTTAAAGCGATCGTTATTCACATCATGGGCCAAACATTGAATGCCATTAGGAACAGTTCATCATGTTTGAATGGCTATGTTTAAATCAACTGTTGAAATTTAAGGTAGTTGAATTTGGTAGTGTCCAAAATGTGCCACTTACTACAAGTTGTGAAAATTGCATTACTTACTACAAGTTGTGGGAATTGCATTAGTCTTTCACAATCCTTAAATTGTCATTAGCTGTGCTGACAATCAAAGTTTCTGATTTCATTTTTACACAATCAGGAAACTATGTACCAGTATGTGTTGTTTATTATGTGTCAAAAAAGGCACTTAATTCATCCACATTATTTCTTCTTTTTTCTGTGTCAAAAAAAAAGTGGCATTCAGTCTAAATAGAATTGATCAGGAAGGTTCATAGGATATAATGTCACTTTGAGAGGGAGCAAATTATATTTTACACTTTGATATTACAATGGGGAAAAATGCTGCTTCATAGAGATCAAAATAGCTTGACTTCTGTAAAAAATGCCGTCAGCATGTTGAATGGCTTAGTTACGGTGTAATGGCATAAATAGTCATTGGTACTTTTTTTTTTATGTCAACGTTGTGCAGAAAGTGATGGTTCAGCTTCCAGAAGGTGTGCGGGCATCATGGGATACATCTAGTCACATGACCATCTTCCACCATGTGAAAGAGTTGCTGACCTTTGCCACTGAATTGAAAGGTAAACCACATTATCCAGTGGCGGATCCAGAGGGGGGCGCTTTATTTTTTGCTAAAACAAAAGAAATAAAAAGAAAAAATGGGGGGGGGGGCTTGCGCCTCCCTTTAATTTTTAAAGGAGCCTCCCCTTTACGGAATTCCTGGATCCGCCCCTAATATCACTGGAATATGACTCTATCCACTGTCATTGCATTTATATAGCATAATTATGCTCCTTCACCTCTGCTTCTTTCGACTGTTCTTGAATGTTAGAAATGAAAACAGCATTCAGATACAGGTGGCTCCTGTTATAACAAAGTCCTTTGGATCAGCAGTTCTTTTTCTTCATACCAAAATTTCATTACATATGTAGCCAAACAGAATAAGTGCTTAAAGAAATATTGGTGGTAATTTTGGGACCTAAATTTTTACCATCGTAACAAGAAATTTGTTACAACTGTGTTCATTGTAACAGGATTGCACTGTACGTTTAAGAACATTAGAACTTCTTAAATAGAGAGTTGAATTATCTTGCTGGAGGATTCTGGAGTAGAGACATGTGTAGAGTTTAGGAACCTTAATTACATCACTTCATCACTCAAGAATGTACTATCAAAATATGTGAAAATATTCAGACTTGACTAGTGGCAGAAGTAGTTCAAGTGACATTCTAAAACTTGAAATAAAGTGTGACTGTATTAGTAAATTTAATCATTTCAGTTTAGAATTGTGAATGTCACTTCAGTGCTTCAAGTTGCTCAGTTGTTTTGAAGCATGTGGAAATTTGCATATATGCTAAAATTTGCTATGTCATACTTTAAAACAACAAAGTTCATGCAAAGGTGCCATTGTTGGTAACTGATGCTAATATCGTTTTGTATGCTTTAGCAATGAAATGATAGCTTTGTTTGAAATTGTGGTTGCCATAGCAACCTTGTCTCCAGCAGGAGATTCTGGTTTGGCATTGAGCGACTCAGTTTCATCATCATCAGCGTCCTCCTTGTCGCCATCATTGTCGACATCCTCCTCATCATCATCATCATCATCATCATCACCAGCCCATTCTGATGGCATCAACGCGGTGGTCAAGGTGCGACTGATGGAGTTCCACTACGAATTGTCCTCCAAACACAAGTAAGATGGCATCTTTGTAGAGTAACACCACTCCACATGTATGTTCTGATTGGATTTAAATCTTTCTGTACCAGGGACTTTGGACATTGTGCCCAATGCAATTGTTTTTTCTGTGCCTATCGGCACTCAAGCACACTCAGTAATAATCAACACTATTAATGAGGTGTTAAAGCCTTACAATCGTGGCGAGTGGTTTGTGCGGCACGGAGTCGAACGCAACACGCTGCCTCCCCCATTCTGTATCATGTAGTGACACCGAATGAGAATAGCGCTGGCTCAATGGGTCAGCGAACAACACTCTAGACTACAAGAGTTCTGTGCTACAATTCTCCTGACTCAAAATGGCTGTCCGAGCAAGCCACGAGAGCTTCTGAATGGACGCACACTCTCAGTGCGCATGCGCATGAAGAGAGGCCAAAAGAGCCACATGTCTTCTGGCCTCTCTCCTCCAATCACCGCAGCTCGCGGTCACAATGTTTGTGTATGATGCGTACACACACACACACACACACGTGTCTCAGTGGCAGCATTGTCCCACACGTTTATGGATATAGCACCGAGTCTGGCATTGCGCAATATTGCATGCACAAACTTCGGTCGTTCGGGAGTTTACATACCATTAGGGATGATGATTGTCCAACTTTAATAGAACATTTTCTAAATGTTTCATTGTGTTTGAATAGACACAGTCTTTTCCATGACTCAGAAGGTGTATATTAGTGGAGTATGTGTGATATTAAAATCTTCTGTCTTTTGACAATTGGAGAATTAAACTTCCACACTTGGCTTGTGGAAGCAGCATACTGTAATGTGATGTCAGTTTTAAGGAATCTCAGTAACTCCTGTTTATTGAACTTTGCAAGCAATATGATGCGATTTTTGTCTCGCCGCTTTATCCAGAAACTACATACAGGCCAAAGAGCTGTATCTGGTCAAAGAGGGCAGCAGACTACTGAAGGCGACATCCACTGAGGTCATCCTTGGGTTTGATGATCGGCCAGTCATCACCGTGCAGGTTGGTGGACTACAAAAACAACATTGACACTAGTCATTTGATTCATCTGTATTGGTATCACATGTCCAATTCCCTCTCTTCTCCCAGCTCAGTTGCAACTACTGTGCACATCCTTATTTTTGTAGGATTAAATTTTTGCACTGAGCAGCTAAAAACATAATTTTGGGACTACAAATTTATGCTGCCTAATTGTTTTCTTGAAGGTTTTCATCCAGGTCACAAAAAAGACAGACTTTGCTTTGACATTTCCATGTATTGAAATAGATGTACTACTCCTACTTTGCTATGCACACAACATGCATACCAACGTGCACACAGCATGCCTCACTCTAGACGATTACACATTACATTAGTACACACATTTGATTACAGTATACAAGTAAGTGATCCATTTGAACGTAGAGCCAGCACAGAAAACTACTAGTATCGTACACACATGCAGAGTGGTATTTATCAAAAGGAATGAATGAATGGCACATTGCCACATATGTAACACAAATGAGAAGTATTTTTGGGGATGGGACATCACAAGATGGGTGAATGCATTCTCCCAATTCACGAATCCTCACTCAAGATTGGTCCCACCAGCTCCAAAAAGGCAGTCAGTATGCAGACATTTGCAGACATGTTTGTGTGTACACACTAGCAATGAAATAGAATTTTTAATTGTATAAAGGAAGGTGTCACACTTGTAAGAGATTAAACTCTTTCAGCCAGAGAACAGTGAATTCCTGGACTAGTAGTCTTTGTGCTGATACTGTCGAGGCAACATCAGTTAACGCCTTCAATTCTAAGTTCAATGATCACTGGAAACAGAAACACAACAAATCTAATCCAGATTGCATAATTTGACCACCTCGTGGATACATCACATTGAATTCTTTAGGCTCAGGACTGGATCTGTTGAATGGCCCTCTACAAGTCTTTGACTTACTCAGTATCATAATAGGCAATTCAGGTATTAGGTAATTAGATTTCAGTCAGATACCACAAATATGAATTCTGAGTATACATTCAAGCCCATATGGCTATATCTCAAGTGCTTTTTGAAGGGGCTCAGTGTGCTTAGGTTTTTACCCTTTATATCTTCAGTGGCCAGGTATGAGAGTTAATGAAAAGAAATTGACCTGATCATAGGTGGCTGAGTGTATAACTATATATCTCCCTTTAAACCTGGTGTCTTTCAAACCAGGCGGCTTGTGTGGAGAAACTGGTGGACAGTCCACAGCTTCTGGACGACAGGATGAGCTTTGCTGACCTCAGTTCAAAAAATAGAGCATGGTAAGGCTACTAGCTTCGGTTTGCACAAGAGCTACATCACAACCAATATCTTCTGTCATGTTCCTCTTAGCTTTTCATGATTCCACTATATTACTGTAAAACACGATATATTCGCGGGATGAAAATTTTGCGAATTGGAGCTGATGGCCCTTCTTGCAGCATGAAATTTTTGCGACTTGCCACTGGCATCCAATTCATATTGTGTAGGCAAGAACTTACTTGTGCATTTTAATTTCGCAAGTGTTGCCGCTTGCGTAATTCGCGAAATTAAAATGCACGCAAACATTCCTCGTTTTACAGTAGTCACTTACATGCCATGCCTGCACACTTATGTGCCTGTCAGTCTCTCCTGCAGCTCTTTGTCTTTGGAAATTTTATGTGGAAACTTGGTAGCAGACATGAATCGCATGAGGAAGACAAAAATTTGATGAGAGCATTATCACAAAGATATGATAATGGCAGCCATTTCAAGATGTCTGAAGGACATCATTGTAGGTGATTTTTTTTTTCCAGTTAAGTTGGTTGTTATGTTTGTATCAGTAATAGATTTTGCTCAACGTTTGATGAAACTATTGGGTTTGTTTGATTGCTCTCTTTCCAAAGAATGTTTACAACATGGAATGTTTAGACATATCCTGCACAGCAGATAAGTTCCAAGAAGAGCAATGATGAATGAAATCTAGTTTATCTGTCGGAAATAGACAATCTTAGGAGCAAGGCGCATGATAATCAGTTTTCATAAAACATTTTATGCTGATGACTCTAAATTGACTTAATATAATACTTCTATTTGGTATTTGATAGAAGTAAGAGCATCTGTTGCCAGATATTGTCGGATGCAACTTCCTAAGGCATCTCCGCGTTGCCACCTAAGATGTGTGTTGTGACTTGTTTCACCTCCACAAATTCATGTTCAATCTTCTGTCATACGTACACTCTTTTCAGGGGAATTTTCATGCGATCACTGGACATCACATTCCCACATCAATATGACTTCGCTGACAACTACACGGAGGTGAGTAACATCTTGACAGAGGATGTGAGGTTTATGAGGAATTGTTTGTATAATGCCCTCTCTACACATCCTGCACATGGTCGTGACACAATGGCTACTTTATGCCAGAGAGAGTGTAAAATGTCTCATGAAGGACTATTTTTTACAGGAGTGAAACTCAAGAGAAAACAAATCAATAAGTACAAGATGAAAATAAAAATGTATTTTAGGAATTACCAGGATCTGGTTAATACCCACTATGAACCATGAATAGTTTGTAACTCTTCAAAGATGGGAAAAAAGACAAGCAATCATGCTCTCAGTTGATCTACATGATACCTGTAAAGATGATAAGCAATGTAGTCCTGCCTTCTTGTATTTTCATTCAGTTACATCCTTTTTTTTTTCTTTTTAGATATACCTATTCAAACCAGCACATGTTGTTATGGACGACATCTATCCAAATTAATGAAATTCTTGCGGTGATCAGGAAGTCGTAGGTTCAAATCCTGGGCATAAGTATTTATGCCCATAATTTTTTATAGTGGCTGCTACTAAACACTGCTTAATTTGATGTTTATATACATTGATGTATGGCAATTTTTCAATCAGTTGCAACATCTATCTATATGAATTTCCATACTCCATACTAGACTTAGAGTGAAGTGCCCCTTTCCTTTTCACAGATCATCAACATCAGGAAGTGGTTAAAGATGCTGCACCAAAAGAAGCGAGTCGGGGAGGAGAAGCTGTATGCCGACATCCTCATCAGAGCCCAGGTGAGCACCACCGTCCCCATTTTATATGTCTACCTACAAAGGTAACACACCAGACACATGGATGCAACCTGACACAGGTTACAGTTTCTTACTCTTAAGGTATGTTGTTCTGAAGGTCTATTAATCGAAAAATGAAGTAAGGTTTGTTATTCCAAAGGTTCCTTAAACCAAAAATGAAATAAAGTTTTGTCATTTTCAAGGTTCGTTAGTATGCACTTGCTTTTCATTTTGGGATTTATGAAGGACAACCTTATTTCATTTTTGGATTAACAAACCTTCAGAATAATGAACTTTATGATTTTGGGAACTTCAAACCTTTGGAATAACGAACCTTCAAAATAATGCCACAAACCTTCAGAATATCAAACATCACCCCTGAAACATGCTGACATTCATGTTGATTTATCACTGTGGACCACAGACGAGGTGTAGCACTCTCAAGCTAACAATTGTTGACGTCACTGGCCCATTCATGACAATAGTGTGGTCTTGCTACACCCTCTCCACTTTGTACCCCTTGAAGATTGCTTATTCACAAGTATAAACTCATCAGTAAGAGGAGCCCTTGAAGTGGCTTATTAAATTCTACTTCATGATACATACATTAGGTGATGTTGAAGCAGACAAATGCGTAGGACTTTTTCCCAAAACATACTGTATGTCTTTTGTGTCTTTTCTTTTCAGGTCTTCAAAATGCAGATTGATGATGATCCCTTTGAAGTCAAACTTGGAGTGAACTATGAGGTAATGACCGATGTTTTAGTTTCTGGATTGTGTCTATGAGTGGTAATGTAATGATGTTACACCTGTCAGCTGGGGTCTAGGGCAATTACCCCCTGGGCAATAACCCCGGACCCTTCTCCTTGCCCTAATCCTAATCCTGAACCTAATCCTAACCCTAAACCTAACCCTAACCCTAATCTTTACTCTAACCTTACCACTAACCAGTATTTAGCTGGGGGGTAATTGCCCTCGGGGGGGGGGGGGGGGGGGGGGGGTAATTGCCCTGATACGGTGAGCTGATATTTTATCCGTCAGCAATTTTTTTTGCTTATGCTCTAACAAACAACCTGAGGGTAACACTATCATTGATTATTTCTACCTGATGCAGTGCAGAATACTCTGCAAGCCGATGCTTTTGCATACAAATACTGATTCAGGAATGGCAGTCAATTGAACATATTTTAGAGTTATTTGATTTTGTGCTTTGTGGTCTTCTCATTATGATGATTGAACAAATAAAAGATTTAGCACAAACAATCAGAAGAAAGTTTGACTTGAAAGTGTCTCTTGACATTTCATTGCTGTTGCGCTTGTCTGGAACAGTGCATGCAAGGCAATTTTTTTTTTTCCTCTCCATTTTTGCCAATATTTTTGTGATGAAGAGCCTATTTGTGAAATTTGCAAAATAAAGACTACTGTGAAAATGTCAGTGTGTACCATATATTGATAAATTAAATTAATGTACCATACATTGATAAATTTGTAATGAATATGGGAGAGAGGTTGACCGTGGTCTCTCATGTTAGTCTGTTATCTGTCTCATCCCATGCAGCTGATGAAGGATGAGCATGCAGAGAGCGAGAGAAGGAGGGAGCTGCTGGATAAAAAGGTAGAAGACTTAAAGAGAAGCCATGGTCAGCTGCTGCCAGGTGAGGATGAAGGCACCTTGTCTTTAACAAGGCACCTTGTCTTCAACATCAGTCTGTTCAGGGTATAGATATTAAGGTTTACCTTGTGAGTAGACTTGAAATGATCTGTTTGGGTAGTGAGATGGGAGTAAGAAGGTTTGAAAG
Organism: Diadema antillarum; assembly: GCF_040938485.1. NCBI lineage: Eukaryota > Metazoa > Echinodermata > Echinoidea > Diadematoida > Diadematidae > Diadema > Diadema antillarum. The sequence goes on from NW_027271416.1 coordinate 259,887, forward strand.
GTAAGAAAATATGAGGGATATGAAAAGGAAGAAAAAGAAGCAGAAAGTGGTGACATCATTGCACATCATCTTTGCGATATTGCATTTTGCTCTGAATGAAATCGATATTGCATATGTCAAGATTGAGTCTTCCATTTTGCCAGTATTCAAAGTACCGTATGTCCCCCAAAAAATTACAACGGTAACTTCTGCAATGATAACTTTAAAAATAGTGAGTCAATCCAAACACAATTTCAGGGTATGGAACTATAACACATTGCCCACATCTTACAGAAAACCCCATTCAGTTTGCTCTAGTGGTCAAAGAGAAATGAGGATTTTTGTAGAGCATGTCAGGAATCACTTCCCTCCAAGTTTTGTCTATTGTGTTTACACATTAATATGCAGTTCCAAGAGCATCCAAGTGCTGAACTTGGAAGAATCAGACTCATGACATGCTATACAACAATCCAAATTTTTCTGTGACTGCTTAATGAAATTGAATGGGGTCTTCTGCAAAATAGAGCTGAGATGTTATATTTTAAGACCCTAAAGTAGCACTTAGATGGTTTAATCATATTGGGTGTTATCAATGCAAAAATCTGATTGTAATTTTTTTGGGGACAAACTGTAAATCTATCACCAATCTTGTGCCAATTCTTTTTTTTTCCAGCCAAGAAGATCGAGGAACTTTACATCTCGCTGGAGAAGAAGTGCATCGAGATCTTCCAGACTCGCTCCAAGTCGCTCTACGCCTCCACCCCAATGCGACAAGCTCTGGTGACCTTTACCCTCACCGGACTGGAGATTAGCGCCCTCGCCGACGAGTCCATGAATGGACGGGCAAACATCCTGAGACATATGAGAGGAATAGATAGTGCCAGGTGAGGGGGGAGGGGGGATTGATTTGTTTTTCTCTTTTCTATAATTCTATGTATACTGAAGATTATATTCTATAATTGCTCTATATACAATTGCCTTTTTCATTGCCATTCTGGCTTTTTTGTGTGTGTGTGTATGAGGTTAGGATTAGTTAAGCATTCATTCTTCACAGTTATAAAATGTTTGTACACTTGTTTGAATTACTAGTCTTCTTCAAAGACAGGTACATGTAGTATAAATAAGATGTCAAAAGCTTTATGAATATGTAGTAGATAAAATGCAGGTAGTCTTGGATACTTTCTATCATGCGTACAGGTGTATATACAACACATAAAATGTCTTTGGAGAATTTGCAGTATCATTTTAGTTGTCAAGTGTCCTCCATGTGGATTGAGGGATTTACAAGAATGTCTCAAGCCTCTTGCTTCCATCCTTCCATCCGCCCCAGCCCTCCGCCAGGTGACGATGTGGAGTTCAGCACCCTCTGGTGCCGCATGGTGCGCGGCCACTGCAAGCAGTTCTCCCTCAAGCTTCGGGATTATCCCCAGAGCCTGTGGCAGATTGACGACTGGCACTGGTGGGGCAAGCTCCTGGGAGCGGAGCAGACAGGGCTGCCTAGAGGTGAGAGTGTGGCCTTTGACCCTTGACCTGATAGGATTGGTGTGTAGACATATGGGATGCAAGTTAAACTAATCCTATAGTGTGACTTGTGTACATACACTAATGTGGCCATCATGTCTGTTCATAGACACAACATAGCAAATATATGAATGAATAGTTCGAACTATTTTCTTGATTTTCCTTGTACTGTAAGAACAATTAGTAAGAGTGCTCAGCTCAGTTTGGATGAAAGTGTTACAGTAAGTTTGCTAGCTCTGTCATTCGTGTCCCTGTGATTTCCTGTAAATGAAGGTTGATGTCATTTCATTGAGTAATTTTTCCCTTTACTGAAGTGTGAAATTAACTGTCCTTCCAAAGAAGATAGTATGAACATACATATATTTGCACTCCTATGAAATGCTCAGTGTGCCTTGCTGATAGTATAAGATAATCATTGTTTATGTTGTACATGTCTGGCAAGAATATGCTCTGTGCTGTAGTGATTTGAGAACAATTGTCAAGTGTCACTTTTGATTTTGGTACCGATGAGTAGATATATCCTGATTCTTTTGTGTTCTTTTGTAGCAAAACGTGAGGGGTTAGTTGAGGTCGGTGACCCCTGGGAGGATGTCACGGTCACCCGCAACATGCCGCCCCTCAAGTTCTTCCATGACCTCACAACAGGTAGGCAATCATGAGATGGGTGGAGTCAACAGACAGACAGCATTCCATAATGTTTATTTCACTCAAAGATAGAATAGATTTTTCTGTTTCCTGTGTCTTGAGAACTGGCTCATATTCCAGAAAAATTAATGTTGATAGAGACATTTACTGCAAAAGACTTGACAGCAGCTGAAGGTACATATTCACATTGTGATGTATTTGTTGGGAAGAAGACATACCACTTCATAGTGCCAAATCAACTGCAATGTATAGCTGTATTTCGCTCAATCTCGGATGTTTGAAAACACATGAGCTGTGAGAGTCATTTAAAGTGTAAATTTGTTTTGGAAATTATTCAGTGTGCCTGCTTTATTTTTTTGTTGCTGTAGCATTCTTACCACCTGTGTACATTCTACAAGTCTATAATATGAAGCAGTGAGTCAAAAGCACTTGGATAGAAAATATGAAGTGTGTACTAATGAAGGTCTCTTCAGCTACTACCTCTCTGAATACAGGTCAAAGTGGTTCTTTTTCTTGTAGTGTTAATTGCTTCCATTCGTGTGCTTATTTTCATCATCATTCTCCCTTCTCTTGTGGCTACCTTCAGATGCCACTGAGATGAGCATGGCGTATGGCCCCAGCATAGAGTCAGCCTGGAACCAGATCGGGCTTGCTGCCAACCTCCTGAACCGCCCCTCCGTGGACCCCAGCAAGCCCCTCCCCTTCTGGGACAAGTCCCGCCTCCTGTTCCACGGCCGGCTGACCATCTCGCTGCAGCAGTGTAACATGCTGTGGCTGACCACCAAGGACCCCTACAACACCACTGAGCAGCTGGACTGGGAGTGGACAGACATCTACTTGGACTGGACAAATGGTGGGTGTGAGCTCACAAGCTTATTGCATCCAGTATGATTTTTATATAGATTTGCAATGGGCAGCATCACTACCAGAAGTTAGTGCAACAAAAAGACTCATATGAGTCATTGCAAGAAGCTCTGATGAAAGTCAACATGGAAATGTCCTTCACTTTAAGACCATTCTGCATTTTTGGCAGTCTTGGCCTTTGCAAGATGACTTTATGATAGATTTAGTTATGTCTAAGGTTGATTATGTTCAAAGGAAAATGAAAACAAATGAGAAAAAGAGTGCTCTTGATAGACCTTATCGCTCTATGGTTTCCAATGAACAATAATGATGATTTTTATATGTCTGTTCTGTACAAAGCCAAAGTCTGAAAGTAAAACATTTTGTGCATAAGATAGCTCTCTAATACACACACATATACAAACACATGCACACTCAATGCAGTTTATTTGCATTTTCTGCAAGGGACTACACAAGCAAAACATGTGCAAAGTTTAAGAAGGTACTCACTGTTATGCGCTGCTTTGGATGCATAATTGTCATACTTGCTCATGTCTGTTGCAGCACACTTTCTGATCAAGGGCAATCTGGACATCTTTCTGAGAACAGCATCCAAGTACGATGATGTGAGACTGATCCACCTTCCAAGATTCCGACTAGAGTGAGTGAAATCTTTCTTACATTCCTCATTTTTCATCCAAACTCATCCTCCTCAGATCATCCGAGCTGTCTTCAAATTACTCAGTGCTTGAGGAACAAGTGAAACGAATGATGAGAGACAGTGGAAAAGTACATGTAACCCTGAATCAATTTTAAATCTATATTTAAGAAATATACGCTGTTTTCTCACTGATGACTATACTATATATCATGTCAAATCTGTTTCACCTTAGTTTTTGCCTGTTTTACTTTCATTGTGGTTGATGTTATTAACTTTGTATGTGCTTATTACATGTATACCACAGATGATTAATCACACAAACTATTAAAGTGTGTCATTGGACGTCACATATATCTCCCGTCTAGCTTTTAAAATGCTTTATGTTTTGTAATATTGAGTTGTCTTACTGCATCAAAGTAGTAGACAACTCTCTTCTACCATCTGTCTCTTTTCCTTTCTATCTGTCTATCAATCCATGTCTTGTCTATCTGTCTCTCTCCCTCCCTGTCCATCTCCATCTATCTCTCTTTATCTCTCACTCTCTTTCTCAATCTATTCATCTATCTATCTATCCATCTCCATCTGTCTGTTTCTCTTTCTTTCTCACATTCTGTCTTTCTCTCTTCTCCCACTGTACCTCTCCCTGACAGTATTGACCTCGGCTGGGTGTGTAACGGAGACTGCAATGATCATCACAGTGTTGTGCCGTGTGCTCCTGATAAAGTTCCCGCACATTCCACCAACCAGGTATCATTCTCTTCCTGTTGTCATGGCAACCATTTGTCCTCTTTAGTGCCAATATATTCTTTAATGCATTGATGCAAATTGAACCCTCCTATCTGTTCCATGAGTTTACAGCTATCCTCAAACAAAAAGCATTAAACTCCGATCAGTCATTTCCATTGCATTTAAATATTTACTCTTTGATTGTATTGAAAATGGAGGAATTCCAGGTGTTCTCCTAGCATTGCTTAGCATGCTCTCAGAGTTGTACTAGAATTTGTTGGAAGGGGAAATTAATAGTTGTTGGTTTTTTCTAGTTGATCGGCCATATTTTCATTGCGTGTTTGTGTTTGTGATATTATAAGTGGTATATAACAATAAACCCTTACTGGTGATTACAATTGAAACGACTTGTCAGATTAAAGAAAAAAAAAATGCATAAAAAAATAGCAACCAGTGACTGCAGAGCAGATAGCGTAATCTACATGTAAAGGTCATCATGACCACTGACCGAAAAAAGGGAGAAAAAAATAGAAATAGTATAAGCAAGCATGTCATTGGTTTTGATACTGCAGAATAAAAACGTACAAGTATCACTTCAGCATGCTTTAGTAACAATGATAAACCCCTGTTCTATCTGCCTGTGGAGTTGACCATTTTCTTCAAAAGCTCACTGTACAACTCTTGCTTATGCTAGTCTGAAACTGTCATGTGTTAAATTCCAGATGTACAATGTGATCATTCAGCATTTTATCCAGAAAAGCTTGAAGTGATGATTAAGTGCAAAGTTATGTATTTCATAGGTACTGTGATGCAAGTCATGTGACCATTTCTTTTTGCTCTCCTTTCTCACACGTGATGTTAGGTTCACGATTCCTACGCAGCTTTTCGCTCCCAGAACCTCAACTTGAAGATGTCATTGGACATCAGGGGGACAAAGGTAAGTGATCAGCTATTCTTTTCAGAAGAGGGACACTGTGATCATTGATGCCTTGTGTTTTGTATTTCTCTATTCATTACCCAGTAGAATAATTATACTATTGAAGAAACTGTACTCATAGTCTTATGTTTTCAACTGTTGAAGTATGTTAAATTAATTCCTTTCCTTTCTGCAATACTTATCCTTGAGAAGTAACAGATATATCTTACTTGCCTGGATTTCTTCAGTTTGGATTGTTTTATCGTAGCAAATGCTGCAAAATTTGTCATACCTGTCACTAATAATGGTGGAAAAATGTAATCTATTTAAACAGTCCACTGCCTTCTGCAGTTATTTTTTATGAATGTATGCTTAATTTACCTGAAATTGCATAAAATCGGTTCATGCTGTTATTTTGTGAGTGTGTGTGTGTGTGTGTGTGTGTGTGTATGTATGCATGTGTGTGTGCTAATTCTTATGAACACTTTAGAATTGATATAGAATTCACTTTCTTTTCATTTTTCTGCAAGAATTTCTAAGCTTCCCAAGGGACAAAGTCCAATTGTCATTTTTATTTCTGTTCTGCTTTTGCCTGTACCTTTCCAGGAGGGGGAAGAAGAGGATACCCCAAATTGTCTCTTCTACAGCAGCACCATGAGATGGCTACAAAACTTTCAGGTTTGTGATAATCTTTTCGTGGAGTTCACAATATCAAAGGCAAGAATCTATATGAGATATTCATTATAATCTCTCTTTTTTTCTTCTAAGCAATCAGGGGCTGGTGTATATTTAGAATTTGTAGTTGACATGTTCCCCCAAAAAATGAAACCCCAGAACTGTAAAAATTCAAAGGAAATTTTAAAAAAAAGGCTAGTTCCAGATTGTGCTCGTATTGATTTTTAGCTGCATTTGGAGATTCAGTGTAAACGTGAATAACCTCACTTAAGAGTTGTTGATTATTTGTTTCATTGCGAGGTGCCATTTTGATTGTGATAAAGATGATAAATGATGATTTTGGGGTACTGGGACTGGGTATAGCATGTGTATTATGGCTCATAATCTTTTTGAAGAAAATTTCAGAGTTTACGCAAAACATTCTACAGGAACACTTCTGAGTGCAATCTGAGGTGAACATATATTATGGGAGTGAAAGTATCATACTGTATACTGCCAGTTGATAGAATTCTGGGTTTGTTTGTTTTTTTTTGTTTTTTTCATGAACATGCTATTGAAAGACTATGCAAAATAAAATGGATCCCACAGTTACACATGTATGTGCAAATTACTCTTTATTGTAAGATTGGATCAGACTATAAAGTACTGGCATTACCTGGGTAGCTACCGATCTCTTTGTACCCAACAGACCTGCGTACTGGGAAATGTGACAAGGCCAATCAAGCGAGGGAAGGTGTTCAACAACACTGTGCCAAAGAAGAAAGCTCTCAGTAGACACTACAAGTGAGTTGTTTCAACACTGTTTCATTCTTGTATTTTATTGCTTTTCATTGCTTGTATTTTATTGCTCTCTTGACCGAATTTACTCAGGTGAATTACATATTGCAATATTAGATGCCTCTGGAATATTTTGTTGTTGGTGGTGATGGTGTTGTTATTTGTCAATGTGTATTTTTATTTATTTTTTTTTTCAGACTAATTGATTTCCAGGCAAAGTTTCCCAACTTCCAGGTGAACTACTGGGCCTCCTTTGCCAAGCAGAGGGGCATTGAGGTGTGCCTGGGGCCCGGTATGTTCCACTCCCAGAACAGCCTACAGCTGGTGGAGATGAACGATGGGCTCATTCACAGACCCATGGTAGGTTTCCTCGGAATGATCGCAATGATGATGATGATGATGATGACAATGATAATGGGGATGATGCTGGTGATTAAAATGCAGTTAATGATGATGAAGATGATTATGAAGATGATTATGAAGAGAATGATGATGATGCAGTTATGACATGAAATAGGTCATCATATTTCATGCATTCTTGTACAACTGTAAGAATTTTTTGTATCCTGCCATAACGGAAAGAATAATTCTTGATTGCAGTCTAAATCAAGACAAAAACTTTCTAATAATTCGATACATGTGTGTTCAAGATGTTTATTACAGTGTTTTCATATAGTTTCCTGTTATATGCAGTTGATGGCTCTGAACTTTGTGACACAAATAACTTTAATTTCAGAGTCTCATTTCTGTTGTATGTTTGCCATTTGTGTATCTACCTGTCAGGTACATTTTTCATGTTAACAATGTCTTTGATTTTTAATATTTGAGGCGGACTGGAGCGTTGTGGAGCTTGAATACGAGGTCGGAGAGAGTCACGTCTACCTCTACACCTCCAATGGAGATGAAGTCAAAGTGAGTATGCATAACATCTCATGATGCCTGAAGTTCTCACATATTGTATGCAAGTATATCCCGTCACAGATTAAGATAAAAGCAGTCAACTGCGTTATCCCATATGCCTTAAGTCCTTACCTGTTTCACGATTGCACCGTTGTCAATTTAGATACTTCTGAAATTTTCCTCAATGAAATCTTCATTCATTCATAAAATAAAGAAAATATGGTAAGTGGTGTTAGCCTTTTAAGCTTGAGTCTTGCGAATCTGAAAATAATATGCCTAAACCAGGGCTCCACACTAACTTTTATTTTTGGTGGCCCAAATGCAAACATCCGACCTTTTTTGGTGGCCCGATAAGGCCACCAAATTCTTCATTTCTGAATTTTGGTGGCCCAACATGCGTTTTCTGGTGGCCCCGGGCCACCGGGCCACCGTTAGTGTCGAGCCCTGCCTAAACACATGGAATAATGATTTAAATATAAATATGATAATATGGGAGTCTTTAAATGTCTTTGAAATTCTTTTGACAAAGGTTTAGAGGAAGTGGGAACCTGCATAGTGTATGATGATGTTGATAAAAGCGATGATGCTCCTGAAGATGATGCTGTTGATAACAATCAGGCGATGTCTGGTCAGTGATGATGAACACAGCATCTAGCTCAATTCATGATATAATGAAGTGGTACCATGATGGTATATTGTAGCAAGGACAGATTGCTGTTAATAGCAACAATGACAGTTGTACATGATGTTCATGATTGATATAAGCAATACAGATAGTGGTGATATTTGACCAATATATCAATATAATCGTACTATTTATAATGCAAGATGCTTAACTACCGTCTCAATGACGAACTTTTATAGTAACGAGCAGTAACAACTTGTTATTTCTTTTATAGAGCAAGAGATTCATCTTTTGATTGTACACCATCTCCAGTGTGCATTGTGTGAATTTGTGTCTGTATTGGTGTAATGCTTTTGATTAAAAACACTTTTTTTGTAATTGAAACTTTCTTGACAGAACTTGGTCATTAACAAAGCTGAGGCAGAGAAGCACCATTTGGCCAGTGTCTCAAAGTAAGTCTCAGCTGATTGTCATTTTCTCCCTGATACTTAATGATTGATGATGATAAAATTGTTTGTTTTGGAGGGTTAAAGGGGAAGGCTAGTAACTGATCAGTGGGAATCAGTGGAAATGCTGGGAGATGATTGTTCCAATCCTTATGGGATTCATTCAAGAGTTCATTGTATATCTATTGTTGTGTGAAAATGATTTGCTGCAGAATGGTCTCATATTCAAGTAATGTGCAGTTTAATGCTTCCAGGTTAGCGTCCCTGGTCAGTGACGGAGCATTAATCTGCACATTACGTGAATATGAGACCGTTCTGAAGCAAATAATTTTCACACAACAATAGATATACAATGAACTCTTGAATGAATCCCGTAAGGATTGGAACAATCATCTCCCAGCATTTCCACTGATTCCCACAGATCAGGTACTAGCCTTCCCCTTTAAGACCCTCATTTGAATTGAAAACATACATACACACACATCAATACATGAATAAGTGAATAGATAGATACGAATTGAAATAGAGGTATGAATAAACAAAAGTTGAAATAAATGAATAAAAAATAAGAATCTATCTCTGACTCACTGAGTCAATCCATCTGTCGATATTGCCCACTTCAGATTTGTGGTCACAATGACCATAATATTCCATATTTTGTCATCTCTAGGGTACAAAGTGATATTTTGATTTAAAAGCAAAGGGAATGAAAAGGAAATCCAAAGCAGATTTGCCACCAGTTTGAAAGTGCCTCATTAGAATTTACCAGAATATTATTTGATGATCATTGATCAGTCAGTTGTAAATGGAAGGATCACTCACAATGAACTTTAACCTCTATCAGAAACATGTTTCAAGCAACTACACAATGGTTAAAGTATGCATACAATATTCATGAAGTTCTAATACAGTTCAGATGTAAAATGCACAAAAAATATATCAACAATATGAATGGGAGAAGCATTTTGAATGGTACAAATCTGTGGAGTTTTCCAGCTCTCGACCCTGGAGTGATGTGTTCGCACTCTGTGATAATTGTCTTGCTCCGCATTGTAGGGTCAACTACAGCCGGCTGAAATGCAAGAGCTTGGGGCCAGACCTGGACGAGATGCAGGAAGTGTTGGAGGAGGAGGAGGAAGAAGTGAAAGATGCCAAGAGGATGAACACAGAGAATGAAGAGAAGGTAAAAAAAAGTGCCACGCCCACTGGTAGTACTCTCCAGTGTCAAGATTGTCAATATGAAGTCTTCCTGTGACATTGTGTTGATTTGATTCGTGGGAGTGTATGACTGGATGTAGAGTGAAAACTATTCCTTTACCATTTTCTCCCCGTTGCGATGGGTGACTGTTCAGGAATGACGCTCATTTGCGAATGAGCATTTGTGATCAAATATACTGTAAAACATGATATATTCGCGGCATGAAATTTTCGTGAATTGGAGCCGACAGCCTTTCTCGCTGCATGAAATTTTCGCGAATTGCCACTGGCGTTCAATGCATGTAGTGTAGACAAAAACTTTCGCGTGCATTTTAATTTCGCGAAATTCGCGAAATAAAAATGCACGCGAAAATTCCTCGTTTTACAGTACATATGAGCAGAAATTTATAACACTGAAATTTGACTGACAAGTCTTTAGAATTGTTATAGATGGTCAGTTGCATTATGAAATACAAAATACACCATGACTTATGAAATGTATGTTTTTGAGTACTCTTTTATTCATTTCATCTGAATCCTGTAAGTATTCTGTGTCTTGATGTTGACTCTGAATCTCACCAAAGGATTTCATCCACAAGCTGGTGGTGGAAGAGTTCAGAGGCTCGTGGACGAGGTTCAATCGAGATGTTGTGTTAGGTCTCTACGACTCCTACAGCAAGGCTCAGGTATTGGGATGTAATGCATTTTGGCACTGAAAACTTTTGTTGGTAGAATTTCATCCAAGCAATTATCTTGTGATCATTCAGAATATTCTTGTTCCCTGTTTAAGACAAAATAAATTTCTGCATTCATAGTTAACCTAAGTAAGTATCAAAACAAAACCTATCTGCAACTTCTTTAAATTTATAAACAGAACTGAGTAGTATTAATATGATTATGTCATTATACGTAAATGACAAGATTTCTTGGTTTGTATTTATCCTATGAATTTAAATTTTCAATTTTCAATTTTCAATCGAGATTGAGAATAGAAAAGAAAAAAAAACATGTCTCACCACATTAGAAAAGAAAATAATGGCGCAGAAGAAAGAAAATTGAGGAATGTGAACCTGAAACTTAGATTGCACCTGAATGGATCTTTGAAAGTAAGTCTAAAATCCCTAGATATATAAATGAATCATGCAATAGTCTTTGAACGTTTTGTAGGAAATTGAAAAAATGTTGTGAATGATCCAAAAGATACACATCATTTTACCTATGATGTCTCATGCTGGCTATTTTCTCACCCACGTTTAGACCCTGAAGCAAAATCTCTCAACGGAAGCCCTGAAAGGAGTGAAGATGGACAGCAGTGCTCAGGCAGTAAGTAGCAATAGGACTGATGGTTATAAGTCTTGATTCTTTGAGAGAGAGGACTCCAATATTAGCATCTCCCTCTACAGCTGAATGTGGATAGTCTCTGCAGTGATGGCATGGAAAGAGTGGTGTATCAAATTCTGATGAGTCATAGTGTTACTCGATTGCAGTGATGATAGGTAGATTGGCAAAGTTAGTTCTTTTTTTTTCTGTTTGATCTTTACCTGATTTTATCGATGCCTGAGAATGATGCCAAATCAGAACACGAGATATAATTTTAGCATAGCAATCATGACTCATAAGACATTGTATCATATTGTATTAATTCATGTAAGCAATCAGGAGATATCTATCACTCAATAAATTGACTCAGCAGTGGTGTATGTTCGTGTATTCATTCAGCGAAGGCCGGCAGGTGGTCAGCAGAGTGGACCGGGCACTCCTTCCAGTGGGGCATCAAGCTCGGCGGCCGGAGCAGCTGGTCACTCTCCAAGTCCGGCGAGCAAGACACAGACGGGCCATGGGGCCAACATGCTACAGCAACTACTGGCCGAGACCAGCACCAAATTCATGGTCTTTACGGAGGAGGTGGGTCCATCATACGGAATGAGATGACCATCACATTGATGAGGGAATGTGGTAATATTGAGACAATTATTATTGACTGTTGCCTGAAACTGATTTCATCAACTGCATTTTAGCACATCAAAACATCTGTGATTGAGAGTGTGAAGAATGGGATAGAACCATGGGTAGAGAGTGATTGTAGAGCTGTTTGTGAATAATAAAGTCAACATATACTTTACATCACTTATTATTTGCTTGTCTGTCGGTCTGTTTGTTTGTTTGTTTGTTCAGACCACAGGCAGTAACGAGCAGCTTTCAGGGGTAGTGGCTTGCACCAAGGATGATGTAATGACCAACAACTGGCATGGTGAGTATATCTTGCTGCCTGTCTGTTCCAGTTTGCTCCATTACATTCAAGTTTCCTTTTTCGTATGTCCAGAGTATTGTATAAGAAGGATTTGGGACTGTAATTATTACCACTAATAAGCATGCTGCAAATTGCTGATTAGATTTAAGATTTCTGATTAGATTTCAGATTTTTCTGTTTTGACTTGTTATTATGTCAGGATAAGTTAGGGTCTGTTGATATAAGGTGACCTGTAAGGACACAGTACTGCATATGATACAGAAATAATAGTCAAGTCCCTGAAAATGTTGGTCATTTCATTCTGAAGTCAATTATATTCATCATTGCGTAGCTAGCAAAATTCTTTGACTTGCCCATGACTGTATTATTTTGTTAAGTTACAATGATCACATGAGGAAATTGAGATGTTGCTATATTTGTGTGTTTATGTGTGTGATTTCCCAAAATTTTCTGTAATTGTCTTTTTCTTGTCATGTGATTGAAAGCATAATCAGTGTGTTACCAATTACCATGGTAACTGATTAGAGTCCTTGTTAGTCATGATTGTGAGTGAATGTGAGGAAAAGAAAAGATTTGTTAGCACTTGACGATGCTTTCACCTGCAGTGGAGCTTGTCAACAGTCAGGTGATGCTGCGAGGGTCAGATAGCTCAGGCTACGTGCTGGTGTGTGCGGCCAACGCACAGGTCATGCAGAGGTCACACTGGCCCAAGGTCATGGAGGGCAAGCTAACCAGCAAGACCACTCTAATGGGCAACCTGGACAGGATGCAGGTAAGTCCATTGTAAAATTGATGACCAGTCCCTTCTTTTTCTGTCTTTGACCTTATCAAGTTGGGGAGGGGGGGGGGGGGTGGTGAGAGAGCACTAGGCTAAAAATATTTGATTGGTAATATCTCTAATACTGTGTCCCTCTTCTATTTTCTGCAATATGGCAATAAACCTACTACATTACATCGCACAATGTGTTGAAAGCATGTCTCAATGTATCATTCTGTGCTTCATTTTGTGCACCATAATTTTCTACTTTGTAGATGTAATTGCCATATGAGATACCATTAACATAAAAACAAAACTTTCAATCTGTTTGTGTATATTCAATTAAAGTTGTATGATCGTTTTAGATGAACAAGATTTGGTTGCACTCTAAGGTCATGTATTCATACTCACTTTTGTGTCCTCCAACACCACAGTACTTTGCCACCGTTGGTTCTCCGTCCCAGAGGGCGGGCAAACCCGTCGGCAACCAGGCGGACGACGTCAAGTGGCTGGCCGTCTCCAACATCGAGAAGAACCCCAACCACCACCGCAGCATGAACGACGTCCCCGCCCTGGTCGGCAGTGGGGAGTCCGTGGGGGGTGTGGTCAGCGACACGGTGGGCGGGGCCTCGGAAGACGTAGAGAATGACGCCGTCCAGCTGCAGCGAATCATCTCGCGCTGCTCCTGCCACTTCTATTACACCATGTATGGGAGGAATGTGAACCCCTTGGCAGCAGCCCAGGTCTTAGCCAGAGGAGATGCAGACAGGGTGAGTGATGGGAGACGTTATTCAAAAAGAAACTTCTGAGGAAAACTTTGGCAGGTACTACCGAGGATTCTGTTGGCAGTCAGAACAGGAAATAATGCTGCTGTGCAACCAGATAATGGCATTAATTTGAAAGACTTGTTATTTGTATTTTTTCTTGAAGTTTAGTCGAAAAATCGCCTTTCAGCACTATCAATTAGATGAACTAACTGAATGAATAACTACAGGACAAGTTAACTGTAGGGCAAGTAATATACAAGTACATTACTTTTTGCATCAAATGATATGCATTAGTTTCCTAATGTGATTCAGAGATCCTGTCAGATGTGGGGAAGTTTTAGATATTCATTTGTTTTAGTTCTGAGGCTAGGCAAAAGAATAGTGAATAAAATTTGTGTAGTAGTGTAGCTGGGAATATGACTGTATTTATGACATCTTGTGATTGAAATTTGACATCTTATCGATAATGACTTTTTAAAATGAAAATATAATGTAGTGAAACTTTAAGTCGTAGGTAAAGAATGGAGTGTTCAGTATGAATTACATTAGAGTTCAAAATTCTAAGGAAATAAAAGTGAAGAAAGTTGGTTTGTGGGTTATTTTTGAAAGGGGTCTTCTGCCTGAGAAATGTGTATTCATTCAGGTATTACAGATTCACACAATTTACACAGGATTGTGGATAGGGAGGGAGGGTCATGATCACCTGAGTGCACCAAAGTTTTCAGTCATGGTATTACATCACAATGATGTAACAATGTTTTTTCCTAGGACGATGGCGATGATGATGACCCACTGGGTCGCGAGGAGGCCATCGACTCCATCACTGTGGTCCACCACGACCTCGACATCTGCACCAACTCGGCCCAGTACTCCATGATCATGGACATCATCAACAACCTGCTGCTCTACGTGGAGCCAAAAAGAAAGGCGAGTCCAACTACTTAAAGGTTTCTCTTTCTTCATTGTTATTGTGAAGATTGTATTTATGATCCTGGAGATCATCAGTGGGTAATGGCGGTTGTATAGATGTTTGTGAACCAGAAAATAGATTTAGTACGCCTTGTGTGTGTTTAATTTTTTTTTTCAAAAAGAGAAAAGAAAAAATGAAAGATTGATGTGCCATTGCTTGAATGTAAGCAGCCATGATTATGTCCTTTGCATGCAGTGTGCAGTTGTTATAATTGCAAGTCTGCATGCTCTCTGTACTCTTGCAGTGTGTCAGACTCATCGTGTCCTAAATTATTCCACCAACATGAATGGAGACACAGTAACTTGAGAAGGACCAAAGTGTTTGGGGGGTCTTAGGAATCGGCAGATCTCTTTCAGCTCCATTGTTTGAGATTGTCCTGTGCTCATGATACACTTTTAATACTCTTAGAGGGATCGTTTTGTAAAACTAAAATCTGACATGTGTGTGAACACATCAGATTTTAACCTGCTGGATACCTCACTGGTTAAGTGTGGAGGATTGACCCATGTTCACACTGGACTGCAGAGAGAATTTTTATTCTGGTCTGGCTTTGTGTTTGCTCTGCAGGAAGCCATGGCCAGAATGCAGCACATGAGGTTCGCCCTGCAGCTGAACACCATGGAGGACCAGAAGGGACCAATCATGCAGCTACAAAACTCACTCAGGTGTGGCTCTGGGAACCTCAGCTCACAGAACCATCAGTGCGATGACCCTCCCTCATATTTGGGGGGGGGGGGGGGGGAAGGGGTGATGGAGGCCATGCCCTGTCTGGTCTTGTACCTCATTTCTGTCCACTTTCATCCCCTGAGTGGGGAAATGGCATTTCTTGAAATCTGTCCATTTGAAATGAACACAATTTTCAAAGTCTGTATTATCAGTAGACACCTACATTGCAAAGCAAATTGTGGTGACGTATTCATTTTGATTGAAAATAGAAATCAGTAAAAGTACCAGGTATTGAATGTTAACCGAGAAAAAAAAAATTAACTTGCTATTGTGAAATATCTGTTCACCAATTGAGATTGAATTAATGGACATTCAGTGCAGTGTGCATCTGTTACCATCTCCGCTACATTTCACCCTAAAATGCTGTTCGAGTTTACTTGAATACTGTATACGCCATATATTTCGTGGGTCTAAATTTTCGCGAATCGGGAATTCCCAACAATTTCGCGAGTGGTTAAATTCATGATCATGGAGTCCTATACTGAATGGAGAAATGTACATGCGTACATCACATTCACATCGGGATCAGATTCAATATTTTCGCGCGTCTTTAATTTCGCGAATAGCACCCGACTCGCAAAATTCGCAAAAATAAAAACCTCGCGAAATATTTGGCGTATACAGTATGTCAGTTATGTCATCAATCTCAATATGAATGTACTACTTTATAATAAGGAGAACTGACCACACATTGCATAGCCTGATGTGAAATACCAGGTCAGTATAAAATTCACTATTTTTCTGTGTGTGCATGTGTATTTATATTTTTCAGAAATTTCATCTCCCACAATCGGCAGATAGAGAAGGATTTGTTCAATGCTCACAGAGCCTTGGATGACTCGCCAAACGACCAAGTGTGAGTATATTCTCATCACCATGATTACTATGATTTTTAGGGTTGTCGGCATAAGAACTATGACAACAAAATCAGAGAGAGGCGCTATATCCATATAAAAATTGCAACCTTTACTCACCCCATGTGCAGTTCTCGATGCATGAGTTATGTCAAACCATGATCATTGATGAAATCAATATACTATTGCTGGGGGAAAGTTATAAATCATATATTTAGATGTAGTATCCTGTCATCTTTACAACACCCTGTGATTCACATTTTAATAAGGCATTATTTACCATTTTCAGATGGAACAAAAACCCAGCTCTAGTGCTTCAAAATAGTTCTAACATGTTAGTTAGGGATAGAAACAACCAATTGTAAAGATTTTAATCAGTACAGTCAATGTTAAGTATTGTTAAATATTCAAAATGTGAACAATAGTTATGATAAGCTTGTTTCTAGACTAAATCGTCTACAGTTATGGCTTAGTAAGAAAAATAGTAATATCTTCTTATATTTTAGGCTTTAGTGCAAAATGTTTATATGGTAAGATGGTTTGTGATACAACTGACCTATGCAAATGCATCAAATGTGGTAACTACAACATTATTAAAAATCTGTACTCCCAATGGTAAACAATACCTTTAACCTGTTCATGACTGGTCCTGTGTATATTTGGGCAGGTGTCTATGTGAAATGTGTGTTATAGCAAAATCAGCTTTTCTTCAATGGAAAGGAGTAATCAGCAAAATCCCCCCCCCCCCCCCCCCCTCACCTTGCTAGATTAAGCACAAAAAGGAAAAATTAATATCAAAACTTTATCACTCAATAAAGGAAGATATGGTTGCCTCTGTTTCTTTACTAGGTTGATGCGACGCGTATCAGACTTGAAGAAGCAGCTGTTTGAATCCAAGGAATCGCTCCTGAATGCTGCTGAAGACCTCCGCATCATGGTCAGGTAGGTGCTGAGAGAAGAACGATTGTACTGCTAGTTATCTTCTGAAAAGTGATGTAAAGCTAGCAAGATGACAATCAGAGGGATCAATGATGAAAGGAAATTTTCAGCTGCTGGCGGACATCATTGGATACTGATCATATACTTGAACATGTGAAGACAAAGTATGGGTGGAATATGTCTTGGATATACGTTATCCCTTGGCTGCATAGTTGCTGTTTGCACTGAAGGTTTGTTTATGCAGCATGCATGTTGCTAATTTGTGCATTACATTATTTATTGTTTACCTTACACTTAAACATTTACTATGCATCTGACCATCATATGAGACAACGAAAATTGTACAATAAGATGTGGAATAGCAATATTAACAATGGAAGTAAATCCTATAGACAAACTTCCTTATGGTAGATGATGAGATACAAGCACATCATGAAGTTTTGAGTGTTTTCTCATCTTTTTATATCATCCTTTTTCTCTATTGCTAGTTGTTACAAGGAGATTCAGCTACAGATGGCCTTGAAAAGAAAGCTCCATCAAGGTAAATACTTATCCATTTATCAAAATTATCATATGAACTTACATTATTTAGTTGTAAAACAGTGTAACATAAAAGTAGAAAAAGCAGTGACTGGTGTAAGAAGTGTTGATATTTGATCAGCAGTTTTGGTAAAGATTTCAATGGTTAAAGTTTGTGTGTCCAATAGATAGGTATATTTGTATTTTCATATTGAGGTCTACCCAATTGGCAGGGTTATATTTTTGTTTTGCTTCCTAGCTGTTTAAAAGAGTATATCCTTTACTTGATCAGCAACCCGCAGAAGTGGCTGGATGGCACATTTAGATTCAAATCCTCAATTATCAACAACAGCTCTTCGGGTGTCAATTAGAAATATGAAGAGATATATAATATACTCACACACACTGTCATTTCTCATCTCCCACTCACTTCTGTCAATCCCTACCAGCGGAGAGTGTGCGCATCGCTTGGAGGGTGGAGGTCTGCTTCAGTCTGGCCAAGTGGAGGTTGACGGAGGAGGACGGGCAACTGGGCATCGCTGACCTCGAACTCAGACATTTCAAGTACAGACACCACCTCCCCCCACCCCCTAACATTTTCTTTAACTTGCCCAGAAATTTGCTCATTAACCTTAACGGTGCTCTGGTAGCCACTCAGGTCTAGATGTACCCTCAAACCTATGTCAACGAAGAGGAATTATGTAATCGTCTTTCTAATTTCTATCCCATTCCAACAATCTTTAGTAGTATAGGACTGTTGCATTGTTACACCTGAATGTATTTGTGTAACTTACATCATGACTTAAGTTTGAAAGGAATTTAGCAGAATGCAAGAAAAATAAATGGGCAAGTTTTGACTGAATGCAGGGGTGGGGAAAAAAGGGAAAAATAGCGATGCATATTTTATGTCAATAAGCCTCTTTCAGTGCAACGTGCCAAGTGATATTACTCACATCCAAAATGTTCAAAATGATATGTCATAAAAGAGGGACTTCGTGAAATGTTTACACTGTCTTCTCATAATTCTTAGAATTAGCCATGTTAATGAAAAAGGAAGAGGAGACTTCATTAATCTAACTCCTTGGGATACAGCCTGATTAGTGAGACTGTAAAATGTTGTCTCTCTTGCCTTCCTAGACTGTGTGCATACTGTGTGACAAAAACATTGATAATGACACTTACCACAGATGACATTCAACTTGATCTTTTGATACCGTAATGCTCTGAAAGAGGGTAATGAAATAAAGTGATCATCGTTTTCCAGTGTTGAATAAGAAATAAATTGATGGCCACTTTTTCTGTGTATACTGCGGAACTCTTCCTTTCTCCCCTCAGGTACAGCCGCAACACCAAGTCTGATGACTCCACCGAGAATTTGATGGAGCTTGGCTATGTGACCATCACAAACCTCCTGCCCAATGACGTCTATAAGGTATGTAACTCCTGTGTAATGTTGTTGTTGGTTTTTGGTTTTTTTTTTGGGTGGGGGGAGCTATGTCTAAACCCTTTGTCAAGAAGACTCTACTGGAAACTGAAGAATGCAGTAAAAATTCACAAAATTTATGAGAGATAAAATCGCAGTGTTATATAAACATGATATGAATAACTGTTGAAGTTGTCAATTGCTGATTTAATAAACTGACAGGTTTGTGAAAGTCACAGCTTATGTACATATTGTACTATTTGAATTAATCCATAAGTTTATTAGAATCCATAAAACCTAGGCACCATCCCATCGTCATTTTCTTTGTGGCTGCATATACAGAGACCACTGGAATAAGAACAATGTTTATATCTGTTGATTGTTAGAAAAAATGCATTTTGATAATCTATGATATTCTGTGAGGAATATAACACATAAATATGTGTATGTATGTATGTATATATATATTTTTTTTTCAACAGTGTAGCATATGACAAGTGCTACACGTAATACTCATTAATGCTTTGTTCTCTTACACTGTCCAGGAGGTGCTCAGACCTCAAGACACCAGTGGACGGTCAGCTCAAGTAGCTCTCAGGGTCATTGCAAGGGGGAAGCCACCAGGTCAGTCTTGTCCTTTGGACCTATTGTGTAATCTGAAAAAGCTTGTCATACTCCCGAGACTGGGCAGTCAAAGTCTTTTGCACAATGTTGGGTCTCCTTTATTGATTACGAGAACTTTATCACAGGCACAATTATGTTTGTCCTCCGCTAGACTTGTCATGAAAGTATATTAGAATTGATCAAGTTTTCTTCTCTTCCTGCCTTTATTCCCACTAGGGTGGATGGCTGGCGTGGATACTACACCTCTATTCCTCTCTATCCTGAGTATCCTTCTCTTTCCTTACTACTGTCAAGTTCTCATCGATACAGTCCTGTTGCCTTCTTAAATATCTTCCCCTTGTTCTCTCATCCACTGCCAGTCTCCTTCTCCTCCTCATCCTCTCTCCTCCTTCTATCCTCCTCCTGCTATTCTCCTCCTGCTATCCTCCTTCTATCCTCTTCCTGCTATCCTCCTCCTTCTATCCTCCTCCTGCTATCCTCCTCCTATCCTCCTCCTGCTATCCTCCTCCTGCTATCCTCCTTCTATCCTCCTCCTGCTATCCTCCTCCTTCTATCCTCCTCCTGCTATTCTCCTCCTGCTATCCTCCTCCTTCTATCCTCCTCCTGCTATCCTCCTCCTGCTATTCTCCTGCTATCCTCCTCCTGCTATCCTCCTCCTGCTATCCTCCTTCTGCTATCCTCCTCCTGCATTCTCCTCCTGGTATCCTCCTCCTGCTATCCTCCTCCTGCTATCCTCCTCCTTCTATCCTCCTCCTGCTATTCTCCTCCTGCTATCCTCCTCCTGCTATCCTCCTCCTGCTATCCTCCTGCTATCCTCCTCCTGCTATCCTCCTCCTGCTATCCTCCTCCTGCTATCCTCCTCCTTCTATCCTCCTCCTGCTATTCTCCTCCTGCTATCCTCCTCCTTCTATCCTCCTCCTTCTATCCTCCTCCTGCTATTCTCCTCCTGCTATCCTCCTCCTTCTATCCTCCTCCTGCTATCCTCCTCCTGCTATCGTCCTGCTATCCTCCTCCTGCTATCCTCCTCCTTCTATCCTCCTTCTGCTATCCTCCTCCTGCATTCTCCTCCTGCTATCCTCCTCCTGCTATCCTTCTCCTTCTATCCTCCTCCTCCTCCTACTCCTCCTTTTCTTCCTCCCACTTCTCTTCTTCCTCTTCCTCTTCCTCGTCCTTCTCCCTTCCTCCTCCACCTATTCCTCTTCTTACCTCATACATCCACCCTCCCCAGCCTCATTCCCTCAGCTTCTCGCTCAGTTTGATGTCAAAATAAGATTTTTTACAATTTTTTTCTAATTCTCAAACATCTTAAGAATTGTCAGCAAATTGTCAGCACTTAAGGCAGATTAATGCTGTACCATGGGTGAACCAAGGAGATTCGAGAAATGGAGTCACAACAGTCTTATTCGCTTTGATCCCATGCTAGAAGCCGCCACTCAAAAATATTTGAAGTACCGGTATGTGTCAAGCAGGATCTGCCCCCCCCCCCCCCCCCCCCCCCCCCCCCCAGATAGGAAGAAAATGAATTCACGTCTCATTGCATAATGACCAGCCACTGTCTAAGGAAGATAAGATATGTCTTTATGATGGTAATTACTTTTCGCTATCCCTACTTACAAACGATGGGTGGTAGACAATGGTAAAGGCACGGGGGTGCGTGAATAGAAATTGCTCAAATATTGCTGAAATAGATAATCAAAATTACTCGACTCTACGTGTCTGTACGCTAATCTGACATATTAATTTATAAAGAATTATACTTGAAGATGACACCATATTAGTTTCATTTGGCAGAAATAATCAGAAAAGTGATAAAACCGGCTTTCCATAAGGGTAAAATTTCAAACACTTTCACAAAATACAGCTCAGATTTACACTTTTGCACATATTTTCGAATGGAATTGACTTTTGTTTTATATGCTTTATCATTAGGTGAAATCTCATTGCATTTGATATATAAATGAGCAGCATATACCCGATATTATGTTAGCGTTAAAAATGAATCTTCAGATTGCTCAGAAAGATGGCGGCTTCAAGCATCGAACATCAAAGGCACAAATGCACCTATGGAATTCTTTTGTCCATCCATAGAAAACTGACAGCTGATTGAATAATTATAGTCAGTTGTAACTCCATCTCTCGAACCTCCTTGGGTGAACCAGACATGAGTATTTCTGTTGTAGGGGAGAAAATGAATGGACTTCAGTGACTGTTCTTATCCTGCTTCTCTCCTAGTGGGTGGGATCTCTATGCAGGAGAACTTTGAGGTCAACGTGGTGCCGCTGACCATCCAGCTGACCAATCGCTTCTTCAAGAAGACCATGGCCTTCTTCTTCCCTGGCCGCCACATGGAGCCGGACGGGGCGTCTGCTGCTTCCTCCGCCTCGTCCTCTGCCACCAACGAGGACATCCTCAAGAGTGAGTCATAGGTCAAGGGTCAGATAAATGTGTGACATTTGGAAGTCTTTGGTCAAGTTTTACACAAGAGCAACTTTTGATATCTTATGAATGGATATAAAAACTTTGACAGTGGACGTGCTGAACGAAGGAAGTTTGATTTCCATACATTTGAGATACTTGTGCATTAAATGTATTTTACTCATTTGAGTATGTTCTTGTCGAGTGTGAGCTTTAAAATTTCTATCAAGGAATGATATCATTACTACCGTACATGTGAAATGAAGGTTTTTGCCTTCTCTCCTTCATCATGCATAATGGTTTCACTGCGTGATGTTAATATTGCACTTTTGAAATCTTACTCATGCACATCTACTGTAGTATACAAAGGTACCTAAATTATGAAGTAATGCAGTGCGCAGGCTTCAAACCTATTATTATGCAGTAAAATATAATCATAGAAATTGCCCTTGATGCCCTTTGAAATTCAATTCTCCATCATTTCACTTACAAAAAAAAAAATGGATGAAAACAGATTGGACTGCTATGAAATTTAACTTTACTGCAAAGATTACAATCATTGTGTGTGACTACATTATATAAGCTGAGGTTTATGTTGATTTCTGGTGTACTCTTTTTCTATTACATCGAAGAAATCGACTCGGATGAAACTGATACAAACACATTCACGAGGGTAAGACTTTTCTCCATGTACTTTCATGTTGGTAGGGAAAGAATTATGTTGATGGATGGGATATAGCCAGGAATCAGAATCTGTTAGGAAGTGTGAGATTTTTTTTTTCTTTCAGTGATGAAGAAAGTGGCAATAGGGCATGTAACTACAATGTACATGTGTGAGTTGCATACAAGTAAGACCATAAATGCTTGCATGTCATGGCATTGGGATTTTGGAATGAGTTACCAAGAGAGCAAGGTTTGTTAGATTATATTGTATTCCAGAGCTCTGTGACTTTCTTGCATGTAAAGTGTACATCAAGGAAACAAAGTGCTCTCATACTGAGCAGCTACATATACATGTCATGTGACAAGTATTAAATCTACTTTCTTGTTATTTCGTTGTTTCAAGTTTTTATTATCCCTGTAAACAGCCTCTGTGGTCCAGCATAAAACTGCTGGTTTTCAGCCACGGCTGAATTTATGTCAATTTTAGAACGGGATGTGCTGATGCATACTCTAATTGACACAGGTGTCCAAAACATGAGAAAAATTGAAGATGTACTACATTGTAACTTTGATGTTTATGTTCAAACTGTGCTATTGGATTATACCAGAAGATGATGTTGCCTGTGTTTGGTTTTAATGATTATGTCATTGATAAGAGACAGAGAGAGACAGAAAAACATGTATGAATGCTAAATCAAGATGAGTTCAGTATGTCTGTGCGTTTGTTTTCCTCACAGAGTGGCAGTATGAGATCTACCAGTAGTGATGAGTCCAGTGTGAGTGGCACGCTACAGAGAGACGTCCAACCACCAAAGGTATCAGTGCCTTCTTTTTCTTACATTTCACCACTTGGCTGAAATCATAAAATGGCAGTTGTTAAGACTACAGCTCAGTTCTTGTTGATGTTTTATGGCAAACTGTCAAAGAGATATTCCGCCAGCAAAAGTGTGATTGCGTTCTTATTGGTAGAGGAAGCATCTTGTCCAAAGTCATGCATGCCATCTATTAAAGGGTGTGTACAGTTCTGGTTGAGGTGAAGATTTAGCTTTTAGCGTTTTGTGAGATATTCAGAAACCACTCTATGAGATGTCAAAGAGCATGCAGTTCTAAGGGGTATCAAAAGTTTATTTGATGAAAATCGGTTTTGAAATGGCTGAGATATCCAAAATCAAGGTGAAACAAAGATATACTAATAAAGTTGGGGCATGTCGCCTTTTATTATTAGCACTTTTTTTTGGATATCTCGGCCATTTGAAAACCAATTTTCATCAAATAAATGTTGAATCCTTCTTAAAATTACATGCTCTTTCATATTTCATAAGAGGCTTTTCATTATCCCACTTAGGAATGTTCAAAACATGAATCCCTACCTCAACCAGTACTGTACAGTCCCTTTAAACTTGTAATCAAATTCATGGTAAGTTTTCCAGCACACTTTCAGGAAATGATCAACCAATAAAGGTATCATACTACTTCATTATATATTAAACAGTTATCTATCCATGAGGCAGATGGCATTTATCAAAAGCAGTGTTAAATCACCTGTCAATTCTTGTGATGTACTTCTAGATGTTCAACTGACAGGTGTAATTACTGCTGCACATTAGATTCACTATTTTGTCTGATATAGGAATGTGTCTGTAGGAATTTACAGAACTTCTTCATGGAATGATATTTGCACATACATGTACCTGGTAGATTTTCATGCCTATGAGTGAATCATGCCAACAGTGGTAATTTATGATTTTGTTCACCATTTTTGAGTATTGTTCTACCTTTTTGAGTATTGTTCTAGTTTGCTCTTAGGTTTAATTCTCTCATGGGCATTAGTTCACACTAGATTGATGAGGTACAGTAGGACTGTACCTGAACAATATTTCTATGCTAGATTATGTGAGAAATGCTACCTCATAAATGTGATTTGGCTCCTGTAATATTATGTTTTGCTCTTTTACAGCCCAAACGGAAACAGTTGCTGTCCAAGTTGAAGAAAACTGATGACATTGACAAGATGAAGGTGAGACCTTACAAATTCTTCACAAAACATTTGATGAAAAGCATGAGATGTAAATTAACCAGACATAGGTTTTTCTTGCATTACTGTAAATAAATGCCTAGCACTTATCAGCAATTGCACGATTTTCATCATTTCATTTCCCCAAACTGTGACCATGTTCTTGTGAAAGGAGATCTGTACAAGGGAACGTCACTGCTTTCTGAGTGCCTGGATGTCATCTATTACCTACAGACCTACAGTTATTTCCACCCCATCCACTCAAATCTAATTTTCTCCCCCACCCTATAGGAGCGAGCTGCCCAGAACACCATGTTCTTGTACATCAAGATCCCAGCTGTTGCCCTTCTAGTCAGCTACAAGGTGAGACTCATACAGCTTGCTACCTCTTAGTTCCATATTGTCATGTTTGAATCTTAAAGCTTTGACTTAAAAGTATTGTGTATAATTGGGAGCAGTGATTTTAAAAATGTTTGATTTCACACATTTGATGCATATATGTGTATGTCAGTTGTATCACAAAACATCCTACCATATAAAAATTCCATCATAAAGCCTAAAATATATGGAGATATCACTATTTTTCTCAATAAGCCATAACTGTAGATGGTTTATTCTAGAAACAATTGTATTATAACTATTGTTCACATCTTGTATATTTAACAATACTTAACATTGATTATAATGACTCCCATTTTTACATTTGTTGTTTCTATTGCTAACTCACATTTTAGAACTATTTTGAAGCACAAAAGCTGGGTTTTTGTTTCTTCTGCAAATGGTAGATAATGCCCATAAAAAAAAAAACAGTGATATCTTGCATTTGTCATGATGCTAAATGTTGCCTCACAAATAGTGCACACTTCAAGGCTTCTGCCAAAGTGCGGATTATTTTGCAATACATGATGCAGTTTGTGGTGAAAATGATTAATATAGCAGATGCAATAAACGATCCATCATTTAAAAAGCTTGTATCCCACTTCTCATGATTGAATCTCCTTACAGGGAGAGAAGGACAAGAACATTGAGGACGTACACAACTTCCACCTGATCCTGCCCTCCCTGGAGTACCATAACAGGACCTGGACCTGGCTAGATTTCCTTATGGCCATGAAGAAGGAGTACAAGAATGCACTGGTGTCACAGGTGAGGGGTCAAGGGTCAAGGGAGGGGAAAGGTCACTGAGGTTTGTGCAGCTTTAAAAAAAAAAAAACAGATATAGAGTTGTTTGGGATGAAATTTGTGCCAAGGTAGAATTCAAGACCAGCCTGTGGAAATGCTATTAACATTGTGTGCAACAGGTCACCAGTGGCAGTGAGAGATGAAAGGGGATTGGAGGGTGATTATTACCTCCACCAAGGGAGGAGGTTATGTTTTCGTTACCGTTGGTTTGTTTGTTCGTTTGTTAGTTTGTCCTTGTGCAAAATAACTCAAAAAGTAGTCAACGGATTTGGATGAAACTTGCAGGAAAGGTTTAGAATGATGCAAGTAACAGATGATTAAATTTTGGTAGTGATCCGAGAATTTTGGGGGAATTTATGAAGGATTATGAACTTGGGAGTTCAGGCTGCGCGTATTGAGGTTTGCATGCGCGCACTAAAGTGCGTGCTCTAGTTTCTGCTAGGGCGAGGCGTGCCGTGCAGCTGAGGGTTTATGACGTAACAAAGGCTTCTATATTGGGAAATCGGGCGACTTTCAGCACACAATGCTATAAGTGCGTATGGGTAGAAATTACTGATACATGTATCTCTATGGAAGAACAAGATCATATCAGTGGCGGAAATGAGCTGCATGCTTGGCGGAGGTCTGCGCTCTCAGAGTGCTTCTCTAGTTAAGTGAATATTTTCTTGTTAGCGTGAACATTGTTTACATGTGATTTTCTGAAGACTTTTAAAAGCCCAGGTGAAAGGATGGACACTGATGGTAAATCCTGGCAGTGTAGCTTAAAAAAGTAGCAATGCTGTAATTTCTCAAAAGCCATGAGCAACAAAATCCGGATCTTTCCCACAATCTTTGCAGGCAATCAAGGAGAAGTTGTGGTTCAAGATCGGTAAGGAGGACCCAACACCAGCGAGTGATGCGAGGTATGTCCATCATCATCATTGTCACCATGACCTCATCGTGGCTGTCATGTCATCCATTCCTCACAGTTTTTGTTTGTTTGTTTTGTAAAAAATACTACATTAACCCTTAATCATGTGCTATGTGCAATCCTTTGCCATGCTGTTTAATTTGTAAATTGTTCTGCCACAAAAAACAAAAAAAAACAAAAACGAAACAAAAAAGTTACAATGATTATTGCATTTACATCTGTAGGAAGGGTGAGTGTTTCCCCTTGCCCTGTGCAAATAGATTAGATTGTTATTTCTTGCAAGGGAAACAGGCTTTATGCAAGTATGTCTTTTAATCTACAGATGATAGCAACTGTAAATGTTCCTCTATAGTCAGTGTAAGCCAAATATGATGATGTCTAGTTAATAGTAATAGTAATCATGCATGGTTAGATTTTCTGCTTTGTATGTTTTAGTGACTGTAAAAGTGGAAATCTTTACCGCATTTTGGGCAACGTGAAACTAGCGCAAAAACAAATGCACAAACAATTTTTATTTTGATTGTGCCGAATTTAAAACATGCTAAATTCATCTTCCCCAGGTAGCTTGAAAAATTGCTATTGCCTCAA
Source organism: Diadema antillarum (assembly GCF_040938485.1). Lineage (NCBI taxonomy): Eukaryota > Metazoa > Echinodermata > Echinoidea > Diadematoida > Diadematidae > Diadema > Diadema antillarum. The sequence goes on from NW_027271416.1 coordinate 287,400, forward strand.
TTTCACAGTAGTGTGCACAGTATTCAGAAAGCTTGATGTGGTACACTATTCGTTTGTTTACAGAGAGGATGTTGACAAGGCCAGACTCTTGATGGGACAAAAGGCAACCAACATAGTAAGTATTCAAACAGAATTTTCAGTAATTGTAGAGTTACTACAAGTCATGTTTGTCATGATTCAGCCAGATTCTTTTTTTTTTTTTTTTTCAGATACACAATCTCTTCATAAGAAATCTAATGGAAGGAAATGTTGTCATAATGGTTTTGTTCATTGATTTTTTTTTTTTTTTTTTTTTTTTGGGGGGGGGGGTTAATGTGTTGTTTTATGCATTAGAATAAAAAGAAAATGACACTTTTATATCACAGTATGTACATAAAGCACAGCGCTTAGTAGTATCACCTCTTCTTCTAATGTTCTTTCTATTTTTGTTTAAATCCTCCATTGGGTCTGATGATGTATTACACCTGTTGAATATCAGAAATTTGTTGAAATGAATTAAAGTGCTATTTCACACCAAATGTGACACTGCACCTCAAAACAAACAAAAAGTCGCCAGACATGAATTTTTAGTTAAGACCATATTCTGAAAGAGCAGACTTTAAGCTTTAAAATGATGTATAACTCAAATCAAATCGACTCTCCTAACCTATCTAAATATTGGAAAGAAAGCACAAACTCAGGAAAACTGTGAACTGAGAAAAGAGGCTCTGAAGTACTGTGTCTATTCAAGCGCTTAATCTTTACCAAACCCTGCTGGCTGTGCGATGAATGGGACAAAAAACAGGAAGTAAACTACCAGAGTAACAACAATGAAGGGATTATCAGATTAAACTGAAATTAAGCATGCCTCATTAAACACATTCTGTCCATAATCAATGCAAACTTTCAAAGCAGTAGCACTATCCTTTCAAAAGTTATTAGAGTTGAAAGTGTAGAGTGTGGACAAGGGTTTTCAGAAATGAAAAAGGGATTCTAAAGACACACCTAATTAAACTATTCTACCAAAAATGTTCGAGATAAACTGCTAAAAAAAAGACACTTTCCCGCCCGTTTTATGATACCAAATTTTAGTAAAATGTAAAAGAAGACCCACTCTTTCAGAAAATAGGAAAAAGTCAAGTTCGGCTAGGTTGACCCATTTCACTTATTTTCAGTCCTCACGCAAAATCAGTGTGTGCGACTTTATGTTCGTTTTGAGGTGCACGGTCACAAATAATGTAGTGAAGGTTGATTATGAAATGATCACAGAGTCAGTGTATAACAAAGTTCTTGCCAGTGTCTTTTGTGATCAAAGCAAATTCTCAAGATGTACATAATTAGATAGAGTTCAGTGGGCATGTCACAAGGACTAATTTGGAAGCATCTGTCACTTTTTACTTTCAGGCTACTGAAGAGAAGCACTCTAGTAGGCGGAGCCTGTTTGGAAAGGGCCAGACTGGTCACTGATGAATGATGATTATAGAGAGAGATGGTAAGAGAGAGAGATAGTACGATTATAGAGAGATATAAAGAGGGAGGGATAGTACAATATGTAAGAGAAAGAGAGAAAGAGACATTACAAATGCTGACATGTGTCAGTTGTCCATTGAAGTTACAGTATTTTATTTATATTTAAAAGAATGAAAATATTGAAAGGATGGGCAATAGAGCAATATATTGCTAGATAGAGAGATAGGTAGAATGGTAGATGATGTAGATGGATACACTGCTAGATATAGAATGGTATGTAGATGGATAGGTAGATAGAAAGACATGGATGCAGGAATATATATTTATTTTCAAGTTGTGTAAAGAAGAGAGAGAGAATGAGTGGGAGAGTGGAGAGTGAGCGAGAGAAGGAGAGAGAACATTGTGAAGAGTGAGTGCCAGAGGGCATTATATCATACCATGTAGACAGAGAAAGAGGGTGGTAATATAGTGATGTATGGATTTTGCTTAAAGAATACCTACTGAAAACATTTATCTCACCCAATAAGGACTCACAGCATAGCAGCATTACATTCCTTAGTTCGTAGTAAAATGAATGCTGATTCATCATATTTACGTTAGACGTGTATAAGGTTGGACATAGTTGGCCGGTATGTGAGGATCGTATTTCATATGGCAGCATAACACAGGCTTCTGTGGATAATTTTTAATCATGTGCAAATAATTGATTCACCAAAAAAAGCAAGGATGGTTTCCTATGGCAATAATCAAACAAACAGTGGTGATCTGCTCTGCATGTAGTCCTGGCTTTTTGAGCTTTTCTTGTAGGTTTCTACTATTTTCCTATTAAGTCAAGATTTGACAGACAGAATGTAGTCTCTGTAGTTCTCACAAGATGATCGCTACTTTGGTCATGCAGGTGGTCCCTTTGGTTATTATGAGTGTCACCTGAACAATGTAATAATGAACAAGATGTAACTTGTGTTGTTGGTATAGAGCCTCTTCAGCCAGTCAGATTTTTCTGTCACTGCAGAGCAGCTCAAAATGTCACAGTTGTTTGCATAACTTTGAAACTTTTCATCTGCAAAAGTGGTGACAATTTTATTTATATGACGGATAAAACGGAACATGATTGAAAGCTAACTTTTTTCCTGAATTATCATCATTCTCGCAAAATATGCAGGCAAGATAAACAGAGGTTGAATTTTCGGCAGTTCATTTTACCAAAGTTTTCACAACTTGTTCTTATTTCAAGAGGCTGTTTTGGATTGCATTTTCTCTGATCATATTTAAAGGGGATGGCTAGTAACTGATCAGTGGGAATCAGTGGGAATGCTGGGGATGATTGTTCCAATCCTTGTGGGATTCATTTAAGAGTACATTATATATCTATTGTTGTGTGAAAATTATTTGCTTCAGAATGGTCTCATATTCAAGTAATGTGCAGTTCAATGTTTCCAGGTTAGCATGCCTGTACAGTGACGGGGCAATCGTTAACGATCGCCCCGTCACTGTAACAAATTACATTGACTGTCACTTTTGCAAAAAGATCTGTGTCGGAGACAAAATAAAAAAAACGTCTGGTTTTACAAATAAGTAGGGACATCAATAGCTGCAACTGTAATGGGAAAGTTGGTATGGTGGCAATTTCACCAGGCATTTCAAATTCTGCATGCATCAGTGGAACGGTGAAGAAGTTCAAAACAAATTTAACTCAATAACTGGGGAAACGTGAAGGCCAAGTATGCTAAAAACTTGTAGCATTTTTGAAGTCACTGTTAAATTATTAGCAGCTAATTTAGTGACTTGATCTCAAATTTGATGTGTCACCTCAGTTTCTTCCCTTCCCATGGCAAGCTACAGATGTAGCATGGAACTATGAAACACACACATACACAAATGAATACATTTGTCTAAATGTTGTTTTAGCTAGGCAACTGAAATCCATGTTATCGTACAGTATACTGATATTTAGTATAACTTATCAATATCTATAGCTTGGGACACATAAGTCTCATTTTTGTATGGTATGGATACTAAAGTAATTTGCATAAAGAGATACACATACAATACTCTGAAATTCAATCATGAAATCCCAAACTATGTAATGTTTGTAAATACAGTTACATGTATATAGCTTATGTTTATGCGTACATTCATTTTTTTATGACTTATGAATGCCAATTTTTTATGCTGTTGCTAAGATATAGGAATATGGCGATTTATGTAAAAGACATCTAAAGATGTTTGTGGTGCAATGTCCTTGTTTTTGTCTTATTTCTTTTCTTTTTGCATGCATAATAAATTATCTATTCCTGTCTTAATTTCCATGTAAAACATGGGTTAATTTGTATATTTTGTAAATGAATATATTAAGTATTATGAATATATCAAGAATTACCTTGCAATTTGTAATGTTGTGCATGATCAGTGTTCCGAAATCTCAAACAACTTTTGATATCTTTGATATCTTGTTATCTTTTCTGAATCATACGCTGATAACAATGCATCAGTTTTGTTGATTTTTTGGTATAATTAAAACAGAAAAACAATTCCAGTAGTGTAATTTGAGATAAATCCTGTAGCTCTCGAAGATTCTGGAGATGTTAGCGTTTACTGACTGGAGGGAGCAATATATCTTGAACCAGTTTGTGTTGGTCTGGACAGTTGATTCTCCATGGAAATTATCTCGTTAATCAGGGTAATGAATGAACGATATAAACCACACTCCAATCCACAGTTGTGTACACATGCTGCTATCAATTCAGTGATTTTCGAGAGGGACGGCTCCTGTTCATAGGTTACATGGTTAATTCAAACCTAATACCACATTGCACTGTAAACAATGATGATGTTATGCATATAAACGTTAGATCTTGTGTTACCCGATACATGAAGGCGAGACATAAAGCTCCCACTCTAACGACCTTTGACATCTGCATAGTTTACAGACAAACCAGAGCAGTCAGAACGTCATGTGGTTTTGCAACCTAGCCCAGTATTCATCTCTTCTCTGTGAGGATGAATTTGTTTATTGTGTACAAATGATTTGCATTGTGAATTAATACATGAGCATTTGTAAACATGTATATTTTGCAACTACATGTACATTTATTTATATGGAAATGATAATTCTCAACTACCAGTATTGCAAAAATGAATGACCTTTTTCCCCCAGAAGCCACGTGAAAAACAAGGAAAATGTAAACATTGCAGACAGGGGCATACTTGTTTGATTATAATAGCCAAATGTAGTTTGTCATTTTATTCCAAGACATGAAAACTCCTGATTACTATCCATCACAAGTATGAATATTTGCTCAGTGTCCTTCAAGTGTAAAAGATTTTTAAAGATGCCATTTAGGATAAGTGTATGACTCATAGAAGACAATAAAGTGCCACAGAATTCTAACGTGATGTTCATGTGCTTGAATGACTCCACTGTCTTATTCATTGATCACTGAGACGTTATGCAAATCATGTCAAGTCACTGGAAAAAAATATTTCAGCACATTGTTAACCTAGGTATCTATGATGCCCATTGGAATCACAATTACATTCAACATCACAATTGTGCCGAGATCACAGGATTTTTCTTTTTCAAATTTCTTTTCCCACCCAATGACGCCACACTTCATAGTTGTACAGAGTCTTTCTTCACATTCATGACGAGCATCTTTGATACGGCATGTCAGTCAACCTCCATAACATCATGTACAAATTTCCACAAGCTTATGTTGACACTGAAACAAAGTCACACTGCCTCAGAGCACAGCTAATGAATTTCGAGCTCATACAAACTTTCTGTATATCACCATAGCAACCACTCACATCACAATGCTAGCGACACTTGCTGATTGGTAGCTTGTCGGTCCGTGTGGATGAAAGTCCTTCTCAAAGCAGAGCCTTACAAGGAGACACTGTGAGAAAAACGAGTGAATTTTGAATTATGGCAAAAATAGGCAGTTTCTCCATTTATTTGTCCAGAAAATGCACAGCACAAACAGGCAGTGGTCTCTCACACTAGAGAAACAAGGAAGTGTCAAAAGTATGACACTCTAATTATAAAAAGCAGTACTTTGAAGTACAGACATTGCTAATTCAATATGATTTTTGAAAAGCAGGATAAAAAATAATAAGTGTCTGATTTATTGGCCTCCTGTTACTGCATCTGCATCATTTGAAGAAAAAACTAGACATATCGCTACAGCTACTGATATGCCTCCGCCATAATGCATGGTTCTCCTAATAGGTCTATAGTACAATGTCTTGACAATGTGTGATGACAGTTTCACACAACTGGCAAAATATTAAAGACACTCAGTCGTGGCGAGTGGTTTGTGCGGCACGGAGACGAACGCAACACGCTGCCTCCCCCATTCTGTATCAAATGTAGTGACCCCCGAATGAGAATAGCGCTGGCTCAATGGGTCAGCGAAAATACGGTAGGCTACAAGAGAGCTCCCTGTGCTTATCTCCTAACCCAAAATGGCTGTCCCAGCGAGCCACGAGAGCTTCCAAATGGACGCACACTCTCAGTGCGCATGCACATGAAGAGAGGCCGAAAGAGCCACGCGTCTTCTGGCCTCTCTCCTCCAATCACCGCAGCTCGCGGTGACAATATTTGTGTATGATGCGTACACACACACGCACACACACACACTTGTCTCAGTGGTAGCATTGCGCAATTGCATGCACAAACTTCGGTCGTTCGGAGTTTACGTACCATTAGGGATGGCGATCGGCTGCCTTTAAAAGGACAGGTTTGACACAAATGTGCTGAATGTTCACTTTCCTAGAACTAGGTTCAATTGGATGAATGATTAAAATGTCAGAGTGCAGGTATTTGGGGAACTGATGATTTTTACTTGACTTTTGACCCTTTTATAAGTTTATGCATTGAGTAATTTTCAAGGTATTGAGGAAAAGTATAATTTCAGTATCAAATGGGAAAATAGCATTATCTAAACCTGGCCTTTGACCTTTGACCTCACAGTTCCAAAGAGAATCACTGTTAGGTTGAACATGCATAAATATGTCAGTTTCATGATGATACCTGGAGTTACTTTCGAGATATGGAGGAAAAAGTGCAATTTAGCACTTTCACTTGACCTTTGACCTTTGACCTTTTGGCAAGAAACTTCCCCAAAAATATATAATGGGTAATACATGCCATACATCAAGTAAAAAAAAAAAAAAACCTTCAGGCATATTGCATTCTAAGGAAAGTAGTGATATTTTGAGGAGTTGACCTTGACCTTTGACCCCCTGACCTTTGACCCACGACCCCAACTTCCCTATATAATCACTGCCCATCAGTACAAGCATATATACTAAGTTCCATGAAGATACCTTGAACCATTTGCGAGATATGGAGAAAAACATGAAATTTCAATTTTTTTTTCACAAAATAACCTGTGACCTTTGACCTTTGACCCTGTGACCCTAAAATCCACACAAAGTATTATCCCCCAAGGATATACCCTCATACCAAGTTTGATGTAAAACCACCACACGGTTCTTGAGATATCGACAAAAACAAAACGGGACGGACGGACGTACGGACGGACGTACGGACGGACGTACGGACGTACACACGGACGGACGGACGGACGGACGGACGACCCGAAAACATAATGCCTCCGGCCACTTCGTTGCGGAGGCATAAAAACCAATGATCTGTTCTTAAAATAAAACATTATTGAAAATAGTGCACTGTATCAAAGGTCATACAGTGTACCAGTCATATTCAAATAATACAGAGGTCCCTCAATTTGTTGGTTACCTGCACAGTTTCTTTGAAAAGTTTTACACATGAGACTGATTTTGCTTTAACTTTGGTTATTTTCGAGTACCATCCTCACACACACTGACATGTTAAAAGACTTTAGATGAAATCCTTTAGCACTTTCATGAAATTGAATTCAATGTGAAAGGTTAAAACTGGAAACACCAGGCTGCGTGCCTTTAACTGAGCACTATGTTTCTCTTCAAAACAAGAAAACAAAAGATAGTTTGAAGATTTAGCAGAGAGAGTCAGCCCGATACCATTACAGAAGGGGAAATAAAACTGCATCAGGTTGACAACACTATTACAGTGCATTGTACACATGAGGAAAGATGTACTCTTCTTATTGGTAATTATGTGTCATTTGATTGGTATGAAACTCTTTGGTTGTAGCTCAGTGTGTTAGTTTTTTCCCTCACAATTTTGGCAATCTTCCACCAGAGAGTGACAAGGCTAACTTCCTGAAAGTACACACAAGACTGGTATGAATACTGGTAAAACTATAGGTAGGAAAGGAAACTTATTCAGAGACAGAATTGTCAGGGTATTTCTGAAAAATTCACAAAGTGAAATGTTAATGAAGATCATGACACATCATCAACTTGCCAAAATGTTTGCCCAAAATCATCCAAACAACACCTCAGGGAAAGAAAGAAGTTTATGTGGACTTGTTTACTTGGTATATTCATTATTTCGTCACTATGGCATATCATTCATGGCACTGTTCTACACTATGCTTATCAATGACTGTTCACGATAATCATCATCATTATGACAAAGCTATTTTTTTCCTCACTATCTGCAGGCACATGATCCTCGCAGTAATGGAAGATATATAATGTTCCTGTATGGTTAACATGATGAGCAATATCCCTCATAATCACATATTTATCATTTATTCAATCTCTCAAATATTTCTTAATATTCTAATAATGATAAAAACTTTCCTGTATCTATTGATATGATATACATATAATACTCTGTGTGTTGCCTTTCTTTGGGCCGACTGCATTTCTTTTTTTTTTCCTTCTTGTTTTTTAAAACAAAAATTACCATCTGTTCAGTTTGGTATCTCAACAACCTTCACCCTGATAAGCTTCTGATATTCTCCACAGAGAACTTGGGATTACTAAGAGCTTTTTATAACATTTCCATCTTCCGAACTACAGATTGATAATCGTTATGTCTCATTTCATGCTTTTTCAGCCTTTAATAATGATGATAACGGTAATAACAAGAAGAATCATCAACACTGATGCATGCAATATTCACACAGAGCTGTTTTCTTAAGGGGGGGTGGAAGACTACAATGTGTCAAGCCATGACAGGGTTGTTGCAGTTGGAAAATATCGGGAAATCCAAAAACTGAACACGTAACAATACTATATGTATTCCTTCCATCTCAGAGCAGACAAATATATATAGATGCATATTACATGCTGCCTTTTGCTACTCTGACTGTAGTTTACTTTAACAGAAGACTAGTCCTTCCTCCCGCTTACAGATGAAGCAACTCTTTCATATCTTGTTTTACACCAAGAAACAATTATACTATCAAATCTGTTTATGACAGCCATCTGATCTGAAAATTTAGTTTCTCTGAAACAAAATATACCTGGAAAAAAAAATGAATCAAGGCTCAGACACCTAGTCAAATAGAAGGCACAATTAAGAAATTGGCTGGAATGCTTTAATACTCTCTTGAAGATTTTCTTTCCTTTAATCTGCTTCCTTGATCACATTTGGCTTGAAGTCGGGAGAGACGACACGAGCCAGCTCTGCTGCATACATCTCGTACCTTCCCGTCATCTGAGTATGGAATCAGAAACATGCAAATCTTCAGATATCTTTCAAGGTCAACAAATTTTTGCTCTGACGAAAGAGAGTGATGCTGGATTCAGATCACTCCAAAGATGCGTATTTCTTTATTCTTTCAATGATTTGTGTGTGTGAGTGTGTGTGTGTGTGGTGTATATTTCAGCACAGTTACCGCTCCCTCTACTGTAGAGTACAAGCATATAATGGCCAAAGAGCCAAGGGAAAAAAAAAATGGTGATATGAAAGAAATGATGACGCACATTACATCAAGCTTCAAAATCAACAGGTACCGGTAATGGCATACCAAACAGCTGTAAAATGTGTTGAAATCCTCTAAATGTAAAGAAAAAAATCCAACAAGAGGCACACAATACCAGTAACATAGATTCCCTTATTGTTGTTGTTTTTTCCAGCATGATTCCTAAGTGACCAACTGGCATAATGATAATCATCTTGTAATACCCTGACCTTTGATCTTTACCTCATCTATATTCAGCTCAAGATTAACTTCAAGAATTCACTGGTATCACAGACAGTGCCTATATTCAAGGGTGACCAGCAGCCAGTCACACTTCATCTTTATCAGTAATTCATCAGTGGCAGGTTCTATTCAAATTTAGGGATCTCCTCTAACTACAGACAGATATGGTGTTGTTTACAGGATCAACAAGCAGTAAACTAGTAAATATCTCAGACCCCTAACTAGGATTTTTATGGGAGGGTTCAGAATGAGAAAAGGGGGGAGGGGTGGTTCCGTGACTCATTTTTTTTTCTTTTTATTTCTTTTATTTTTTGTTGCCCTGGCAAATGGGGGAGGCTCCGTGGAACCCCCTGAAGGCCCCCCCCCCCCCCCCCCCCCTGTTATGCTTTGGGAATATTTGAGCACCTTTGGTACTCTGGTGTTTACTTTTATGTGACATCAGGGAAACATATTCAGTTTGGTTCATCATGAGGGGATGGGTCAAGCGCAACTTTTGTAGGACACGTACCTGAAAGGCCCACTTGTCCTTGATCTGTCTGATGAGGTTCAGGTCCACCTCAGTGACATGCAGGCCATCTCTGGTTCGGGAGAGACCCTGGATGGTACAGAAGCAAGGAAGTCCTATATCATGTAGCTTAAGGATCATCATCATTATCATCATAGTCATCATCATCATCATCATCATCATCATCATCGTCGTCATGAGAGCCTAGAGGCATTCTCATCAAAAGTATCATCATCGCCACCATCAGCACTGTCACATCCATCAAATCTTCACTGTTTATAAAATGAGTTTCAATTTCTCTCAAGTTTCTCCTGATTGACTCGACTGCCAAATAAGATTTTTTTTTCCTTTTTTCTGAGGGGAACTATATGTCCACATCTAGTTACGTTATAAAAGCCACATGTCCATACATAGCTCCCAACAAACATGCCTGTACAAGATTTCAATATACATAAATATGGGATAATAAGTTACAAAAACCAATAGACTTACGGGCGTTCTGCTTCCATCTGGGGCTGCAACATAGCTGGTTCCTATGGACAGACAGATTAAAGCCAAGAAAGTTTTCTAACTGGTAACATACATAGACAAGTCAGAAGATACATTAGATCTGCAAACACACACATACACACAACCAACTTTGCCCCCCTCCTCCCCCCCCCCCACACACACACACAGATTCATCATGGGATAGAATTAATAGAGTAATCACAGCTCCATCAAATTACTAGATTAATACTACACAAGAATGAATGGATGACTCAAATGCAAAGTGAATACATGCATACACCTCTGATGGCAATGGAATGAAAACAAACATACAAAAACACTGCATGCATGAAACTTTCCATGAAATTTGATAATCCTGAACAGAAAACTGTAGAAAGAATATAATGTTGAGTACAATTGTGACCCGCTACAACAAAAGGATCCGAAAGTCGGGGAGGACAATTTTCTGAAAACGACATGACATTATTCTCTTGCCCTTCCACTTTAATTTCATATATATAACATGACTCATGAAAGTACTCTGTTGCGGAGATATCGATGATTTTATTTGCGCATATCAAGTGGCTTAGGAAATCAGCGTTTCGAGAAAACCGCCTTTAAAGTTTTCCTTCCGATGCTATCATGATCAGACAGTCTTCACCGCTTGACAATAGAAGGCATGATCTTAGCAACCTCTACAATGTTCATTCAAGCTTAGCGCCAGCGGTCTACGCACGACCAATCAGTAACCAAGATGCCACGCACTGACCAATAAGATCACTCCCTTGTTGCTAGGGGCGGAGTCTAGCTGCAGCTAGCGCTAAATCCAAATCTTCGGACACGTGTACGTTTTGTACCGTTGAACATGTTGAAAGTCAGAAAACCATGGCCCAGAAAAACACTATTTTCCTGCCTTTGGGAATTCCTTTGACCATTTAGCTTCGAAATTTCGGCAGATGATAGATGATACATTAGACTACAAAATTATGCAAAAAACGGAAAACCGATAGTTTTGTCCGATTTTGATGATCTGACTACAAACTCGATTTTCTCGGCCCAGCCGTCAACGACTTTAGGATCCTTTTGTTGTAGCGGGTCACAATTGTATTTCTCAAAGGATATATTTCCATGAGAAATGCAGCTTCTTTGTGAAGAATTGTAATTTTGAAATAGGTCGGTCAATAGCAATACTAATTTTTTTAAAAATTACACAAATGACACGGAAATCAATAACTCGGGGAGCCTGCAAGGGGATAATAAATAATAATAATAATAATGATAAAGGACATTTATATTGCGCAGCTACTATACAGGGATCTCGCCAGCGTATTTGTCGGCGCCGACAAGCGTGCGGTTTGAAGAAACAATTGCCGACAAGGGTAAAACTTGCCGACAAGGGTAACACCACGCGTGAACTTGCCGACAAGGGTAACACCATGTACGCGTGAACTTGCTTGACGAGCTAAGTTCGGACCAATTTCTCGCCTTTTTTACTCTTTATTATCTGGCTATAAGAAGCTAGATGTTGAAAGGAGCAGCAGTTTACAAGCGCAAAAAGTTACGCACCGATCACAACAACGCGGCTCAACATAGCGACGTACATGTACTACATAGCTGCACTTACACACCACATCACAACATCACACACACTTGCTCACTCACATGCGCTCTGATTCGGGATCCACACACACATGCACCATGCCAGGAGGTCCACCTAGTGCATGAAGCCGCCTGTGTGTACGACGGTATTGTGAGAGGGAGACAACTGAGAAGAGAGGACGGAAAGAGGGTCGGAGGCCGAGGGAGGCTGATCGGAAGGCTGACACGTGCTCGCTTGTTGTCACGCTTGTTGTCGGGTTACGCAAAAACAAACGATATGAAATGCATGGCCCCCTCCGCCAAATGTTTTTTTTTTATTGTTTTTTTTTGTTTTGTTTTTTTGCTGCTTTGGTTTGTTTGTTCGTTTATCTGCCTGTCTGTCTCTCTATTCGCAAAATAAGCGAACATTTGGGAACAGATTAGGATGAAATTTTCAGGAACAGTTGGTAGGTAAAATGGCGCAAGGAACAGATGATTAAATTTTTGATAGTGAGCAGGATTTATAATACCACCGGAATTCACCGCCAGGATCCAAGATTTTTAGACTTTGTGTCGTATATTTGAAAGGATTCGTATCAATTCTTTAGGAAGCTGGCCATCGGCAATGACGCAAAATTAGATGCGTTCAAAGCATTGCCGCAGAGAGAAAATTAACTCCATCTTTCGTTAAAAGAGAAAAAGAAAAAAGAACGTGCGATGGAGTAAGCAAATGCAAATTGTTTTTTTTTGTTTTTTTTTTTTTTTGGTAGTTTCAGCGGGTTATTTTTTTATTATTATTATTTTAAAAGCCATGCGTTCTATTTGAGCCTTTTCACTTTCCACGGATTTGTAAACGTCATTCGTGACCCATTTTCCTTCTCCGGGCCGACATTTATAGTAATTCTGTCATAATGGTCTTTCAAGTTCAACGTACGTAATGCTCCTCGTGCTTCTGGCTTGGTTTGTTAACAGGTGGGTTAGGGGACCTTCATGGGCAGAAAATAAATGTTCATCAATGTTCCCAGCTGGTTTACATGCTATTTACACGCTGTTTACGACCACTGAAGCAAGGTGGCAGTAAGCGCGGCATTCCTTTATCTGACACCTGGCTTTCGTGGAAATTTCGTGGAAATTTCCACAAGCCATGATATCAAGTTTCCCCACTGCCTGTGGTCGTGTTTTTTTTTTTTTTTAATTCTTTATTACGAACATCAATTTGTTCAACTTGAAAAGTGTAGATAATTTGCTTCGAGCACGTGTTTCTTTCTTATTTTTTTTTTATTGCAGCGTGGGTAATATTTTGTTTTGTTCATTGTCCGTGCATGGCTGGGGTTCATGGGAGTAGAACGATAGGAATGACTGGGGAGAAAATAAACTGAAAGAAGGAAGCATCTTTTGAGCAAGCTGTCTTTGTTTTTCTCTACACCAGCATCAGTGTGTGTCTGTGTTTATTCATTTTTTTTATCATGTTCTTGCTTCAAGGAGCTATTTACGCTTTTCCCCGCGTAAAATTAATAGTGGATACCGGCACGCAGAGGCCCACGTTTTGACGTGAAGAACCATACATTCTTTATCTATTTGTAATATTTTTTAAATCTAAAATAAAGAATGTTTGGATGTTCAAGTATAAAATGTAAAAAATATTATTTTGACATTTCATGCGCTTAACTGCCGAGCATTTTCTCTTTTTTTTTTCTTTTACGGGAGAGAGCGAAATGTCCTTCTTTTTAGCAATGACGGCCTAAACAAAAAGTCATGTTTATTATATGATACATATCATAATTGTGACGCAGTTTTGATTTTCATGAACGCGTGAATTGTTCTCTTTCCAGATCAGTTCTTGATTTAGTGAAAGTTAACAATGTTTTTCACATTCACAAAAGCAGTTTGGTTACCCTGTGTTCAGTTCGCTGCCGATGAAATTTCTAAATAAAGCGAAGCCCCAAACGGGTTTACTCTGAGGGTTTGTTCCGAAATAATAATAGAATAATACTACATTCCTTATTATTCTGAAGGTTCGTTAATCGGACAATAATAAAGAAACAATGTCCGTTAATTTCCAAACAAAATTAGTTTTGTTGTTTCGAACGTTCTGCCAGTGAAATTTCGGAATGAAACACTAACAGTTTTCTTACTCTGAGGGTTCGTTACTCCGACAGAAAAAAAAAATAGAAATGAAATATAGTACTAGATTCTATATTCTGAAGGTTCGTTAAAAAGATAATAAAGAAAAAAATATGTTCGTAAATTTCAAAACGAAATCAGTTGTCATTTCGAACGTTAAACCCAGTGAAATTTCGGAATGAAACGACGGCACAAAACAGCGTGTTTTCGTATACTCTAAGGGTCTGTTAATCCGACAGAAATAGCAATGATAAAAATAAATACATTGTAGATTCTTTATTCTGAAGGTTCGTTAACCGAAAATTACATAAAGAAAAATGTCGGTAAATTTTAAAACGAAATCAGTGCGTCATTTCGAACGTTTTGCCAGTGAAATTTCGGAATAAAACGACTGCCCCCAAACAGTTGCAGTTTTCTTACTCTGAGGGTTCGTTTATACTCCGACAGATTAATGATAAAATGATGCTATATAGCTTCTTTATTCTGAAGGTTCGTTAATCCAAAAATGATTAAGAAAAAATGTCCGTTCATTTCATAACGAAATCAGTTTTGTTATTTCGAACGTGAATTCTACCAGTGAAATTTCGGAATAAAGCGACGGCCCCAAAACGGTTAGTTTTCTTTTATACTCTGAAGGTTCGTTACTCCGAAAGAATAGTGATGATAAAATACTTTAGATTCTTAATTCTGAACGATCGTTAATCGGAAAACGATAAAGAAGAAATGTTCGTTTATTTCCAAACGAAATCAGTTTTGTTATTTCGAACGTTCTGCCAGTATAATTACGGAATAAAACGACGGCCCCAAAACGGTTAGTTTTCTTTTACTCTGAAGGTTCGTTACTCCGAAAGAATAGTGATGATAAAATACTTTAGATTCTTAATTCTGAACGATCGTTAATCGGAAAACGATAAAGAAGAAATGTTCGTTTATTTCCAAACGAAATCAGTTTTGTTATTTCGAACGTTCTGCCAGTATAATTACGGAATAAAACGACGGCCCCAAAACGGTTAGTTTTCTATACTCTGAAGGTTCGTTACTCCGAAAGAATAGTGATGATAAAATACTTTAGATTCTTAATTCTGAACGATCGTTAATCGGAGAACGATAAAGAAGAAATGTTCGTTTATTTCCAAACGAAATCAGTTTTGTTATTTCGAACGTTCTGCCATCTACGGAATAAAACGACGGCCCCAAAGCGGTTAGTTTTCTTTTACTCTGAAGGTTCGTTACTCCGAAAGAATAGTGATGATAAAATACTTTAGATTCTTAATTCTGAACGATCGTTAATCGGAAAACGATAAAGAAGAAATGTTCGTTTATTTCCAAACGAAATCAGTTTTGTTATTTCGAACGTTCTGCCAGTACAATTACGGAATAAAACGACGGCCCCAAAACGGTTAGTTTTCTTTTACTCTGAAGGTTCGTTACTCCGAAAGAATAGTGATGATAAAATACTTTAGATTCTTAATTCTGAACGATCGTTAATCGGAAAACGATAAAGAAGAAATGTTCGTTTATTTCCAAACGAAATCAGTTTTGTTATTTCGAACGTTCTGCCAGTATAATTACGGAATAAAACGACGGCCCCAAAACGGTTAGTTTTCTTTTACTCTGAAGGTTCGTTACTCCGAAAGAATAGTGATGATAAAATACTTTAGATTCTTAATTCTGAACGATCGTTAATCGGAAAACGATAAAGAAGAAATGTTCGTTTATTTCCAAACGAAATCAGTTTTGTTATTTCGAACGTTCTGCCAGTATAATTACGGAATAAAACGACGGCCCCAAAACGGTTAGTTTTCTTTTACTCTGAAGGTTCGTTACTCCGAAAGAATAGTGATGATAAAATCCTATAGATTCTTAATTCTGAACGATCGTTAATCGGAAAACGATAAAGAAGAAATGTTCGTTTATTTCCAAACGAAATCAGTTTTGTTATTTCGAACGTTCTGCCAGTATAATTACGGAATAAAACGACGGCCCCAAAACGGTTAGTTTTCTTTTACTCTGAAGGTTCGTTACTCCGAAAGAATAGTGATGATAAAATACTTTAGATTCTTAATTCTGAACGATCGTTAATCGGAAAACGATAAAGAAGAAATGTTCTGTTATTTCCAAACGAAATCAGTTTTGTTATTTCGAACGTTCTGCCAGTATAATTACGGAATAAAACGACGGCCCCAAAACGGTTACAGTTTTCGTTCTCTGAGGGTTCGTTACTCCGAAAAGAATAATGGTAAAATAATACTCTACATTCTTAATTCTGATGAATGATCGTTAATCGAAAAATGATGAAGGAGAAAATAATATTCGTTTATATCCAAACGAAATCAGTTTTGTTATTTCGAACGTTCTGCCAGTATAATTTCGGAATCAACGGCCCAAAAAACGGTTAGTTTTCTTACTCTGAAGGTTTGTTATTCCGAAACAATAACGATGATAGATGATAGATTCCTTTCTGAAGGTTCGTTGATCGGAAAATGATTAAGAAAAACATATTTGTTAATCTCCGAACGAAATCAGTTTTTTTTTTTTTTTTTTTTTAACTTTCATCTGTAGTACCGACTTTCGGTGTTGTTGTTTTCGATTACAAACCTTCGAAGTATACTCGGTAATGAATCGTTTCATTTTATGATGAAACAAACCTTCGGAATAATGACCATCATTACATTTTTGTATGATATCTCTTTGATGTCACAGCCAAACTACCGCAGTATACCCAGAAAGGAAAGTGCAACGATGTCCCGAAAGTTCTCGATCGCTTCTCGCGCATCTGCATGCAATAGGCCTACCACGTGGTCGAGCAGACGGCGAGAAAGCAAATACACGGCGCGTGTTGTTGCGATGCAGAGATGGCTAATTATTGCAACAGTGAAACAGGAAAGGCCTAAAAGAAATCGGAACCTTCACCATCGGCACCTACTTCTCTTTCATTTATCATTTAGGAAACTGCCGCCAACAAAAGGTATGGAGTTTCTGCATTGTTACTGCGAGAATATGCCCCTCACAACATTCATTACATCTCCGTGAAAATGTCGCATTTAGTGGCATTTTAGCGGCGATTTATCTGTGTTGTATTGAGCATTACCGAAGGCTTCCGCGCTTCACTTTGCTAGCAATCAAGAGCTCAAAATCAACTTACCATAGAAATGTCCAAAGTCATGGTGAGCTATTAAAAAAAAGCAAACAAATAAACAAAAATCAGAAGTAATGAGAAATATGCACATACCAATACATTTACAATCACTTTTAAAATTCTGCTGGCCGCAATTTTGTCTGTTTACATTGCCGGGCTCAGCCGCGCTTTTAATTCAAACCTTTAAATATTACATTTGTCGTAGTGGCGCTCTGCTTGTAAACAAACGCAAATTGGTATAGCATGGTTTTCAGACCCTTTGCCAACTGGATTCCGTGGCGACAAAGTCGCCGTTCGGGCAAAGGCCTTTGCCGAAGGAAAAATCTTTTGCAGGACAAAACCACCTTAAACTATGCTAGTTTTCGACGTTGAGGGGGCTAATATCGTGAAAAGCGAAATTATAGGGCTCACACCTGTAAATAAAATGGACTGTCCCAGACCCCTTCACAAATTCGTACCAAAGATACCAAAATAAATGAAGAAAAAAATTAATTAAAAATCGATGATGTAGTTTGGCAAAAAAAAACAACTGAATAGCTGTAGACATGGAGTATGAATTTGTCTACAAACTGCATTTTGGTTGGAAGATGAAAGCTTCTCTGATGGAATTTGAGGGGACTATATTTCATTGGGCACGTGTACGGAAAATAGGTGATTTTTTTGAGTGAAAAGAACTCGTAGTCTGGCTTTGCGGACCCTTGGCCAGAATTAGAGCAGAACAACCCACCCTGGAAATCTGATTATTAAAACGCTGTCCTAGGAGGGGATCCGTGAAGCCAGACGCAGTCTCCGCGGAACATTCGCCGACGGACAGATACAGACCGATCTTTCGGTCAAGTCTAGTTCATGCAGTTACGATGCTTGTTGATGCACATCAGCGGTTAGTTTGTAAAGTCGCGACTGTTCTAACGTTTAATAGACCATCAATTGCCAACTGGACACACAGGGCAATTTAGGAAGTTGCATGCAGATTTTTATGATGCATTAATGTAACATTTATACTAGTCACTTTGCACATTCCTGACCGATCAAATGTTTTCTCATACTTTGTGTCCAATCAATCATCTCTATAGTATATACACCAAAGATGAAAACTGTGAGCAAAGGACTTTCTTACGACATATTTTTGTGCTTCTCTGAACCCGTGTACCGTTTAATAGACCAAGTTAACAAGACAAGTATTGAAGTACCCAGCATTACACATTTTTAAGTGTAGAATAAAACCACCTGGTGATGAATTGGCTGATCTTCTTACCTTTCTTTCCATCTCCAGATGTAAACTCATTAGGAAAGGACTCCTGGAAAAATAAAGCAATATCGAAGAATTACCGTAACAGATCCATCGTGTTTGATTACCACTGGTCTAACCTGCTAGCTGGTTTAGGGTGGGATTTCACGGAGCACGCGAACGATTTGCGAAGGACGCGAATGACAAAATCCAACGTTCGGAAAAGTTTTTCTCCGAATGTGTTCCGACAATGAAGCTGAAAACTATTCTTGCGCAATTTGCGCGAAGTTTCCACGACGTATGTGCGAATGTCGTGTGTATCATTGCTAAAGTACAGCATGTTACGTACACGAAGAACACGCGACGGAAATGCGAACAACGAAAAATGTTCAATAATCATGGGAGAAAATGTACCCAAGGAGAGGTGGAAGCTGTCTTAAGTTGATTTTTTTTTCGTTCCTCTATTCTCCTTTGTTTTTCTCTCATTTCTCTATCGTGTGCTTGCCTACATTTTTTTTCCTAGGACCTATCTCCACTAGTAAAGCATTTCATTCTTTTTTTTTGCAGTTCCTCCAACACATAATCTCTATATTAGACAGTTCAAATGAAATTTTGCATACTTTAGATTAATATTAAGTGTATTCTGCGATTTTTTTTTGTATATCAAACATGTCTTTTTCTTTGATAGTCTTTAACTTCTTTTGTTACTGTAGTTGTTAATGATTGTTTGATGTGTAGATGTATGGTACGATTTTTATACGTAGAAAACGTATAGGTCATACATCCCCAAACGTGCGCCAAATGTTCGCGAGAATGTCTCAAAAGGTACGCGAACAGTTTGCGATTACGTCGTAAAATGATCGGAAAAACTTCGCAGATTTCGCGTAACATACGCGAGACATTCTCCAAAGTTTCGGGAGTCTGTTTGGGGTTTCACGAACATTTTGCGAACATCGCGCGCGTCTTGCGAAGGTCTTGCGCATATGACGAGGCTTTAAAGACACTTTCGAGAACAATTCACGAGCAAATCACGACCAAGTGTACGGAAAAGGTTCGCAAAAAATTTCAAACTTTTTTGAAATCATCGCCGAAGTAAAAACGACATTCGCGAACAATTGACGACGCTTCCGAACCCTCACGTTCGTTTGGCGATCTTTTGCAGACTAAAATACGAATGCTGGATTTTGCCATTCGCGTCCTTCGCAAATCGTTCGCGTGCTCCGTGAAATCCCACCCTTATAGTGCAGTACACTCTGCAGGCAGCCCAGCAGTATAGATCTACTGTGTATCATTTTTCCACTCATATCTCGAATCAACATACCGTATGACTTCGCAGCATGTTTTGCTTGAAATAGCTCTTCATAGTGAAGTGCAAAACTGTTTCTGAAACAGACCCTTTGGCTTTCAATGGATACACCCAAACAGCCCTATGGGCTATACATGTGCCTATTCTAAATGCAGCTGTCATTTGTATGACGCACCTCTTGACCCCCCAAGCCCCGGGGATCAGACGACAGGTAGGTAGGTGCGTCATCGATCCTACCAATGTGCGTCATACCTTTTAGTACTAGTAACTATACACAGCCCAGTCGCTGTACGTAGGTACGTCGCGACAGGCGTATTCGCACAGCGTACTTACATCGTCTGGTGCATGGTCGGGCTACGTACCCTCCGTCACAAAAAGTGACACACCTAGTACCTCTATGAAACATTGACGCAAATGCAGATTCCACGGTCAACGGTCGATGCTACACTACAGTGAGAGCGAGATTCTGGTGAGTTTGAACAACTTTTTAATATATAATTTCAATGAACAGCTTCACACACCGGTACCACTGATTTTTCAGAAATGTGAAATACAAGTCCTTTCCTTCCATCAGTCTGTTACAGCGACACTCTGTACTAGTAGGTGCCCGATGCCCGCACCTCGAGGCCCGAATACCGCCACCCTGCAATTAAAATTGTTACAAGCGCACTGAGAAAAATTCATGCCTGGGACTATGTTCATTAAAAAACTTGGCAGGATTACCACAAACGAGCAAACTGTGGTAAAAAAAAGAGCAGATTTTTCGCGAAATTTGAAACTTGTATTGGGAATACGTGTTAGAAGTATCATCACGGTCACCCGCACACATCTTTTACGTGCTTGTATGGGAGCTTCACTGTCACTCGCACACGTCTTTTACGTGCTTTGTCTATGGGAGCGCGGGTGGCGAGTTGCGGGCCCCTTCTGTTAGCGCACAACTATTTCGCATCGTTCGCGTTTAAGGACGATAGCTGAAAATGTCCGGTACCGATCAATGAACTTGTGGTTCAGTTGGAATCTTCAGCATTTTTTCTGTATATGAGTGGGATTTCATAGAATTTCAGTGACGAAATGTGATTCAAATATGCATAAGCATTAACTATGGCGAGGTGCGGGTCACCCAAGTATAGACCTACTCCATAGTACAATGTATCAGAAGGTTCACAATCAATCGCTTCGGCCTTTGCTTTGCCGACTGCAACTGCAAGTCACATGCACGGTCATTAAACGTAAACTAATACAGTTCATGACTCATGCTACATACCGTACCGTATCGCAGCGCAGCTTTGCCGGTGTCACAGTCGATCCGTTCCGGGTTCCGGGGGAACCGATATACTGGTCGAATCCAGTCGATTAGTTCCGCAGAACGAATATACCGCACAATAGGCCGTACGCAGAAACGTTCCGCAACCGCCGATCCTATCCGGGTTGTGCGAGTAGGCCTCATTAAAAACAAAATAATATCTGTGTATTGTGGATGCTGATACCAAACCAAAAAAAAAATCTAAGAAAACTATTTCTTCATTTTTTAAATGATATTAAGGACAAACCTATTTTTACGTTCTGATAATTTCCCTTTAAATGAATCATATTATAACCTCGTACAAGTAGCGCGAAGAAATGAATTACTGTAGGGCCTACAATGTATTAGCTAAATATCATGCACAAATACGTACGAGTTGATCATCTGGAGCCGTTGCGCAGACAGTGTACGATTAGCCTTTATTTATAGACAAAACTTCAAAGAACAGTTCAACGAAAGAGCATGATAATACTATAGAATCTAGTTATAGGTCCTACATTTATAAGAGACTGCTTGAAGTGGGAAGGAAGAGAGAGGGAGGTTTTGCTGGTAGGGTACAGCAAGGATAAACATGGTTTTTTTTCGGTGAGCTTTGTTCTGATAAGAAAATTATTGTTCAGCTGTACTTCAAAACAAAAAAAGAATGTTGGTCTAATAGTCTGCAAACAAATTGTTAATGTGTATGCCGTGTATGCAGGGGACTAAAATGGAGCTATGCATTTGGATTTCATTTCATTTATCTATTTTATTCTCATTTTTCTTTCAAAAAAACATAACATAAAGTACATCAAAAATGCAAACATAAGCAAGTATACATTACAAAGTATGACATTCAGTGGTAATTAACAAACTAATAAAGATATGCACACATACTGGTATTACAAAGTTATGTTTGCAGGGTAAAAATGAGAACTAAGAGGTCCACTAAAAAGCGTTGGTTGTAGATTTTAGACCACTCTAAAATATCTTCAAAAATACTTATTATAATTACAAGTGCGTAATTATGCATAATGCAAAAAATAAGACAAAATGAAAGAAACAACAGAGACACAACAACGTGACATGACTAAACTGAGGGGAATATACGAATGAAAATTAAAGGAAGGAGAGAGAGAATGCCTACACGCTGAACAGGATAAACAGAAGAGGAGATTTATCAACTGATTACTTAAATTGTCCACTCTGGAAATTCTTTATACATTGGATATCGCAACAAAATTTACATTCAATACATCACAGGTACACCACAATCAGACATGTCATAGAGTAAAAAATGAAACTCACTCACATTAACATACAGTAACGTATGCACCATAATAACAATACATTAACCCGACATTTACAACTACATGTATACAAAAACTATTGATATACAGCTGTATACGAATTGAATTGAATTGAATTGAATTTATTTATTTATGGATACATGGATTAAAATTTCTTTATTTTAAGCTGTTGAAGTAGAGCTATTATAACTCGAGATGAATAAAATTTTGCTTTGTTTACTTTTCTCCTTATTTTTCTCCTTCGCACTCTAAATCTCTTCTTTATTCTTTATTTTTAATTCTGTGTTGTTTTTTTCTCTCTTTGTTAGCCTACCGCTTTTACCCTTTTTACTTTTTATCTAAAAGATGCCATTTTGGGGTACATTAAGCCATATTTCTGTCTGTTTCCTGTCGATTCATGTTACATGTAGTTTATGATAGCTGTTTTTCATTTTCTTATCTCTTTCAATTTCTGTCTATCCCATCGCCACTATTGGCTTCACACCTTTTACATGTGCATATAATATGTGTTTCCATTAAAAATGTATGTACATATATAAATGAAACTTAATGTTTACGAAGAGAAAATGTAACTTTTTTTTATGGAACACCAGATTTCGGACATAGGTGCACTGTTTGGATATTCAAGTTATAGGGTATCACTAGAAGTCAGAAAATTTACGTGAGTTTGTGATATATGACCCCATATTTTGCATGCACTCTAATTTCTTTCAAGGGGAGGGCTAGTAACTGATCAATGGGTATCAGTGGGAATGCTCGGGGAAGATTGTTCCAAATCTAGTAGGATTCATTAAAGAGTACATTAATATATCTATTGTTGTATGAAAATTATTTGCTTCAGAACGGTCTCATATTCAAGTATAACTGTGTTGTTTAATTCCCCGTGACTGTACAGGCATGCTAACCCGGAAACATTACACTGCACATTACTTGAATATGAGACCATTCTGAAGCAAATAATTTTCACAGAACAAAAAATGCACTCTTAAATGAATCCCCAAGGATTGGAACAATCATCCCCCAGCATTCCCACTGATTCCCGATGATCAGTTACAAGCCATCCCCTTTTAACAGAAGATATTTTTTGGGGCCTCAGTCCCTATCATGGAAAGGGAAGACATTCAAGATTGAACGGATGGTACAGTATTGACTATAAGGTGGTGTTCAGAACAAACAAATAATGAGAAACCTGCAATACTAAACAGCATTCAATTCTTTTAGGAATTCAGAGTTCATTTTACACAAATTAGCTTCAAATTGCTGAGATATATGTAGCTACAGTGCGTACAAAAAAAGCAACAAGATTCAATTTCGAATTTGTGAAGATGGTGTTTACTTTACTCCAAAGTAAGTAGCAACATCATAAAGCCATATAATCTCCTCTTTCCAATGACATCTTATTTATTCTTACACGGTCACGGATGGCTGAGTTTCAGTTAGTGAGACCAGCATAAATCCTTTTTAATTCACTTTTTTTTTAATGTTCAGACTGGTGAGACATACCTAGGGCCCTTCTTCTTTGAAAACAACCGCAACGAAAATGGATGCTTACAAATTTTAAATTAACATGTGATTCCTGAATTAATGGAAGATTTTCCTGTGCAACAAAGGGGTGTGTTCAGACGCCTATGGTGGGCACAGGATAGCGCACCAGCCCATCGACTAGTTACAGTAAGAAACAGATTGGCTGAGGTATTTGGAAATCGGGTGATTGCCCTGTATCATGGTGTGCAGCCATTGGCCACCAGAATCTCTGGATCTGACTTCTTGCAATTTTTCCCCCTTTGGGGTTATCTCAAGAGCAAAGTGTTCATTACCCTTCAACCTGATATTGCAACTCTGAGACAAAGAATCACTGAATTTGAAGCTCTACGCCATCAAGCCACAATGATTCGCAGAATTGTGCGTGAGATGTAGAAAAGAGCTAATCTCTGTGTGGGAAGGAATGGTGGCCATGTTGAGGGGCATGGGATGTAATGTTAAAAAGAGATATCCGAAAAAAACAATGGTAAGTTGTGGTTATTAATTTCATTATTCCATTAATTTGTTAAGTTAATTTCTGATAAGGTGCATTGATTCTTGCAGGGTCTAAACTTGGTCCCAAGTCCAATTTACCCATTGTCTAAAAAGAATGATTACTTAGCCATCCATGACCGTGTATGCATAAATAATTATCATTTTGAAGAGGAGTATCATATATGGTTTTAAGATGTTGCTACTCACTTTGGTGTAAAGTTAACACAATCTTCACAAATTTGAAATCAAATCTTGTTGCATTTTTTTTTATTCGCATTGTATAAACAAAGAGACCCTAATTAAAGGATGGACCCACCTTATCTGCCCACTACACATGTCTTTTTTTCAGTCCAAACCGATTTTGTATAATGTACTTTCAATTTCTCTTAGAATCGTACGCTCTCTATTTCAAATGTGCTTTCTAATTACAAGTCTTGCAAAACGTTAAATTTTCAATCGCCCACTCAACCAAAACTATACTGTATCTCTTTAGAATACCTTTCCTGTTTGAAGTAATCTGTGTGTATAGATAGACCGCCTCCCCAATAGAGAGAGAGAAAAACACACACGCACACATTCATATGCACATACACACGGACACAACATATAATAAAGACAACTTAACACACAAAAACAAAATTCATCGCGTCATTTTTAGTTGTTACAACTGAAAAAATAATGAACCAAACGAACATGCATGTATGACGTTGACGATCATATTGGTCGTTATATCGCACTAAAATGATTAGACTCTGTGCCCTGAAAATAGACATTAAAATGAAGGTGGACTATTTGAGCTCATAGTATGTTTAATATGAAGGTCCTTGTATTACAGTAGTTAACATAAAGCATGCCGAACATCGCAATTACAGTTACTCATTCGGTTATTCTGTTCAAAATGATTCAAATCAGAGAGAGGTTGGCATGTCCAATGTCACATCGTGCAGAACTCTACAGAGCAGAGTTCTGTGACTGTACCATGGCCACCATGACGACGAAAGAGATAAGGGAGGGGAAAAAAGGAATCGCTTTGTAGTCCGGGTTTCAAATTGGCAACTTTGTTCGATTGGCTGGTCAGAGAGATTTGGAGAAGTTCATTGGCTGTAGAGGGAGACTGGAAGAGTACATTTTACTGAAGGGGTGTTTCCCCATTACCACTTTGTATACATTGTACGGTAGAGACCCGGAACGAATCGGCGGTGGGGGATCTTATCGGCGGTGAGGCAAAAATCCCGCCGATTGGATCTGGGGGATCTTATATACCGGCCACAGTCCGCCGATAAGTTCCGGCGGAACTTATCGACTGGCCGGAACGGATCGCCTGTGACACCGGCATGCAAGCTTCGAGTAGTGACAGGATCCAGGACAACTTGCCCTCGAGACAGGTCGCCCCGGAGGCGTGTTTTTTTTAGACGGCACAGATTGGGGAAACTAAAAATCTATCGGGGACCCTATCCCTAAACCTAACCCTAATCCTAATCCTAACCCTAACCATCAAACCCTAAGTACCCTAACCATAACCAAAAACCCTAACCCAACGTTTTTCCCATAGGTTTAACACGCGCCATGCCCCAATCTTTCAAAGTTGAAATTCCGCGCGCATGTCAATGGCAATATACAGTGCAACAATGCCAAAAAACCGCCAATTTTAAATCCGAATTTACTCGCCAGAATGGACGGTGACCCCTCGTTTTCTTTACATATTTTGAAAGCTGATGAGTTGTACATGTCATTCCATGGGTTGGCGATGCTGGAAAAATGATGAAAAGATATCAAATTTCTTAATGAAATAAAAAAAGTAAATTTTCAAAATGACGTCATCAAATTTCAAGTTTACTCGAGCGTATCTCACTTATCCTTGGCCAATTTTCACCCAGATTTCAGTATGTTGTAGCTTATTTAAGGCTCTATAAGTTTTAATCAATCAAATATTTCGCTGGATGAAGTCTTCACCTCGTAAAAATAGATTGAAGGTAACCTTGTCAAATTTGACCCATTTGCGAGTTTTATCTATAGGAGTGCACTTTTTCTTGAAATGAAAATTAACATGACTGTCTTTATCGAGCACTATCTCACTTATTCTACTGTGAATTTCTCCCAGATTTTAATATGTTCTTGCTGAGACTTTGCGCTATCGGTAATGTGTCCTCCGCTTTTTCATACGACGTCGAAATTACATCGAAAAACTTCGCTTAAATTAAAGCTTAGCTTCAATGTATTTTCATATTTCTTTCTTTTTGCAAATTTCTTTACAATAACACATGAAAGACATTCTCTAGTACCCCTATATTTTGCACATGTTTAGTTCATGTGACGTACATTATTTTATAAGGTAACAACTACTTGATCGAACACCATCTTGGGTAGGTAAATTAGGGTCAAAGGTCATAAATGTATCATCCTGTATCTTGGTGAATACATGTCATATCTTTCCAATATTTTGCACACACAAAGACCACATTACCAGGATCATTTCACAAAGTAACCACTTTTTTCTCAGATGCCATCTTGGCTGTGCAAAGTGGGGTCAATGGTCAAATATACTTCATTCTGTATCTTCGTTACAGTGTATGAGGAATATGGCACCAAAGATGGCACACCTGACTCCATTTTTTCTATATGAGAATCCGAACATCACACGGCCAATGTCCATTAACACAGATGAAACCTTTACGGTCATGCCTATTGGGATCAGGACTCAAATCATTGATTTTTGAAAAGATCGGATCACCTAATTTGTCAGTCTTGACAAATTCCAAGTCTAGTTTGTTTTTGTTTTTACTTCCTCAGTTTTTGACCAGTGTTCATAAAACTTGGCACACACATGCTGGGTTTTGTAAGATGTGCAAGACATATTTGTCGAAGGTATGGGAAACTGTTGCCATGGTAACGGCATGTTTATTGCAGAAAGTCAGGGATGAATATTTCGGAGTGAACTACTTCATCAGTTCTAGACCGATACTCACAACACCTGGCACACACATAGGTAGGGACAGTGATTTTCCGTTCAGAGAAATGGTCTTTTCCGTTTCTGAAAATATGTAGTTCCGTTTTGTCTATATATTAAAAACAAAATATAAATATTATTAAATTATCGTTTTGAATACTAATAGATTAGTGAGAAGAACGCCAAGCTTCTGACGCGTCTTGACGAGCTTCAGACGAGCGTATGTCTACACTGCAGTACCTGCCGGCGAGCTTGGCCGGAAAGCCACTGACAAGTCAGCGCCGACCAGTGAGCGCCTGCTGAGCTGTGCTTTCCAGCAACTCTGGGCCTGGAGACCGGGGGAATTGTCTGTCCAAAGATTTGAAGGTATGTATTTTTTGTTGTTGTTGTTTTTACTTCCTCAGTGTTAGACCAGTGTTCATAAAACTTGGCACACACATTGGTCTTGTAAGAAGATGTGCAAGACATATTTGTCGAAGGTATGGGTAACTGTTGCCATGGTAACGGCATGTTTATTGCAGAAAGTCAGGGATGAATATTGCGGAGTGAACTATATACTTCCTCAGTTCTAGACTGATACTCACAACACCTGGCACACACATAGGTAGGGACAGTGATTTTCTGTTTAGAAAAATGGTCTTTTCCATTTCTGAAAATATGTAATTCCGTTTCAAACTTGATCTAAATCGGAAATTCTGTTCTGTCATAGAAAATGTACACAGCAAAAACATGAATTCCACTTTACAAAGGTGAGTTCCATGAGTTTTCAACCGAAAAGTACAGAGCCCAAACGGATTTTCCATTTTGATTTACCAGTTAACGGAAAATCACTGTCCCTACATTGGTCATGAAGGTGGAACATGTAAGAAATATTTGTGGGTGTGTCAGAAACTCCTTTGCCATGATGGCATATTATTAAATAAAAATCATGGAAAATATTGTGAAGTGAACTACTTCCTCAGTTTTTGACCAAAGTTTGCTACTTGGTACATACATTGGTATCAGTGGGAAGAGGCGCAAGATGAATTTTTTTGATGTGTGGAAACAGTGTTGTCATGGTAACAGCATATTTATCGCAGAAAATCAGGGAAAAAGCTTGCGGAGTGAACTATTTCCTCAGTTTTTTACCAATGCTCTTGAGACTGGGCAGACACATTGTTCTTGGTGGGCAGATATGCAAGACATTTTGTGAATGTGACAGAAACCATGTTGTCATGGTAATGGCACATATTAATCTAAAAAAAATGAGGGAAAAATATCTCAAAGTCAGATACTCAGTTTTTGACCATTGCTCATGACACCTGGTACATACATTGGTATTGGTGAGAAGATGTGCAAGACATATTTTTTATGAGTGGGAAACTTGCCATGGTAACGGCAGATTTATTGCAATCGAAAAATTTTGCGGCATGAACTATTTCCTCAGTTTCTGACCAATGCTCAAGAAACTTGACACACACATTAGTCTTGGTGGGAAGATATGCAACCTTATGGATGTGTCGAAAACTGCATTGTCATGGTTATAGCATATTAATCTAAAAACTAGAAATGTCGCTATGGCGACTGGTATGCCTCCGCCATAATGCATGATTCTCCTAATAGGTCTAGATAGTCCATGTGGACAATGTGTGATTACATTTTCACAAAACTGGCAAAATATTGAAATGACAAGTTTGTCAGAAATGTGTTAAATGTTCACCTTCCTTGAACTTGGTTTAATTGGATGAATAGGAGAGCATGTATTTGGGGATTTAAGGACTTTAACTTGACTTTGACCCATTCATACATTTATGCATTGAGTAATTTTCATGGTACCGGTATGGAGAAAAAGTGCAATTTCTGTACTGAATAGTAAATTGTTACCATGTTCATCTGGCCTTAGACCCTAAAATTCATAAGATAATCACTTTCAGGTAGAACATGCATAGATATGCAGTAGGTTTCACGATAAATTGAGCCACTTCCGAGATATGGAGGAAAAAGTTAGTTCAGCACTTTCACTTGATCTTTGACCTTTTGACCTTTGAGGCAATAAAAAAAGAAAAAGAAAAAAAACTCTCCAGAGAATTTCTATTAGGTTACACATGCATACACCAAGTGTTAAAAAAAAAATACTAATCCTGCTGGCATTGCATGAACATGAGGGAAATAGTAAAATTTTGAAGTGTTGCACTTGACCTTTGACCCCTGACCTTTGACCCCATGAACCCTACATTCTCTAGATAATCACTGCCAGTCAGTACATGTATATATACTATGTTCCATGAAGATACCTTGAACAATTTTCCAATTTACAGAGAAAAAAAAGAAGTTTTAATACTTTTACTCGACCTTTTGACCTTTGACCTTTGACCTCATGACCCAAACTTTCACCAGAGAATCTAAATTGGGTAATACATGTATACACTAAGTTTCAAGAAAATATCTTCTGGCATTGCATAGATATGGTGGAAATAGTGAAATTTTATGTATTTGACCTTGACCTTTTGACCTTGAGCACATGCACCCAAAAGTTGATAGGCACAACTTCACCCCCTAATACACATACATGCCAAGTTTCATCAGGATACCTCAACAGCTTTTGATAGTTACCTTGTCCACAAAATTCATTACGGACGGACGGAAAGACGGACGGAAGGACGGACGGACGGACGGACAACCCGAAAACATAATGCCTCCGGCACCACTTCGTGGCGGAGGCATAATTAAAAAAAATCAGGGAAAAACCCTCCAGAGTGAACTAATTTCTTATTTTTTTGACCAATGCTCATGACACTTAATAGTACACACATTGGTCTTGGGAGGAAGACATGCAAGACATATTTTGGGGATGTGTCAGGAACTATGTTGCCTTGGCAACGGCATATTTATTGCAGGAAATCAGGGAAAAATCTTATGGAGTGAACTGCTTCTTTAGTTTTCGACCAATGCTCAAGACTATTAAAACACACTTATTAATAGTCTCAAGACTTAGCACACTTATTGGTCTTGGTTATTTTAAAGACAGACATATTTTTTGGATGTGTCAGAAACTGTTGCCATTTTTATTGCAGAAAATCAGGACAAATCTTGCGTAGTGAACTTCTTCCTCCTTTTTTTGACCAGTGCTTAATATGAGACTTGGTGGTGGGGAGGGGCTATTATTGATCACCTTCAGTGATATTTCGGGGGGGGGGGGGGGGGGGGGGGGTGGCGGCTATGGAAGTGATTTAAATCAGTGATAAAAAAAAAATCAGGGTGATTTCAATCACGATTTAAATCAAACCGATTTAAATCGTGCCAACCCTGATACTGTAGCGTATGAAGTAAATAAACTAGCTAGATATGCCCGAAAGGTAGTATTTTGGTATGGTGTTCATCGTTTCTCTGTTAGCAGATGCTTGTGCGGATAACTCCTTTGTTATTCAACAAGAATTTTTATGCCTCCGCCACGTGGTCGGAGGCATTATGTTTTTGGGGTTGTCCGTACGTCCGTCCCATTTTCGTTCTCACGATAACTTAACCATTTGACGGATCAATTTAACACTTGGCTCATGTATGCATACTAGGGTGGCAATGATCTGATTAGATTTGGGGGTCATGAGGTCAAAGGTCAAAGGTCACAGAGGTCATAATACACACAAAAGTAGCCAGGTCTGGCGATAACTCTTGAATGGTTTGACATTTTAACTTCAAACTTCCGTTAAAGTGTATATTCTCAGATCTGGCAAAAGGCGGAGGCAGTAATTTCGACTGCATGCAGTGGAGATTATCTAGTTTCATATTTGTTGCGATGAAAGGTATGGCAGTCGAGATTATCTAGTTTCATATTTGTTGCGATGAAAGGTATGGATGTGCAGATGTGCATAATGGTGATATACCTTGCATATGACGAAGCGTTGCCAAGGTATCTACATTTTATTGAAAACATTAAACAAATCTGAGTTGGCATAAATATGCTTTAATTGAAATTGAAAGAGAACTGGATTATTAATCTTTGGGCGTATAATGGTCTGAATCACAGAACTTGTGTTCCGGTATGGTATTCAAACTGACTGACACAACATATGAGGGTCTAGTTTTATAATGTATTTCTCTTTTGCTTTCTAGTGTTTTTCAGACTCGAGTCAAGGCATTCAGAGGAAGGAAAATGGAGGTGGCTGAACAAAGCCAGAGCAAGGAAATTAAGGTAAAATAGTTTTTAAAAACAAAATGAAATTTTTCCTAGAATTTAAAGAGATGGCCATTTTGAAAAGAGGGGTAAGATGTGCCATACTCAGTAGTACTGGACAAATTAAAGAAGTGAAATTTCACTTCAATTGAATTTGATGGTGACACTTAAATGGAATGCTGCATTACATGTTCCGAGTAGCACAAGCATCATCAGTGATCCGTAATCAATATTCCAGGCCATGAAAAGTTTAGGGGAGCATTTGAGGTGATGAATGTATGTAAAGTTATTTAGAATCACAATTAAATGCTTGTTTTCTTTCATTTGCTGACTTGCAGAAAAGTACTTACATGCCTCTGTGATACAGGTCAGTTTCATTTTGACATGACATTTAACCTGATCTTTATTGTGAACTGCCTAAACGTACATGATAAATATCTTAATACTTATTCATTTCAGTGTCAACTCATTGAAAATTGCCTGAATTGCTTTAGCTCAATGCATGATGAGCATTACATCATTGGCGTTCTTGTTTTTTATACCCCCGCCAAACAAAGTTTAAGGGGGGTATATAGTAATCAGAGTACGGGCGGTCCGTTGCAAATCTTGCAGATCAAAGTCCTTTCTCAGTTTTTGACAAATAGTCATCAAACTTGGCATGTACATTGGTCTTGATTTGAAGATGTGCAAGTCATATTTTGGGGTTGAATGGGAAACTGTTGCCATGGTAATGGCATATTTATCACAGAAAATCGGGGAAAATTTTGAAGAGTGAAGTACTTCCTCAGTTTTTGACCAATGCTCACGAGACTTGTCACACACATTGGTCTTGATTGGAAGATATATACGCAACCATATATGGATGTGTTGGAAACTGCATTGCTATGGTAATACTATTGATTTCAAAAAAATTCTCACTTATTGACCAATGCTCATTACACATAACACTTGTTTATTTTCCGCAGGGTGTGACCAGTGTGAATACACCAAAAGCACGTGTCCTTGCCACAGCCGTTGTTGAGATGAAAGAGGTCATCAAAAAACCTCTTATGGCAGCAACCATGGCTGAAGTAGAAAAGGAGTTGAAAGAGGCTTGTGCAGTTATTTCTAACCTTTCAGTGGAAAGAATGTTGGTATATGACAAATTCTTTGAGGAATATGTTGATGAACCAAATCATGTCCTAGTGGACAAAGACAAAATAATCCTCCATTTTGCATCAGCTACCATGCCTTCAACAACTGCAGCATCTTCAACAACTGCAGCACCTTTAACAACTGCAGCACCTTCATATGCGAAGCCTTCAACATCACAGTCAGCCCTGGTTATCGCTAAAGATGGCACCCTCAAGATCAGCTCAGAACCTCCATTAGTGCTGGAATCCAGCCAGTCGGACTGTGGCCAGCTGTCTGAGAGAGATATAGAAGAAAGGGCGAAGATATTTGGCAGAGATGGGAAACCTGTGAATCGTTATGGCAAGAGAATCAATGCAGTGGCACTTTCCTTAGCCAAAGAGGACCCATCACTTCTGCAAAACAGAGGGAATCTTCTCCAAAAAGCAAGACTGGCTCTTCATGAGTCTGGCTACGAGTATGCACGTAGGAAAAAAACACGCAGTAAGAAATTTGGCACCGAGCGCGACGAGGCAAAAGAAGTTTTTAATCACAGTAGTGAAGTTGTACGCCAGGACCGCCTAACTGAATTAACAGAAATTATCAGTAGCCTCCAAAGACAGATTTCCTATTTGGAGAAGGGAAAAGAGCAAGCTGTAAATTCAAATATGTATGGTAAGGCAGCTACTTTAGATCAGCAGGTATCTGAGATGAACCTGAAAATCTGGAAACTGCATGTGGAGAAGACAGAGATCATACGACATAACGCTAGGTTAGAAAAGAGAAGAAGTAGGAAGAGAAATAGAAGTGGGAGAAAAGAGGCCAGAAAGCAGTCAAAGGAGACACACAGTGGTAATGTAGATAGCAGCACTGACGTAGATACATTGTAGCAGTGTTGATTTCATATCTGTTGATGATCAGAATGGCAGTGTTAAATCATCTAAAACAGAATCTGTGCTTGAATGATGTCACACATTCTTCTGTAAAGTTTATTGTATAAGATTTCAGATAGCTCATAGGTCAGTTTCTTTTGATCCACTAATGTCAACCATGCTTTGGCTCCTTGTGGAACATGTACAATTATAATTGTAACTTATTGCGATAGAAGGGAAAGATTTTTCAAAAAAAAAAAAATGGAAATTTTGAAATGTGAGATATGAGAAAAAAGAGTGTGACAACATCAGCCAACTCAATTACATATTGCCCACGTAGATATATAAATTGCAAATCACTTTTTTATGAATTATTAAATGCTCAACTTCAAAATGGTGCAACTTTCTTAATCCTAACTTCCGGGGGGGGGGGGGGGGGGGGGGATCTTGCCCCCAGGACTTTAAGCTTGCAAAATAGCCCAGGTAAGTTGTAGGGTTAGGGTTAATGTACAATGTTGATGATTTTTTTTTTTTCTAATTTATTGATATTCTAATGTGGAAAGAAATTGGACTGAGCTTCTTTAATTTACAGATGTACTTTTCAAGAGCTTTTCCAAGACATTGATTTGCAGTCTTGCTATAAACCACATATAAGATACATGTAGATTGAAGAAAAATTCTTAAACAAGACACTGTGAAATTAAGGGAAATCAAAATCTCATTCAAAATAAACACACAAAAATATATATATATTAAACATCCATTGTATTTGCAAATCAATTTTGAAATTACATGTTTACAGATGGCAATTAGCAAACTAAAGTACATGTACCAGTGTACATATACATTCAGTTTTTTCCTCATTGAAATAAAACATGCTATAAAATAACCATTTTGAAGGCATACCTGAAACTAACCTGTTTTCCCTCAACCTCAAATTTAATGGTCAAATATCCAAACGTAAATTTTAAAACCTCTATTCAACATGAAGGTGAACATATAATTGAAATTGGTCGTCTAAAGGACATATATACTAATTAAGCGGTTTTGTAAGGCTGCCTGCATGGGGCAGATATCGAAGTAATGTTCAAATTTTCAAGATGTGTAGTATGTGACCTTTTCACCCAAACTTGCTCAATGTTGTAAATGAGTTTTTTGTTGTTCTTTCCCAAAGTATGTGTACTGTATATATAAGTGTACAAGACAAAGAAGTTGTCAATATTGAAGTTGTAAAAATTATTTGCATTTACATTGATGCAAAGAAACCAATTGATATAACTATTAACTACTAGTTGTCTTGGACCTATATGTTCCAATTATGACACTTTTCTCTTCCTTTGTAAAAAATCTTGACTATAAAAAAGTACACCACACATTATTTAAAGGCATCACTTCACTCATTTCATTTTATCTTTGCAAGAAACGAGAGACAACAATATGTCAGCATCAAAGCAACTGAAACAGTCACATCGATGCATCTAGTCCTAATAAATTCATCATGCTTCAGTATTGGAAGAAGTTTCTTTGCAGGATTTATCATTGGTCTTGGTACAGTATATGTGCAGTTCTATCTACCCTAGGACTTGCATGCTAAACTTCCTTTACTGTGACTTGCAGAATGTATCTGAGATGGAGAGAAAGGAGAAGCAATTCATTACTCTTCAACTGGTTAATAGTTTATGAATATCATACAGTGGACAGTATTGAAGATTGTGATATTTTGGTCATGATGATGATGGAGATGATACTGATGATGACAATCACAAGTGATGTTCAAGGCATTTATTGATGATGAAGGTGATGGTGAAGATAATGGAGGTGATGATGATGATGAAGGTGACAGAGGTGATGACCATAATAGGCATAATGATAACCACATAAAGACATGATAAAGATGATTTGAAATGGAAAATAGGGCCATCAAATTGGGGAGGGGGGCTGCTCCACCCTCCACTTTGGCACCCCCCCCCCCCAAAAAAAAAAGAAAAAAAAAAGATTAATTCAAAACATTTTTAATTGTAATTGCTCATTTTCCATTGGCTTCCAAAAACCATAAAGCCGCAAGGGCTTTGGGGGGCTCTGATCCCAATCCAGGGGCCCTACTGACAGTCCATGGACTCCGCCTCTGTGTCTGTGTCAACCCACTATATTAAAATACCACCACATCAGACGGAAAAACGTTCTGCGGGCTCTGGAAGATATTTAAAGGGAAGATACAAGTGAATTTCAGTTTATTGAATGAAATCCATTTTGGATTGATCACAATTTTTCACAGAATGTAACAAAATTATGCAGAATATAGCAGAAAGTAACAATATACTAGAAAATGATGAACCGACGATTGCACAAGCATTGAGAGGATGAACATAAATACAAATATTAAACACGGCACAGAGTGGAATGTGTTATTCAATGACGTGCATTGCGAGGAATCTTTATATTGGTGCGCATCTACGCACGAGCCGCTTGCGGCGAGTGTGTAGTGAGCACCATTTAAAGATACCGAGCGCGCACTAGTACTCGATGTGTATAGTGTGTGTGGTTTTTTGTTTGTTTTTTGTTCTAAATAAAATTGCTCTGTTCCTTAATTTGACCAGTCCCGATGCCCAAAATGCGACACATTACCCGTCAATAAATTGGGTGCCGTCAGCAATAGGGCAGACATGCACGTACGGCCCAAAAGTCATATACACTCGTGAGTGATTGCTTGAGAGTGCAATATGACTTTTTGATGGTAAATGTCTGCACGCAGTATTGCACTCTTGAGTGATATCTATATCGATCGCGACATTTCAAGTAGATCTTCTACCACACGTTTAAATAGCCAGATGTATTATTTTTTAACGTTCGAAAGGTTATATTGAAATTCTAAATCATGTGTATAAAACTAAACTGTGTAACTAGATTTTATTATAAATATACAACTCTAATCTATATCCAGATTTTCTGACTTTTAGGCTTGCAAATTAAAATTTGATCATACAAAACGCCATTGAGTTCATCCAGTGTTTCGATTTTCTTAACGATTAATAGAACCTCTGATTTGAGATTCAATTCAGCTTTATTCTACATTAGATCTTTATTAAAGGCTGAGGCCTGAGTCTGTGATTAATATGACTAGATTGTAGAATTACTACATGCAGCATAATATACATTTTATACAGCTGGGGAGTCCGATTCGATTTCCTGAACTCTATTAAAAATTTAAATAGAATTCTAGATCTATCCAGACTAGCGACAATTCAGATTCTATACGTACGTACAGAATTATTAAATACATGTATCTTGATTTTACTTTGTTCATTGGTCCTATTTTTTCTAATTTATTTCTTACACCATGAGCGCCGAAAGGCGGATCTGCGCGCTATACAAGTAGCCACAAGTAGCCACAAGTAGTAGAACGATCACATGTGGAGTACCACAAGGATCAGTGCTGGGACCCACACTGTTCCTATTATACATCAATGATTTACCTAGCTCATGTAACTATTTTCAGTTCAGACTATTAGCTGACGATTCAAACATTTTTCATACATTTCCCAAAGGTACAAAAGAAATTGATATGAATGATGTAAATGGAAAATTGAATGAGGTACAGAAATGGTGTATTGTGAATAAATTAAAGTCAACTTGAAGAAAACAAATTATATGATTGTTAAAGGACCAAGACAACCAATTGCAGTTAAAGGTGTGTTAACAGTCTCTGAAACGGTTATAGAAAGAGTACATGTAGCATCTTTTGTAGGAATCCAAATTGATGATACCTTGATGTGGAAGGATCAGATTAAATGTATCAACAAATGCATTAGGCGCAAAATTGGCTTAATCTGCAAGTTAAGATACTTTGTTCCAAGGCATATTCTCATGCTTTTATATAAATTCTTTATACAATCACATATACTTTATGGAATTGAAGTATGGGGAAGTACCTAGAGAAGCCACTTAAATTGTATATTTTTAGCGCTAAAAATGGCCGTGAGAGCAATCAGGTTCTAGGCCATTATTCACCAGTCTAGGAGTGTTAGATGTTTTTGACCTGCATAAGCCTGCAGTGTCTACCTTTGTATATGATCTACACAAGGGACATTTACCACATTCTGTAACGCAATATTATGAGCCAATGAATCATGCATACAGGACTAGAGGCAAAGATCATTCCATGCTTAGACTCCCAAAATGTAAAACGACACATGGTACATTTTCTATATCTTTTGTCGGATCAAAGTTTTGGAATAGTTTGCCCAAAAATGTTCAAGAGGAAAGAACTAGATCTTCATTTCGAAGAAACCTAAAAAATCACTTGTTAAAAGAAGTTTAGTGATGAAAAGAAATTTCAGTGTTTAGTTTAATGTACTTCTATAGTACAGTTACTTTAAAAGAGTAGACCTTGCAATAAGCAGCTTAAATATACATGTAGCTATAATGGGAGAACCATTCTCGACTAGCACTTGTGCTAACTTATGGTTCCTCCTTTAACAACATTATCTTCTGTTTTTCTAGTATTTTTTTTAATTTTTTTTTTCAGAACCTCTGTCTATGCATATATGTCTACATTACATACTTATTCATTCTCTTTGCCTTTTCAGTGATAAATGTATCACAACGAAACTAAATCTATTATAACACATGTATTCTTATGTAAGGTAGATATAAGTATGTAAAATATATGCTTGCAAAGCTGTAAGAACCTTGTACAAAATCATTGTATTCTCATAAAAATTTCATGTTATTGTATCTTACACCGTGGAATTTCATGTTATCACATTCACATGTATGTTGTTGATAAACTCAACTCAACTATCATTATTATTATTATTATTATTATTATTATTAACTATTATTATATTATTATTATTATTATTATTATTATTATTGTTATTATTACTGTTGTTATTATTATTTATTATTGTTATTATTATTATCATTTATTATTTATATACACAGTATTACTTCTTTTCTAGCAGATTCTAGCTTCGTAGTCGTACATGTGTGCTGCAATTTTATAAATGAAATATACGAAATCATCAAATTCACCGTCACATACACAACGCCAACAGTGTATCGTTTGACAGTAGTATGGCCTGCTGCGCAGTGCGGTGCATGCCATAGCAGCGTCCGCCGCGGCCCCGGCCGGGCGATTGAAGGATAGCGAGCTTCGCGATGCCGCGGGCGTGTATGTGATGATTTTAATCACAAATCGTGTTTGGTAGTGTGGTTTTGGAGCAAATTTGTGCTCAAACTTTCTGAAAAGACCTTTAGTCTGACATCAGATAGAAAAAGAAGACATACGAGAATGAAGTATCAGTATGTTACAATAAAACTGAAAGAAAATTATGTCATTTTCGCGTTTTCAGGAGCCAGTGAATTCGGCCGGCTCGCGATCGCGAGTTTGTTTTATTCTGTTACGGAGGGATACCTTGCAAGAAGCCTCGCAAAATTACATGACGGTCCAATTAACGAACCTTTTGACACACTCTGGTTAAATGACCGACTGTGACGCACATATGGGTCAGTATTGTGACAGACATTTTGCTCCCATGACGGTACCAAGCGTCATCAAATTGGTGGTACAGTGGAAACTCGATATAATGAGATGGTCGGGACCGAGTCATTTTCCTCGTTATAGCCGATATCTCGTTATATCAGTAGGCATAAAAGAAAGCATAACATAAAGACATCAATTTGCACATATGGGGCTACCGATCATCTTTCAATCAATACTGATAACTTGATAATGTGTGTGAGGGAATTACTCACCTTTATGGGTAAGAAGATGTTTTCCGCCAATGAAATCCAATATCAAGAATGTGTTTCTTATTAATTGTAAATTTTTGAATTTGTAAATTTATATAGCTTGCGATTGTGTCAAGATCGTCTGTGGATTGGTATGTGGTTATGGTATGGGTGTGTGTTGTGTGTGGAATATGGTCTGCACAATGCTGTGTGTGTATTTGACACATTCTGTATGTACTGCGTGTGTGTGAAGATGGGGAATTCCCTAAGTAGAAAGCCAATCACAGCATCAGATTGCCTCACACCTGCTAAACGTCATGATGATGTCATGTATACATATGGCCGTCCCACCACATTTTCTGCATGTATCAGTGTGCGCGCACACACACACGTACACGTACAACATGCGGTGCTAGCTGGAGTGCACTGAAGAAAATATGTGTGTACGACTACAAGACAGTTTTTGGCGCATCGAGCTTTACAATCTCGGAAGGTGATAGCACAGGCGAAGTAAAGTTTTACCCGAAGACATTTTGCTTTACCTCGCTATAACAGGTTTGATTGGCTATGTTTTTCCTTGTTTGGAAGTCACAAAATTTATCTCGTTATAGCAGTTATTTCGTTATAGCCGATCTCGCTATAAGAGTAGCATTTTACATAGACTTGTGTGGAAGGAAATTTGGGACCAGGAAAATTTCCTCGTAATAACCGATATCTCGTTATAGCAGTGGCCGTTATACCGAGTTTCCCCTGTACTTGACGCGACCATGACGCACCTTTCCCGGGGGTCAAGAGGTGCGTCATACAAATGACAGCTGCAGAAGTCTTGTTGCAATTTTCGGTAAAAATAACTGGCTTTTCTTTCTACCCCCCCCCCCCCAAACCTTTTCTTTGTTTTTTCTATGCAATAAAGCAGCTGCAATAATAGAGCTTCTTTGATGTTACTGTTGTTATCCTCTGTTTGTGTTTCCGTTGTGAACACTCCTCATAATTTGGTTAACAGGTATAATTCTTTTTTTCCAAAACTTCTTGCACTTATATGTTTAGTTCTTCAGGGATCCTCAAGTCAAGGGGGAGAATCCGTCACTTCTATGTTGATACTGTGCTTTGACCAAATGTTATGAACACATTAATATTCAACGTTGCATTCTACATTGAAACTACACATGTTATGTTTGTGTGAGACCCCGAGAAAGTGTTGCCTCAAGTGAGGGCCATTGCTGCAGTACCCCTAATTGTAGTCAAGGTCGTATACTGACACCGTCGTCAACCCTTGTGGCCAAGGCTTGAAGATTATCCACTTCACAACAAGAAACTTTGCACCATTCTGCATCTTTCCTACCAACCCTTCCTACATGCACTCCCACACCTCTATTGACAATCCAGTTAAAGGGGACCTCCAGATGATTTTCAGACTTTTACATTTGAACAACTATAAATTAATCAAACTGAGTACAGAGTTTCAGAAGTTATAGTGATTGGGATAAGGAATGAGAATGTTTTCAAAATTTGCAACAAATTGCAACGAACAAGGATGATGACATGACAGCCTCACCATAAGAATGCATGAGTTGGGGCTCAAGGGAGCAGAACAAAAGAAGAAGGCATGCATAGATTTTTTCACAGGTGTATTGTTGAGCAAGCGGTATTGTAATGGAATTACACTGCTACATTTCTGAAATATATGAGGCTCTGATGTCATCAACACTGTTCAGTATAATTTGTTTAAGACTTTCAATTTATTGGTTTCTCTGCTCAAGGATCACAATAAATTCCACGAATCTATATAAGGAGCTGTTGATTTATGTACTTCACAATGTCAAATTATGATAATCGTCCGGAATGCCCCTTTAAGGCTGGTATTCATACCGTGCCAACCCGGTTGATGGCTGCAGTGAAGTAGGTCTGGGCTATGGCAGCATTCCTGGCTTCAATGGACCACATGGGTTCACTGTGAATGGAAGATACAATCTCTATCAGTCACACATGGCCACAGCCTTTGAGAAATTGCCGTATATTCCACTTCATGCTTTACCAATCTCTTCCTAATCTAGTCATAATTTCCAAACTTAATGGGATACTTTTAAGATTGGATTGCGAACATATCTGCAAATTACAAAGACACAGGGGAAATTACACCATTACTTTGCACTGAACTGCCATCTCATCATGCAGCCTTGCTTTATTTCCTGCTATCACTGTCCGGCTTGGTACAGAATAATATTGAAGGCATCGCATGTCTATTTTCAATACCAGTCAGCATCAATAATGTCCTTTGAAATACAAAGTTTTTGTTTTACATGCAGAATGAAATGTAATTACATCTAGTATTGATTTTTTTTTCTAGAGACAGCAACAAATCACACATAAAATATATGCTGCTCAAATGCAAGCAGCCTCTTCATACACAAGAGTTGGGGCACCATCTGGTCCCAAGTCTCCATCACCATAGCAACTAACCTGAGAGCACCAACGGTAGCCGATGGATTGAAGACAATCTCCGCCCCGTTCAGGCCATACATCAGCCAGTTCAGAGGATGATGACGCCCATAGCAGATGTTGATGGCAATGCGGCCTGTGTATAGAGGAGGCAAAATGGGCAAATGTTGAGACGATAACTCTTGAGGAAATGACAAATATTTAGCACCAATATTTTGGTACTAAATTGGGATCTTTTTTTTCTTGCCTGAACTCTAGGTCTACTGAGCCAAATACAATGGCGAATGATTAATTCCAAATCATCATTAATTTGGCTTTGATAAACATAGGAAAATAAGATGAACAGAATGGTAGAAGTATGCATAAATTAAGCAAATCAAGGAGAAAATTTGTCCTACTTACACTAAACCTGAACCATTTTTTCCATCCAA
The DNA here is from genome assembly GCF_040938485.1 of Diadema antillarum. NCBI lineage: Eukaryota > Metazoa > Echinodermata > Echinoidea > Diadematoida > Diadematidae > Diadema > Diadema antillarum. The sequence goes on from NW_027271416.1 coordinate 329,571, forward strand.
TTTACTGTACTAAGTCTTATTAAGGTCACATATAGCATGATGAGGAATATATCATGAGCCATGCCCATGATGCACAGTGTGCTATGATAACTTTCCAACTCACCAAACTGTGTCTCAAACACTCGATGTCCAGTGTTCCCTTCCATGTAGTAAGTTGACTAGAAATGTATGAAAAGACAAAGTAGACTCTTTACACAATGGAAAAGTTGTGGGTTGTATATTTTAAAGAGATCACGTTCTGGGACGTGAAAAGTCATCACAACACGAAGGATAAAAATACAAACTGAGTATGAAACACAGATAGAGGCAGGACATGTTTACTGTAAAACCAGAAATATTTTTAGTATGAATCTTTCTCAGATTGGAGCCAACAGCCTATATTGCTGCATGGAATTCTCATGAATTGCCTACAATGAAAAGAATTAGAGTACACTACAGGTACTGAACTGTGCAGACAAAAACTTCCGCTTGCATTTTACTTTTGTGTACCATGGTTCCTTTCAAAATTCACAAAGGTTTCATGCATAAGAGAATTTCTTGTTTTATAGTAGATGTCTATCACACTTCTGTATGAAAGCAAACAGGGTTCCTATTGTAAACATAACCTGTTTGCAATTGCCATCAAGCCCCAACATATGCTCCTTTCCTAGACTACAATTTGCCTGTTGTAAATTTTGTCAGTGGAAAAATGAGCAAAGAAAATGGGATTCCATTGTTGTAAATTTTGATGCATCTGCATTCTACCTCTATGATGCTTGCCGAAGTTTTTTTGAAACGACATAATGTTAATAATCTCAACCACACTGTTATGTTGATATTTCCACATATTTCACAAACCTCGTTGAAGTCTCCAACTCTTGGGATGTGGTTCTTCCTACTCTTTCCAATGATGTTCCCTGAATTAGAGATCACGACTGCCATGGGAAAAAAAAAAAGTTATAAATGAAATAACCAACATTAAGTGTACACCAGACAGACTCTCAATGACACCAGTAAGGATCTTCAGAGGTAAGTATTCACATGGAATGTTTTGCAGAATGGAAAAGTTCATACCTTTCGTGTGATGAGAAACTAGCATGCACAAACACACACGCAGATATACAAGTACATACACTGTATTATGTCTTTCAAATTTGTTGATATGAGTACATATTCACATCAACAAATGATACAGAATACTTGTAAATCTGTCTATGTGTGTGTATATATGTGTGTGAACCAGTATCACTATTACCAGTCACAAATCAATATTTTAACTAGTTTGTATTACAAAATAAAAAAAGACAAAATTAATCTCTCTTGACTGAGCCTGTACTATTAGCTGTGCTATGATTTAAAGCAATATATTACCTGATGTTTGCTCCACATAAACATGTAAGTGCACAAGACATCCATGACACATGTATACACACATTCACAAAAACAAGAATTTCAAGAAATTGATAGAATACAGCACTTAATATATGACTTCTAATTAAAGAGATGTCAATTCAAATACACATTTTTAGGTCACAGTTTGGCAACTGGCCAAGTACTTTAGTTTGGCAACTGGCCTAGTACTTTGAGATACACATATGTAAAATGAACAGAAGATACCTCTTATTTGTAAATACAAAACCCGGGATGTCTATACTCTTGACATGTATGCATGCCTACAAATCATAATTGCTGCACTTTGGGAAAAAAAAAACTGGATCTGACCTTTTCTTTTTTGTGAAAACAGGAGACTAAGGGGATGATGTTCATTTTTATTTCTCGTGGGCAATTAAGCACCATAACTATGAATTCAAGATCTACCTATTATGCAGTGATTTGGAACATCACTAGGAAATATGACGTACCAAAAGAATTCTCTCCTTTTCAGCCCTACTATTTGTTTTACTATTATTATACGACTTTTAGATCTCTGTCTCTGATAAATCAAAACTCATGTGGATTATACAGCTTTGCTCTGATATTTTCACATTATCTTTAGCCCTGGATGTCTTTCTTCAAAGAAAGGTTAAACATCACAATTACTACTGTCAAAGTTTGTTTGTCTTGCACTTTCTGAAATTCTGATTGAGCGAGTAAGATTCCTTTCAGCAAATCATAACCTTTCACAATTCAAATATCTCACAGGAATTTTATCATGTGGCTGAAGGAACTTACTCTCAGAGAATAAAGATAAATTGTATATCAGCTTTCTGGTATCAAAGAAATAATGTGACTGTGTTCAAATCATGGCAAAAAAAAAAAAGAGTCTTGTTGAATATCAAACTTCAATTCAGCAAATATATCTGTGGTGCATTATCAGAGCTGCCAACATTCATTTGTCAATGCCAGGGAGATACATGTGTGTTACATGCAACTCAGTGGGCAAAAGTAAATCCAAAGTCAGGAAGATTGTTATATTCTGCTATCTGGAAATGAAGAAATATCTAAATGTTCATAAAGCCTCCTTCTGCATCAGGGAGACTTGGCAGCTCTGCTTTAGGACTGTTGGCTTTCTACTTACCAGCAGTGTTGTGCAGGGTTCCATGGTAGATGTCATCTCTCTCTAGGATGGGACATATGATCACCATGTTGTAACGCTTGGCAAGCTGCAAAGTAAAGAAAATTACAAAGAAATAAATTAATCTCATCCTATCTTTCTCTGCTGAGAGCCACAAGGGAGTTCAGCCTGATAAGCACTGCAATGCAAGAACAACCTTCCAGCTCTCAGCTCAAGAATGCATGGCAGACATACACTGGATACGCCAAATATTTCGCAAGGGTTTTATTTTTGTGAATTTGGGAGTCAGGTGCAATTCACGATATTAAAAGACATGCAAAAATATTGACTCTGATCCCAATATGAATGTGACGTTCACATATACATTTCTCCATTCAGTACTGTAGTCCATGATCGCAAATTCGACCACTTGCGAAATTGTCGGGAAGTCTTGTTTGTGAAAATTTAGACTCGCTAAATATATGGCATACAGTAAGTGATAACTGTCCCATACTACTATCAATAAACTTCAAATTTACAAAGACACAAAAACAAAAGAGGAATTCAGAAATCATGTCATTACATGAGCTGCCACGAGAAATCAAGATTGAAGTCAACAGCATGTTTTGCCTATCATTGAAAAAAAATAATAAAGAGACATAAACTTGTTATTTATAAATCACAGCTTTAGTTGATGGAACTCTCTCACAAACATCCTATCTCTAATATGCTGCATATCTGATGATAAAATGACCACAAAGGTTTGTTTGTATTTCCTTCAAGCACAGAAGTTAGATCTTTTTAGCACATTGTATCCAATAAAACGTGTATCCCTAATTGGAATAAGTGAGCAAACCGCTGCAAAATCTGAAATTTTCGCATGCATGAAACTTTTGCGAATTTTGAGATGAACAAAGACTCAAGTAGAATGTATGCTACATTGTTTTTCTACACAGTGCATTAATTGGGCCAGATGCATAAACACTAGCAATTGCTTGTGCTAGCCTTTTACTTGAATCCGTATGCATAAAAACAAGCAATTGTACAAGCAAAAACAAGCAAATCTACAAGAAATTACTCCTAAGTAGTGTAAGACACTTTTTCATTTCAACAACGGAAATGTCCAGTGGTTAGCATGCAAAATGTGATGAGAAACAGGTAGGATGTCTGGCTACTGTGGAGAGCAAGGAAACCTCTCTCCATGACGTACAATCTGGCAGATCCGGGCTACTATAAGCAGTGATGGGAATCAGCCAGTACGTGTGTGTGTATAGATGTGTGTGTGTCTGTGTGTGCATTTAAGAGTTCAAGTTCAAGTTCAAGTTTATTTAACCAATTCATTAAACATTTGACATTTTACAAAAGGCTATGTCAGGAAATGTTTCCGCACACACATGCCTTTTCAAATACCATAAGCTGTCACACTCGCCTTTGTTATTGTGTTCGTACAGGCGTGGCGTCCCTTTTGTGGAAAACGCAAGCGATTGCCTGTGTGGGACAAGCAAAAGGTATAAGCACAAGCATAAGGTTATGCATATGGATTTACGCAATTGCTTGAGCTACACCTTTTGCTAGACGAGCTTGTGCTTTTGGTTGAAGAAATTGCTCACAAGCAATTGCTTGTTTTATGCATTCGACCCACTGCCACTGGCAATTCGTGAAAGTTTCATGCCGCAAAAAAGGCCATAAGCTCCATTTCGGGAAAATGTAATGCTGGGGATGTTTCTGGTTTTAGAGTACCCGTAATCATCTGTCAAAGCCCCTCTTTCACTAGAAGACATACCTCCTGGCACATTGAGATGCTGGGGCCATCCCTGGCAGACTCTGCAAACTCCGCCCAGGGCATTTTCTCTCTGGTGCAGAAGGCGAAAGGCATGGCTGCACAGTGACATGAACATACAGAAGGTGCTGACACTTTAGTTCATGGAAAATCTAGATTTAAGACAGCATATGTAACTACATTATGCTTTCAAAAGCAGCCAAGTGAAAACAGAAGCATCATGGGCAAAATGGGGCAGACATGTATCAGGTATAGAAAAAAACTTTTATTGAGATGAATCTTACATTGCATGAATAAAGTGAAATAAAAACAAATAATGAGACATACATGTAAAAAAGAGGAAACTTAGGAACTAAATGTGAAGGAAGTAATGAACATTTCAATATCATAGAGTCATAGGCAATCGATGACATTTAACAGACAGAGAAAAAGAAATGCAGTATCATTTCCTTTTTATTCTATGATACAGTGCACTCCCATTATAACGAACACGGTTATAACAAAATTCCAGTTACAATGAAGTGAAAAATTCAGGCCGCAACTTTATTCACACAATGTATTTTACTGTTTTATCTGTTCGGTTAAAACGAAATTTCGATATACCGAAAGAAAAGTGCAGGTCTCGAGGACTTCGTTATGGGAGTCCACTGCATATATCATTGAATTTATTTGCATATTAATCATATCTATTACTTATTTATTCATTCAATGTGCTTATACTAACCGAAAGTCTCCTGTAAGCACAGAATATTGACACCCGCTGCACCAGCAGCCTCAGCTATCTCAGAAATGCGGTTGAGGATGGCATCTTTCTACATAGGATGAGATCAAGAGCAAAACACATTTAAACTCTATGAAGATTTCAGAGGAACGGCACATAAATCAGCTTTACACCACCAATCACCATCCTTCCATTAGTCTCAATAACTACAACATTCATTCATGAATAAGTGGGTGCTCCAAGACATCGATTTGTTTGAATGGGTATCCAATTTAACATCACACTGACAATCATAGCAATCGTTCAATACAACCACAGGTTCTTTGTCCTCAAGCTCATCAATCAAACAAACAAAACACTCATCAGGGGCAGATCTAGGAATTCTGTTCAGGGGACGCGCCTTTACAAAATTTAAGAGGGGCGCACATGCCCCCTCATTTTTTTTCACTTTATTTCTTTTGTTTTAACAAGAAATAAAGAGGGGGTGCATGCCCGGTGCACCCCTCTCTTGATCGCCACTGCTCATCTCAAACATTTTATGAAAAGTTGAGAATGTTAGAAATTGAAAGAAATATGGAATAAAGAAATAATGCTCTGTTGGGCAAACATGAAACACAAACACACACATTTGATACACATCACACTCTACCTGCTCCTTGACTGGGGCTGTTGTTGGCACTACTATCTGGTTCTGGATCAGACCAATCCGGACAAGACGTGGTGAGCGGAGCTGCTCAGGCTGGGCTAGAATTTGGTAGCCTTTCACCTCAAAGTTCTTCTTCTCACCCAGGGCAGCCGCCTCACTTGGCAGTGCCAGGACCCTGGTAGGGAAACAGCCAAATAAACGGGATCCTCAAAATCTCATTAATACGTATATGACTTTAAAGTCACTACCGACCGTAATTGTACTTTGTGGCCATGTACACTGATGATCGATTATTCAAAATTCATTTATATATATATATATATATATATATATATATATATATGAATTGAATTAATAGGTCAGGATAAACATTTCATCCCTTTTTTTTGCATGTTATTTTAATTAAATGAATGTAAGTCATTGTGAACAGAACAGCTCAAAGTAATGAAATGACCTTTTATTTTTGTACAAATTACCTTAAAACTCGTGGGACACAAATATACATTTAGCAAAAAATTACCCATAGGGTATACAAAAAATACGACCCACATACATGTAGCCTATATATTTGTGTTACTGTCAACTGTGGTGTGATGGACCGGATCCATTGTATTTCTTTCCTTGTACTTACCTGCCTGTGGGCAGGTAGTAACCTAGGATTGTTTATCACATGCTTTCATTTGCACAGGAAATAAAGTATGTTATATATATATATATAATATATATATTTACATAACTATGTAGGCTAGGTATACAGATACACACAACAAAAGAAGAAAAACAACAAAAATAAAAATAATAATGTGGGTATGTATGCTTGTTTATCAACCCTGGATCAACAAATCCGGCAAATCTTAAAAATTACTTTCTACAGTAGACTCTGTACATTGATAACAGGTGTCTCTTAAATCTGCATTCATAGATGAGGCACTGCACTCACTGGTAAAGTGGTAGTACGTCTATAGTCGTAGTTATAGACAGCCAGTACACAATGGTACAGGAGGGGTATTCTAGGTGAGTTCCACAGACAGCGACAGCTCACTTGTCATAGTTTTGGTCAAGTAAAACGAAAGTTGCACTGACATTGCTCTACGTACGCGACAAACACAAACTGACATTTAGGCTACAGTCATGGGATAGGTTTACCTGGCAGACGATCCATAAAGGATTCGGTTGACAGCTTCGAGCTTGTCTGCTGGAAGATGTTCTTCCAAGATCTTCTCTATGCTCTCCAACTCCGCAGCCATTATGTCTAGCTATGAGTAATAGAGTATGAGCAGCGGACAACCTACTGTATGACCATGGAACGAAACGTTTGTCGATGCAGCAGCAGGTGTGTTACAAAGATAGTCTAATCGTTCGACTCTAAAAATGCACCCTGGCCCTGTATCATTGATCTGAGCGCCTACCTAGCGTGCCGTGCCTAGCCGCCTGACTAGCCACTGTTTGGTTAGCGCTCGTTCTTCCTGCTGTATGAGAGAGAACCAGGAAAGTGCGCTTGCCCTCACCACGGAAGTGTACGTGGTCCCTTCCCACCTCTCTGCTCACACACCTCTGGTGGGAAAACCAACGTGTGGAATACCTGGTTACCTAGACGGTGTTCAGTTGTGACGGATGATAATGATACCGAATTGATGATGCAGATGATGATAATAATTATGCTGATGTCATTGGTTTTTGCAGAGATGGTCAGGAGTACAGTTTGATCCAGCAATTCCGTACTATAGTAATAAAGGGGGCGCCTTTACAAAATTAAAGGGGCAACCCCCTACTTATGATTTCTTTTGATTTAACAGAAAATATAGGGGGGGGGGGGGGCACGCCCGGTGTGCCCCCGCCTGGATCCGCCACTGCTTGTGGAGATGGCAAGTTTCCCCAAAAGGCCGATATACAGGGCGTATCAAAAAAAAAGTTACACTTTTTAAAAAATTTTGGAAGATTTTTTCATATTTATGGATGCCCAATAGTCTCATCTATCAAGTGCAACCAACAAAACAAATTTTTGTTCACGCTTGGCTGAACACTGACGCTCTTTGTCAAAGTGTGAAAAATGACTTGCGCCAAATTGAAAGAAGAAGGAAAATTCAGCCAGCAGTACAAATAAAGTGTTCTCATTCAAACAAATTGCTCTTTTGCTCACAGTTTTGATTATCTTATGATAGTTTAGGAATTTTCTGGCGATTTTCTGTCAGCGCGTTTTAAATGATTCCATTGTGTATGGAAGGTTGATTAACAACATCAAGATCATACACAGACATATCAAAACCACATGCCAGTCACTCAGTCAAGAAGAAAAGTACAAAATTAATGCATCCTCAGATCATTCAATCAATACAATCAATCCAATCCAATCAATCAACCAGTCAGTCACTCAATCAATCAATCATTCATTCATTCATTTAATCAATCAATCAGTCAGTCACAATTGTATTTCTGTTTAAAGTGGCAGATCGACATAGGGAATATCATGACCTCCCCCCCCCCGTCCCCCCCCCCCCCGTCACCTGGGGGGAGGTGATATTCCCTATGTCGATCTGCCACTTTAAAGGACAAGTTCACCTTCATAAACATAAGGATTGAGAGAATGCAACAATGTTAGTAGAACACATCAGTGAAAGTTTGAGGAAAATTGGACAATCGATGCAAAAGTTATGAATTTTTAAAATTTTTGTGTTGGAACCGCTGGATGAGGAGACTACTACAGCTTGTGAGTCATATGCGTACAACAGTATAAAGAAAATATAAAGAAAATTCAACATATTTTCACTTTTTTCACATAATAAAAGAGCACTTGACTTGGCTCTTTCTAAAGGCAGGGGGAATAATATTACCCATAACATTTGTCGGTAACGAGTCGGGGGAATGTGAACTTTTTTCATAAGATGAAATTTTGTGAAATTCTCTTTATATTTTCCTTATATTGTTGTACGCATGTGACATCTAAGTTATTCACACACTGCAGTAGTCTTCTCATCCAGCGGTTACTGCACAAAAACTTCAAAAATTCATAACTTTTGAACGGATTGTCCGATTTTCCTCAAACTTTCAATGATGTGTTCTACTAATATTGCTACATTCTCTCAATCCTTATGTTTATGAAGGTGAACTTGTCCTTTAAACATGCATACAATTGTGACTGACAGATTGATTAAATGAATGAATGACTGTCCTCGATCCCAATCCCCTGGTCCCACCCTGGACACTGCCACCGATACATTTACCGTAACATAATATGACAAAATACAGATTTTTAGTAACGAAATGAAAATTTCGTAAAAAGATGGTAATATTCAATTCAATTCAATTCAATTCATCTTTATTCGTCCAATAAAAAGTATTACAGGAAACTCATCGCGGGATTTTCACATATAAATGACAAAGCATAACAAATACAATATATACATAAAAAAGAACAACATGGAATAGCACTTGACAAATAAATAAATAACCGGGCATGTATGCAAAATCAAACTGAAAAGAACAATCGTATAAAAACGTTGCATAAAAACGGACTCCATTGGCATGATGCTAAAAACTTCAAAAACCTTCCCTCTTGTTACGTTCCAATATCACACCCCCCCCCCCCCCCCCCCCCCGTCAGCCCGTAATAGACTGGAACCAAAACCAACTCGCACTAAAATACAACACAGCAAACAAATCAAAACATACAGAAACAATATCAGTGATTATATCATCATATCATATAGATTTCTTTCTAAGTCCACCAATATTGCACAGAGTCATTTCCCAAATTCTGAAATATAATAATGTTAAAAAATATAATCATTGTAGTTGTACATCAACTTGCCGGGAAATGTATTTTGTAACTAAATGATCAGTGATCATGGGTGCTCGCAGTCTATTCTTGCCTACATTTCTTGTTTTCCTGAATGTAAAAGTGGGTGGTGACTGATGAGCTGAGATGCAAGTTGATGGTGGTATACGTACATGGTGTAGGATCGCGCCACCGCGCGCGCCTCGGTTCACACCCCGCGTTGTTATGGGACGCCAAGTGTCGCATGGTCTTTTTCGTTACGAAATCATTTAATTTTCGTTCACAATGGCCATTTCGTTACAAGACATAAATGTCATTTTGTTACGAAATGACCATTTCTTCGATGTAAAAATCTAAATTGTAACTATATGCTCAACATGGCTTCAGCAAACACCGTTTGTGTAAGTCACAGCTAATCCTTGCAATTCAAGGTTTTGCCAAGCGAATAGATGAGAAACAATAGCATTGTTTGTTTTATTTTCATATACAGTATCAAACATCAACAAATTTCATACAGTAAGAAGAATGTTTTACATAAAGGTCACAAAGAAAAAACATACCGAGGGTAGCCCGACAATAGCATGATGTTGTAAGACCCAAAAATGCGTTTTCTCCCCACTCCTCGCTTCCCTCCTTAAACGTCCTTGTAGTGCCCTATGACGCACTGGGCTATTTGGAAAATAGTCAACCACCACTGACCCACGTACTCCACCCATTGACTATGTGCCCCTTTGTTTTAGGCTACCGGCTAAACGCTTGACCAGCACAAAACTTGACCAGCCCATTCCGTTGTGTTGACAACTACAGCAGAGTAGAGAGTTCATTGATGAATTCTCATGACCATGATGGTGTATAAGAACATTCCCCCTTACCAAAATTTGGATTGTCCCTCTCATAAATATCCAGCATATGTATTAGTAAATATTCTAATAATCTTCCCTTTCATTTTATTCAAAGTATCAAGTGTAATATAATATATTATTATCATTCACAAGCTAAAGTATATGTCCCTGAGTGTGAACATGTGTTCTGAGTTCTTGTTCAGCCCGAACACTATCTGCCAGACCTCTTGCCACCCGGCAAAAGGTATCCTCGATACACTCCAGCCCCGACTGGGAGCAGACTAGGTCCCGAGTGTCAAGACAATTTAGTGATCGTATCGACAAATTCAACAAATAAGATACATCCTGCTGAACTGGACTTCATTCGTGTGGCACTTTTCTTCGTGTCTCTTTGACATCATTATTATCATTTTGTCTTCAGAAACTTCTATTATAGACCTATCTCTACGTAACATACAGTGTTGCATTCTGGTGGCAGCTATATAGTAACATTCGCTGACTAAAGTGCACGCTTTACCTACAACAATTGAATAAGAGTGTTCCAATGTCATCCTGCTTGATTTCTGCAAGGCGTTTGTCAAAGTGCCCCATGCAAGACTACTCCACAACCACAAGTTACAGCACGTGGCATCTGTGGAAGTATAGGGCCTACACATCTGTGGATTGCAGATTTTCTTATCAAATTTAAATTTGCAGCCAGCAAGTTGTCCTGGAAGGATCTCAGGCACGGTACAAGTCACTTCAGGGATACCGCAAAGTACTGTTATTGGCCCGCTGCTGTTCCTTATGACCTCCCTGAGTACGTGTAACCAGGATGTACAGAACGTCTGTTTGCAGACGACTGCATGTACGCTGTACCGGGAATTCAACAATCACGCCAGACTCAACATGACCTTGATGCTCTGCAGGCATGGGAGAGTGACTGACTTTCAACCCACGAAGTGTCAGGTCCTGCATGTCACCAACAAGAGGAAATCTCTGGGTAAGCACACCTGACATCCCTGGACAGCCTCTTGTGACAGAAGATATGTAGGTATCCATCTCAAGAGCAACCTCAACTGGACTCATCATATCGAATCCACAACCAGGAAAGCCAGTTCGAGTGCATTACTCCAGCGAAAGATCCGCACTTGCCCATGAAAGATGAAGACACTGTGCTACCTCACTTTAGTTTGCCCCATCCTAGAGTATGCCTGCGTAGTGTGGGACCCTCATATGGCGTGATAAAACATCCACAGGCTGGAAATGGTCCAATGCCGCTACGCCAGGTTTGTCATTTGAGACTTCGATCCATCGCACAAGCAGTGTGACAGCACCCTAGCAGTGTGACAGCAATGCTAAGCAAACTCTAATGGTTACTTCTACATGAATGCAGGGCACAGTGCAAGATGCTGACGATGCACCGTATGGATCGACATCCCTCGGACATTACTGAACCCGGTAACAACATCACCCCTTTGCTTTGTGGACACACCTGTCAATTCCAGCTACCATTTGCACGGACTCTTGTCTACCAGAGATCTTTCTTCCCAGATGCTATCAAGTTATGGAACACCCTGCTGGAAGAACTAGCCACCACCACCTCTGCAAACCTCTTCAAGCAGGAGGTGCAGAGCTAGCATCCTGTATTGTTTTTAGCTGCACATAGTAAGATGTAGGAACTTTTTTTTTTGTCACTGTACATACACCACACTAGACCTGCCAAATAGTACGACTATACACCCGATGGTGGACTGTACTTATAAAGGAGAAGAATATCATTTCAATGATGAAATGTACATTTCTTAACGAAATTACTATTTTGCGTCACAAATTGAACAATTCAATAAAGATAAAAATGTCCATTCCGTAACGAAAGTGTATCACTTAAATGATGAAATATCGCCATTTCATTATGAAATGACCATATGTCATAGTAACTAAATACTATCACTTTACTGATGAAATATTGCCATTTCATAATGAAATGACCATATATTCATAAGTGACAAAATGAAGTCATTTCATCAACGAAATGACTACTAGTATTCTGCAACGAAATGCGTAACGAAATGGCCATTTCGTAACGATATGACAATATTTTATAACGAAATACATGTACAGTTATTTCGTATAACGAAATGAACATTTCGAATCGACAAAATGACTGATATCGTAACGAAATAGACCATGCGACACTTGGCGCCCCATAGATACCGTACTCTCTCTGCTGGTGGTTTCGTACAGCTAGCTACAGCCACTCACAGGGAACACATTTTACTCGTACTCCATACCGCACATATCTGCATAGCGCCATACAGAGCTGAGGTACACAATCTCGCTACAGTAATAGATTAATCCATAAACAATTAAACATGCAAACGAGTAGTTTGGTAGCTGAGCTGCAGCAGGTGTGATGTGGCCGTGGCTTACGTTCAGTCGAGTCAAGTCCTAGATCTGTACCTGTATGTTGAGAACTAACTCGTTAGACTCTTGTTACACGCACGACAATCACCCACTGATCAGCTCAGCTGAGAATTTCCTGACGACACCAAGAAAACCCGGCCCCTTCCTGAATGAACAACCTCTAATTAAAGCCTTTTGTGATTGTGTTGAAAACAACACAAAGTAAAATCGCGGGGAACACGAGACGGGTAAGCGATCAACGAACAGTAGAAACAGTAAATTACTAGGTCTAGACAGGATTAGCTTACAACACGTGTAGTTTTACAGTGATGTAAATAACTAAATTTAGACTACTAGGAGTTAGTAGACGTCTAATGATTGCGACTAACACTCACGACAATTTAGACTAGACTAACGTTAGAAGTTATGTAGAACATTTTAATTTAGGTTGGAAAACTAGACATTAGTAACGTTAGACTTGATTAGAGATAAGAGGAACAGAGTTGGCTGGCAACCGGGAAAGGGGGTGGGGGACGGGGGTTCGGAACTAGAAAAAAAATTGGCTTGTCAGCCTGTTGTACCTACAGTGTAGGATGGGGAAACTCGGCCTAGCAGGTAAACTTGGCCCCCAGCGCGCTCATTACAAGTGGCCGAGTTTACCAGCTAGGCCGAGTTTACCCATCGCACAACTAGTGTAAATTTATGGTAAACCCTAGCCCCGGAGACCGCGCCGCCAGGCGCGGTCCTGGCGGCTTCCCCGCAGTTTCGCTTATTGTAGTTCAAGTATTCTGTGCGCTTGTGCAAGTGATTGTGAATTCTGTGAACATCGGTGAGCTGCTTATAAGACATCATTTTGACTTTTTTGTGCATCACAAGCAATGAAATGCATCAAACAGTCGCCGATGATAGTCATTTAGGTTTCATCGACCCATGTAAGTATTCCTAGTAGTTTCTGTTGAAAAATTAAGGAAATATAGCGCCGCAAAGGCACCCGTTTGTTCAACATGAAGATCTTTCATGGGAGCACGGCGCAGCCGCCACACTGCGTGTGGCGGCTGTCGCAGTTAGGTAAACCCTGAAAATGTAGGCCGCCCCGGCAATTGTGCACTTTACGACCCTGGTTCTCAGTGTGAGATTTTACCCTAATCGAGCAGTGCGTGCGAATTCAAGTAGAGGTCTAGTGTAGGCCTACCTCAGCTCAAGGTCAGGCATAGCGGGTTCGACAGCATGTGTTCCGGTACTCGTGGTACTGTGCTGTGCTGTGTGCATGTGTGTGAGATTTTGTGTTGGGATGCAGTGTGTGCATGTGTCAACGTGAGTGTGCGTAAGGCTGCGTTCACATAGAAGTATACTATTCGGGTATTCGGGCTCGTTTTTCGAGGGCACGCGAATAGCTTGAATCGAACGATAAGATTTCCTCACACCGGTTCACATCAGTTCGGGAAACCCACTCACAAGGGGGGCCCCTCCTTATAAGTAACCCGTCCCCCTTATAAGTAACCCTGTCCCCCTTATAAGTAACCCCCGGGGCACCCCTTATAAGGAGTCTCCACGCTTTTTTGCAATGCAACGCGAAAATGAAAGGACTGCGGCAATTCGCTTGATTATGTCCATAAAGCTTCACAAGTTTCCTAGTTACTCACGAAATTTGAGCAAAATCGGTTCGAGGCATCATATCTAAAATCATGGATTTAAATGCGATGTCAAACGACCCATGCGAATGCTGAAATGCGAGCGATTACTGGCGTGAGTGTCGCCAGGCGCGGCGGTGCGGCAATGCTTGAGTGCAGACGTGGCGACCAAGTACGAAAGCTTTCGTACTCAGGCGCCACGTCTGCACTCAAGCATTGCCGCACCGCCGCGCCTGGCGACACTCACGCCAGTAATCGCTCGCATTTCAGCATTCGCATGGGTCGTTTGACATCGCATTTAAATCCATGATTTTAGATATGATGCCTCGAACCGATTTTGCTCAAATTTTGTGAGTAACTAGGAAACTTGTGAAGCTTTATGGACATAATCAAGCGAATTGCCGCAGTCCTTTCATTTTCGCGTTGCATTGCAAAAAAGCGTGGAGACTCCTTATAAGGGGTGCCCCGGGGGTTACTTATAAGGGGGACGGGGTTACTTATAAGGGGGACGGGTTACTTATAAGGAGGGGCCCCCCTTGTGAGTGGGTTTCCCGAACTGACATAGGAGGGTACTATTCGAAAGTACCGAATAGCTGTGGAAAGTATAGCAAAGTGGGAATCGAACTTGTTCGATTTTCTTGCAGCGTAGGCCTATACCGTCTCTCGTTTATGAAATAATGACACTTTTGGTCTGGATTTGCCCTTTAGCAAAAATAAGCATGTAGACTGACACTCTGATGCAGTTTGGAAATTGTTAATAAGATTTGCTGGGATGTAGGAGGAAGAAGTCCTCACTGCATGGGATGGTGAGTTGACGGTGCAGGTGATGGTGTATACGGTGCTCGAATAGCGAATACCGAATACTGAATACCGAATACCGAATACCGAATACCGAATACTTCTATGTGAACGCAGCCTAATGAAAGCACTTACAGTACACCACATTGCACATGGTTGC
This sequence comes from Diadema antillarum, assembly GCF_040938485.1. Lineage (NCBI taxonomy): Eukaryota > Metazoa > Echinodermata > Echinoidea > Diadematoida > Diadematidae > Diadema > Diadema antillarum. The sequence continues at coordinate 344,782 of NW_027271416.1, forward strand.
TCTAATGCCCTTCCCTGCGCGGCATGATTGAGAAGAGACGAACAGGGTGCTGGGCATTGGCACACAACAGAACGCAATCAGTGGTAAACTTTCATCCTTCATCATGATTTTAAATGAATGGACGCTGTGTTATTATCTCAAGTAGGGGATCAATTATTAACCTTTCGCAGAGGACATTCTGTCCACTGCCTTGGCAAAATTATTTGGTGAAATAATGAAAATAAAAAAAATCCAAAATTTTATCCCGATTCGTCCGTTTGTTGTGTTTACAATGTATATCATGGTCCATGCAGTTACAGATTTACTCGCCTGATTGGCTGCGACCAGATACCGTGCAACATGGTGCAAAGCACGTCCGCACTTGTGTACAGTGACAGGGCTGTGTATCACACACAAAAGCCTTGCCCGCGTGGGTGGTTTGCGCGATTTGTGATGGGGTCGGAATGGAGGACGGAGGCATAAAAAGACTCACATAACTTGTGGCTAGCCAGGATGAAAGCTATTGTTTCACAGACTTACTGCCAGCTTTCTCACATTTTGTGCCATGATCATGACAGTTTTCTGTGATATAACATTACAAATGCATAGCTTGATAATCCTGCAGTGAAGAGGAAAGGCACGCAATTTTGCGATCGCACAGTGTTCGATGTGTCAGCTACGCAGCTAGAAGTGCAGTGAGTGAGGCGAGCTTTTAGTAACCTTATCACAATGTCAAACGGCATCCCATATACAACAAGAGAAGCTCGCTAGCTGCTCAGTGCACAGTGGTTCATGGGATATCACCTTTTTTGGCATATGGGGAATGAGGTACTGATAATATAGGACCGTAAAGTGCACAATTGCCTACAGTCTGTAGACCCGAACAGAAAATTATTTTTTGTTTTGTTTTGTTTTGTTTTGTTCTTTGCTTGCCAGCAGATGAAGCTCAAGTACAATGTATAGCACCAGAAATATAAACTGTGAATTTATATTGGAAGGTGTACAATAGGAATAAGTGCAAAGAATTTAAGTAAAAGCTCGGGCCCCTTTTGACTCCATTTTATTCCATTGGCTTGTCACTATTTGATAAGCAATTTTCAGCAGCTTTTGTTTGCTACACTTTTGAAGGTATTACAGGTTCAATTTCTTTGTAAATTCTGCCGTCTGCCAGCCTCTGGGTTCCTTTCATGTAAGCATCCCATGGCATCCGGAGCAGACACTGCGCAAGTCATACAAACCGTCAGATAAGAGCGAGCTTGTGCATGCACAGGAGGAGATTTCTGTACATAGCATTTTATTGCATGGCTTGTGTGCTGTCTGTCTGCACTTGAATGAAAGACAGCAAAAGGCTGATGAATGGCGGAATTCACAAGGAAAGTGAACCTGTAATACCTAGAAAGGGATAGTTTTGCTGACAAATTTAAGTACCCACCTACTCTATCAGTGTGGAATAGATTTAATTTAGAATGCACAAGATCAGGTTAGTTCTGATTTATTTTTCTCTTTACAAATATTTGTGAAGTGATGTCAGACTTTGAGTTTTACGGAGCTGATTTGTACGTGGAGAGGTGAGAGCCAAAAAAAAAAAAAAAAAAGCACCGAAAATTTTGAGTCAGATCAGGCTTATACAATGTAGGTGTGGCAGCCCTGCATTGGGCGAACCCACAGGCGCCTGTGCTTTGGTGGGTGGCTGCACATTGGTTAATAAAAATTCAATTTTTGCCAAAACGAACAGGCAATTTTTTTTTTCTCTTTTTGGCATTGATTGTGGACATAAGTGTGCGTAACAAAAAAATCATGCAAGTTTGTGGCAGTTTATGTGTCAGATGTGAGATGGATGAGAAGTGAAGAAGAGACCTCAGAGCATCGTGGGCCGAGGGCCTCAGCACTCCAGGGGTGCTCATAGGGTGGAGAGTACCTTATGAGCAGGAGCCCCCATCATGAGTGGATTTCCCAAACTGATTACACAGTTGTACTGTGGGAGCCAGAACGCTTCATGTTTGGGCTGGACGCAGTTAGGGCCAACTGGACGGGGGTGCGCTGTGTTGGTGGCACAGTGAAAGGGTTAGAAGCTACCAATAGTTCCCAGTTGATTTAGCTTGCTCCTGAATGTAGTATTGTTTGTATCATGTTTGTGACTGCCGATGTTTCACCACGCATCACCGCAAACTTTTGTCCCCTGCATTGTAATTAGCCATTCCCCAAAAGTATAGAATTCTAACCCCTACTGATAGATCCATCTTTGTAGGCAGCGCTGTGGGATGATGAGAGGCTGCGGGAATTTGCGGTGAATCAGCAAGTTGCATGTATTACCGGTAGGTCACACTACATGGCTACACAGATCAAGTCATGCAATACTGCCTTATGGGAAGGATAACAACAACAAGATGGCACAAACTAGATCGAGACATGAAATGTGTATTAAACTGGTGTAGTAATTCAGCTTTATGCCCGTGGCTCTCAGCTGGCCGCCCATGCATTGCCGCAAGTCACAAGTCAAGTTCAGCTATGTTTTTGAGAAGGAGAATTTAGTTGAATGGTATGGGAGAGGTAGTGAAATTGTAAAAATGTGACCTTGTAATTTTACCTTTGAGTCTTGACCTTGAGCTTGTGCTTCCAAAAGTTGAAAGGCACAACTTTGTTCACTCACACATACATACATTGTATGCCAGGTATACTAGCACAACATACTTTCATGAGGTTATCTCCAATAGTTTTTTAGTTACACTGTCCACAAAATTGATTGCTGACAAAAGGATGGACAACCTGAAAGCATAATGCCTCTGGCTACATCATGGTTTATAGCTCCATGTATACTTACAATAGTGTTCTAAAATCACCCTTTAAAATGGCCTGGTAAGGGCTTGCTGGCTTCAGCGACGTCGTACACCCACTGGAACCAAATTTATCTGAGTACCTCTTCCCTAGGCTGTTTGATCTGACGTACATGGACTGACAGAAGCATAAAATACTTTGGATTGTAGAAATTCCAGAATGCTTGATGTATTCTACAAACTGAAAAAGGATATATTTCACTGTTCACTGGACAAGGATTTTACAAGGTTGCAAAGAAATGCTCCGCTATTGAGAGTCGGCACTTGCCCTGGGATTTTAAGTTCATATTGCCCAGCCTGTCAGACACTCAGCTGGGGAATTCTGTGCAAAGATACTGATGTTCTGCGTGGAACTTGACAGGGACTTGGCCAGATAATTAACATTTTAAAAATGCATTCTCAATGCAAGTCTCGGCCATACCCAGGTAAACAGGGATCGGGACAACAATTGACAAGTGCATTAGTCTAGTAGAAAACATCCTGGGACTCGCCAGTGGAACATATTTTATGAGATGGTGAGCTTGATTATCCTTGATTGTATGGCTTCTACATGTAGGCAAAAACCTCCAACCTCAATGAAACTTCTAGCCAGTCAGGATTATTTGGATCAGTGCAAAAGACATGGGCATAGAGCTTCTGGAAAATATATGAAGTCTACAGTTACAGTGTACGTGCTGATTAGCAACATGATGCGAGAGAATCAGAAAGCATGAGGCCATCTTCTGATGTGGTGGTATACTGCATGGTATAAATTTTGCCAATTTGGGATTTTTTTTCTCAGACCAAGGTGCATACATAATTTACCTATGCGAACCTATGAGTGAACATAAATGGCCATTGTTTTTGCCTCAACCATGGCATCATTTTGATACAGCTTAGTTAACCATGAAAAAACAAGTTAAATACATCAAATTTCGTAGAAATAGGTGCATAAAGTTTAGCATGTTACTACATTTATCCATCACATTAAAGTAATTAAAAAGAAGATCCCCAGATTTCCATTTTTCTGAAAATTATCTGTACAATGATAAGGAGACAGAAAATAGCATGGCAAAAGGGAAGGGGAAATTAAAGTTTATTGATAATAAATGAAGGTTTGATTTATGATTTGATGAAGTTGCATTGGTTGCCAGGAAGACAGAGAATTGTATTAAAATGTTACTTGTTAAAAGGTACTGCATGGTCAAGCACATGGTTATTCATCAGAATTGATATCAATGGAATCACATTCATATTCTCATAATTTGCAAAGTACACATGATAAGTTGCTTCTAAAGCAACCTCACTTAAAAACGAAAGTAATTTTGGGGGATTATGCCTTCAGTTGTGCTGCTCCAAAACTTTGGAATAAATTACCTTCAGGAGAAAATGAGGAAGGCCCCATCACTTGCTGTCTTCAAATCTTTGTTGAAGACTTTACCTTTTTTCAGAAGCCTTTGATTAATTTGTTACCTATTTTTTTGTTTGTGTGTCTAATCAGTAACAATGTTAGGAGCTCTGTTACATCACAGCGCAGCAGAGTATATTTACATAGTAGCTGCGCAATACAAATTTGTCTAATTATTGATTATTATATTGACGGTTGCTGTATCATGGCATATTACATAAAAGATGGCAAATGCTCCACTTCACTCCATTCAGTTGTACAATTTTCATAGGCTTATTTTCTTGTATGATTTTTTTTTTTAACCATCTGATATTTACTCCCTGTACCTCAGATATGTCACTAATAACACTTGGAACTCTCAAACATAATAAGAGTTTAAGAGTTGTAATCTGGCAAGATACATCAGTTTTTCTGTAAGTTATCAATATTATGACAAGACTGGATGTCAGTGATTCTCTTTTCTCATTTTCATAAGGAGAGTGTATGATAAAAGCACAGAGAAATTTTGCCACAAAGGAAAAGCTTGTTAAACTAGAAAAGCACTCGGAGAGCGCAGACCCTTGCCAAGCAGGCAACTCATAACCACCATTGATTTCCACTCATACACGCATGCAATTTCCTGATATAAAAGCTTCATTGTTTACCTCATCAGTTTCCAGCTGCGCAGTGCCTTGCCTGAGCAGAGCCTGCGCTTTAGTGTGCGTATGTAAACCTCCAGGATGTGCAGCTTGATCTTCCAAGATTGTTGACCTTGTATGCCAAAAGATAAAAAATCCTTTATAATTCCATAAAAATTTCCGGATTACTACCACTACCACTATATGCTCCCTGTGTCATTATCAACTTTTCCTGCAAGTTTCATTAAAATTCATTCACAACTTTGTGAGTTGTATGAGGAACAGATGATTAAATTTTGGTATAGTGATCCAGGAATCTGTATTATATTTTTGAGGGATTTTCAATTTTTTGGCAGGTAGGGTCAATGAACTTGGGAGTTCAAGCTGCGCATTTTTGAGGTTTGCATATGCTCACCAAAGTGTGTGCTCTAGTTTCTGCTAGGGTGAGGCGCCGCACAGCTGGACGTTGATGACGTAAGAAAAGGCTTCTACGGTATATTGGGAAATCAGGCAATTTTCAGCATGCATTCGTATCCATGGGTGGAAGTCACTGACCTTCATGGAAGAACAAGATCAGTCGTAGAAGTACACGTAGTTGTAAGCTGCTTGGCAGAGGTCTGCACTCTCAGAGTGCTTCTCTAGTTTCTTGTTATTTTTTTACTTATTTTTCATGTTTCTTATGCATCGTGATGGGGATGCACACCACCAAAAAACAAACAAAAAATGCTTAAAAGTGCATGTAATGTTGTAAATCATAAAATGATGGAAAATCTGTGATCCCATGACTATCTCTTTCAATCTGCCATAATTACCGGTAGATTTCTATTCACACCAAGATGCTACAAGTATGTGTGTGTTGCAGATGCTTGACTTTATCTGCATTACATGCAGGTGCTGTTATTCATCAAACTCTGTATGTGTTTAAGTGCATTTATACTTGCCTACAAAAATACCAATAAAAATATATCTTGTGCATATGGTTGAAATATTAAATTTGAATTGCTTCCTTGTATACTTCCTAGATGCAATAATTATTTTCTCTGTCTGTTTATAGGTATTATTATTTGTGTGTGTGTGTGTGTGTGTGTGTGTGTGTGCCTGTGTGCATTAACAGACATTCTATATTCTACAGTTTGTGTATTTTGAGTAGTGGGGAGATCGGTTCCATGACATTTGCTCCTGCGACAATTGCTCCCACAAAATGCCTGCATGCTAAGGCAAACGTAGATTCTACCCACAAACATAACCCTAACCCCGATCCTAATCCTCACATCAAACTAAACCTACACAATTTGTAAAACCCTATCACAACCCCAGCACTAACTCTTAAGTCCTTGGAGAAAATAAAACCGGAGCAAGTGTTGTGTCACCGGGGAGATCAGCCACAATTCTCTCTTCCCACCTCCCTGCTCTCATGATTTAACACCTGTTTTAGCTTCAGAGCGACAACCATAGTAAAGTACATTGTACATGCGCTAGTGAACTGCTGCCTATAGGAACTTACAAAATTGTTTTCATTTGGATTTGCATTTGGCAAGTTGTCAACCATTGTCAGAAAAAAAAAAAAACTTACTATAAAGGACTCCCCCTGATGGTACAAGCTCATGCCCTCAGTTCCATTGTGTTACAATACACAGTTACACTAAAGAGGTACGAGAGAACGCTTTACCGCGAGTCCTTTGGGAAAAAAAAAACAATCATAAAGAACCACTGTATGCTAGTTGTGCTTGTGTCCAGGCTTTTCAGCCAACAGAGTTGCTTGCAGGGATTTTTGTTTTTGTTTTTGTTTTTTTTTTTTGGGGGGGGGGGGGAGGGGAAGGCGGGGGGAAATGGGCTCTCTACTTTGCTAATCCTGCCCCTTACTGTCTCCCTGACTTGCAGGTTTCCCTGGAAACATATTAAAGGCTCTGGGTGTGTTCAATGGGTAGGTTCAATGCTGCATGAAATCCCACTCAAACCTCTACCGTCTACACTGTACTTGTAACAGGCAGTAATCACAGACGTTTATTTGTTTAATCTAACATTGGTTGTGGTTTTCTAGCTTGTCGTGATATGACAAGTATGACTCAAACTCTAAATGTGACAAAGGGTCATCACCAGGTGACATCATCAAACTGGTAATATCCTGTCATACTCTTGATATGTGTCAGACTTCAAGACTTTGCTACAGCTTATATCAGGCCAGTTACGGTGCTGTTTGACTGTCAGTGTAACAAAATACTGTAAAACACGATAATTTCGCGGCAAGAAATTTTCGCGAATTGGAGCCGACGGCCTTCTTCGCAGCATGAAATTTTCGTGAGTTGCCTCTAGCATTCAATGCGCACAATGTAGACAAGAACTTTCACATGCAATTTGATTATGCAAATCTTGGCTCTCCTGAACTTCATGAAATTAAAATGCATGCAAACAATTCCTCATTTTACAGTATGCACATATTATTCTAATTAATATGATTAGACTTCCTGTTGCATGTCGATGTTTTGTGTACATACACATGGAGTGAAAAATTTGTCTTTAATTCTACAAATAATTGGCAAATCATCAACTTTATTTCTATGCTGCTCAATATGGCCTTCCTCAAGTCTTTGACTTAGTGGGCATCATCATAGGTAATTCAGGTACAATGTAACTAAGGGGGAAAAAAGAAGATAGAGTACATGTACACTACAATGCCAGAGTCAATAGCTTTGTTGAATTTCACACATTGTCATAATGATATTGAGTGACATAATACTGTATAACGAGGAATGCTGGCGTGCATTTTAATGGGAGTTTGCGAATTTCACGGGAGCCAAGATTCGCGAAATTAAAATGCATGTGAAAGTTGTTGTCTACACCATACGCATTGAATGTTAGAGGCAACTTGCGAAAATTTCATGCCGCAAAAATATTGTGTTTTACAATATGAACTCTGTTTATCTGTATTGCTGATTATAGTGGTAACTGCTAATAATTCACATGCAAGAAAAGAGAGTGATGTATAGTGTTATTTGATTCTATTTAACTTAATGTATGAAGTTTAGAAAATTTCATTTTCATTGACAGTGTTAGCAGGGTGTTGAATTGTTTGTTTGACCAATGACTTTGTATGTTATTAAACAGTAATTTTGATACTGCCAATACACATCAAGGGGCAGATGAGTTTGGCATAGGAGATCATGCATTATATCTGATCATTATTTGAAGACTATAGAGGTGCTGGCTTTGCTTTCCATGTAAACCCATCAGGTAAATGATCAGAGCGGGCATGTCAGCCACTTCGCAAGGAGACAATATATTACTCAGCTTCTTGGGTGAGACATTCAATGAGGGTCCCATGAGTAGGAGAGTCACAAGACATGCATGATTACAATCCCACTTCACCTCTTGTAAAGGGCAAAAGGGTGGTTGGATGGATGTCATGTCTACATCAAAATTGAGAGGCTAGGTTCGAGTAGTTTGCAGCCACAAACCCTTGTTGTTCGTAAAGGAGTCTCCGCCAAGATTATTACGTGCACCACTGGCACTCTCCTACAACAAGTAGTGGATAGGCCCTGCGTTGTAGCAGGGAGGTGGTCCACCTCCCTACAGTGATACAGTGATTTTTATATCTTGAACCGCTCCTTCAGGGGCATGGAAGAAATACATTTGAGTATCAACAATCTTTACTTTACAACAAATATAAGTATACATATTAAAAATATATATATAATAGCTCTAACAGCAAACAAGTAAAGGCAAGAATTTATTAAAATGAAGTACACGTACATGTATATACACTGAATGGACTAATAACATGACATATTCTATTCAAAAAAAGTCTGCTATGAACACTTAGTTTTTAGCTCACCTGAGCCAAAGGCTCAAGTGAGCTATTGCGATCGCCCTTCGTCCGGCGTCCGTCGTGCGTCGTGCGTCGTCCGTCGTCCGTCGTGCGTCGTGCGTAAACTTTTTACATTTTCATCTTCTTCTTGAAAACCCCAAGACCGATTTTCACCAAACTTGGTAGGTAGCATCCCTAGGGGGTTAGGAAATCAATTTGTGAAAATGGGCACCATGCCCCACCCAGGGGGTGCCAAGGGGGCCCAAACCCCCCAAAATTAAGGAATATCTGCAAAAATCTTCTTCTCTAGAACCAGAAGTGATAGAGCTAAGTTAATACTATGAGTTAGTACATTGATGACTGTAGTTTCAAGTTTGTTCATGGCAGAATCAGGGGTTTCCCCCTTGGGACCCAGGGGAGGGGGTGAGGAGGGGTCCTAATGGGGCCTAAATTGTACATTTTTATCTTCTTCTTGAGAACCCCATGACCTATTTTCACCAAACTTGGCAGGTAGCATCCCTAGGGGGTTAGGATCTCAATTTGTTAAAATGGGCACCATGCCCCACCCAGGGGGCCCCCAGGGGTCCCAAATCCCCCAAATGAAGGAATCTTTATAAATCTTCTCTAGAATCAGAAGTTATATATAGAGCTGAGATAATACTATGAGTGAGTACATTAATGACTGTAGTTTCAAGTTTGTTCATAGGAGATCCAGGGGTGCCCCTCTTGGGTAGGGGGGGGGGGGGGGTGGTGGTTGGAAGGGTCCAAATGGGGGCCTGAATTGTACATTTTCATCTTCTTCCTGAAAACCTCATGATGGATTTTTGTCAAACTTGGCAGGTAGCATCCCTAGGGGGTCAGGATCTCAATTTATCAAAATGGGCACCATGCCCCACCCAGAGGGCTCCAGGGGGCCCCAATCCCCCCAAATTAAGGAATCTTAAAAAAATTGGGCCCTTATTGTACATTTTCATCTTCTACTTGAGAATGCCTGGTCAAATTTTGGTAAAGCTGTGAATAATTTAGATCAGTGACTGCGTGAAAGGTGAACTTGCGATACTCAGGTGAGCGCTAGACCCGCGGGTCTCTTGTTTTTAAAATGTAGCTTCTGGGAGAGGCTGCAGTGCCAGTGGTGCATGTAGTAGTCTTGGCACATGCAGACTCCTTTACAACCAACAAGGGTTTGTGCCTGAAACTGAGGTTTGAGTCCCAGTGAGTCCAGCTGAATAATTGTTTAATACAATGTGTGTGTACTGTCTGTACAGCTGTATAAGTAAAGTGTACCTGCCATCCCCTCTAGGTTATGGTAGAAACACTCAGTCCCTCAGTAATATAGTAGAGATCCCATGTATGATGAGAGAGTCACTGGTCATGGAAGTGAAAAGGTTCCACTTCACTGTTTGTTCCATGCACAGACTTCAGAAAATTATGCCCACATCTTGTGGTATGCCCCCAAGCTACTGAATAATCAGCAAATGGTTCCAACACAGCACGCTGTTCCACATGATTAGATTACCTCGAGTAATGATGGGAAAACACATGCAGCAGAAAATGGGTTGCCATATTGCATGTGTGGTTCATTATCCTTTAACCAAGGTGTTATGTATCAGTACATATGTACTTTACCTGGCTGTATTAGAGTTTATGTTTATTTTTACCATACGAGAGAGATTTTAGCGCAGATTTTAGATTTTATATGAAATATATCCGTTGTTACAAACTCAGGTGTGGTATTTTTTAAAAATCAATATTGTTATGTACTGAATCAATGTGATACAGCTGGATGTTGAAGAGATGATAGAGATGAAATTGAGTCAAACTTGACCCCACTTATTATTATTATTATTATTATTATTATTTGCTTTGATACATTACTTGTACAGTAAAACTGGCCTTCATGTATTTTCGGACACTAAAAGTATAACATGCACTTACAGCATACAAGAAGAAGCGACATGTATTTTGTAGTTTTTGCACTTGCTAGTACAGTTGAACCTCTGTTATCCGGCCTCCCTTTATCCGGATCTCTCTATTATACGGACGCAATCTCGCCGTGATTTTTTTTTTAATAATTACGGGAGGAAAGGGGGATTCCCATCTCCTTGACAACTCCTACCCAAACACACATGAATTACATATTACTTCCAACATGATAAACATACATTACATCAAATTTCCTTCCATATTGCTTACCTTCAGACATTTCAACATCCCCAAACATCCCCAAATGTAACAATGAAAAGGTTGCAGTATCATGTGGTACTACAGTGGGCTACATCAGTACATTTGTATGTTATGTACATGTATAAGCATTGAGTCTCCCGTATCCGGCCAAATCCCTTATCCGGATGAGCCCCGGTCGCGACTTGTCCGGATACGAGAGGTTCAACTGTATATCATTTCTTTTACCCATTTTATAAAATACAAATTATTTTCCTTTGCAGTGAATATCGAAAAGATCCCATGTGAGATGTTCTTCTATATTTATGGTTTCTCATCAGCATGAGGGTAACATTCATTAATTACTCTTGGTCCAACCCCAAGGCTGTGTGTAACATCAGAATTATCCTTAAAGGGAAGATAAACCCTAAAAGCAATGTGGATTGAGTGAAAGCAGCAACATTAGTAGAACGCATCAGTGAAAGTTTGAAGAAAATCGGACAATCGATGCAAAAGTTATGAATTTTTAAAGTTTTGGTGTTGGGACAGCTGGATGAGGAGACTACTAGAAGTTATGACGTATGAGTGGACAAGAATATAAAGAAAATATAAAGAAAATTCTACAAAAATCCATTTTTCATGAAAATTACAAAGTCCGTCAACTTGATACTGACATACATTAAGGGTAACAATTATTCCCCCTGCTTTCTGAAAGCGGTTTTTAATAAATCAAGTGTTCTTTCATAATGCTAGAAAAATGAAATTTTGTTGAGTTTCCTTTATATTTTCTTTGTATTGTTGTCCTCTCATACGTCATAACCTCTAGTAGTCTCCTCATCCAGCGGTTCCAACACCAAAACTTTAAAAACTCATAACTTTTGCATCGATTGTCCGATTTTCCTCAAACTTTCACTGATGTGTTTTACTAATGTTGCTGCTTTCACTCAATCCACATTGTTATTTGGGTTTACCTTCCCTTTAAGATTAAACAAAGGTGGTATTACAAGAAAGAAGATGAATAGATTTGACTAAATCCAGCATTAAGAGAAGAAACAGACCTTGGGCTTTCAAAACAAAGAGATAACTAAACTTTGGTAATATTTGATACTATGGACACCAAGCACTATCGACAAATAAAATAGCACTAGAATGCATACTAAATTAAGATTCATGTTTATTTAAGAAATTGTTCGAAGTTTTGTGGGCTATCTCTTCCTTTCACACAGAGCTCCTAGAAAGACCAAGAAAATATTTGTAGTGCATTTTGATTGTTTTAATAGGAAATTTATATTTTAGGACCATGTTGTACTTTGATTCACCAGTACACATTGTACTTTTTTAAGTACACATATGGTGTTGAAAAGGGAGAAACAATGATAAAAAAAAAAAATCTGTAATCTAATTATATATGAAACAAAGAGTTGAAGAATCCCTGTACTGTTGGTCATTCTTAAAAGATCTTCTTCTGTATTTCTCTTTGTCAACCTACTCAGGTATACCTTGTGAGAGCTCTGCGTCAGCTGTGTATTCTAAAGTCATCGTCAGCAAGGGCACATCTCCGCATCAGATCCTCTCCACAGTGCAAGAAGGAAGTTTGTTTCAACTGGGGCGCCATGCTTAGGTAGCATACCATCAAGAGTGTTCCCATGTGGCTCCAGGGTCGCTTCAGCCAGCTGACTGGGTCCCTCCCAGCCTTCAAGTGGAGGAAGGTCTGCCTTGCTGCAATCCTCATCTTGGTGGTCTTTGGCTACATTGGGCCCCTGGTCATCCACCATGGCAAGACCACACAGGTGACCATGGAGTGCCTGGGCACCATAGTGACCCAGATAGAGAAAGAGTATGGTCCATCGGGTGCCACGATACTCCATGCAGGACGTGACCCTGACCAGCCCAAAGTGCTGCCACTTGTGGGCAATGGCTACCTGGAGTTCATAGTTGACCACACCAAACCGTACAACCTTCACCTACGAGGAGACTCATGGGTGGCTGATGCCCCCTATCGCCCTCTGCTTCGTGTCAAAATAGATGGCTACACTGACCAGCGGGCAACAATAGTCAATTACAGGAAGGGCATGGTGGAACACATACAGTGCTATTATGTGCAAGATTCTTGTGTCCAAGTCAAAGTAACCACATTCGCACATAGAACTCGGGAGGCCATCTTGTACCAAGAAGTGGAAGTGGAGAACACAGCATCTGTGCCTGTTACTCTCTTGGTTTCCAGGAATGGGCCCAGCCATTGGAAGGGCTCAGGAACAAGTAATGAAATATTTGAAGTCAATGGAAAGTCCATCAGTTATGTCATATCAACTGGAAAGTTTCCAGCACCCTATGTGCGAGACACACAAGGACAGCACTATGTGGCATTGGTCATTGTGGCTACTGACTTTGATAAGAGGGTGGAGATACAGCCAAACTCTAGGTACTCTAAGGAAACCATCACTGTCACTCGCTTCTCTGAGCCTGTATTAGACATACATGCTGACACTGATGTGTTGGCAAGCCTGACAGATAAAACAGAAGAGGAGCTGTTCTCCTTGTTACATCTAGATTTTAGAGACATTCTGGATGAGCATCTCAGTGTATGGTCAAATAGCATGTGGAATAGCAAGCTGCTTGTGGAACCCTTGCTGAGCTCTGAGGAGTCTCCCAATGTCCCGCATTTGACGACAGAACTTGTCACAGCGACATTTTTCTACATGATGTCATCTGTGAAGGCCCCACTCCTAGTACCTGGTCTTGGTGCACAGGAAAAGAAGGGCTTAGTGAGTGCCTTGCAGCGACCACAGTCCTGCTTCAATGGACAACCGACATTCAACAACGCTGAGCTGTGGAAGCAAGTTGAGAAGGCCCAAGAACTCCAGGATCTTGTCTCCCACTGGATGCACACGCTGTACAAGCACGGCTGCAGCTCCCTGCTCTCAGCTGGGGTGACTGGTGTGACACAGGCCATGCTTCTCAGTATCTTCTCAGCACAGTTCACTGACAAAGAGCTTTCATTTCACGCCGACCCAGCTCAACTCAAGGGCCGATTCCTTTTTCAAAACATTCTGTACAATTCATCCTACCTGCAAATAAATATTGATCCTTCTGGCCCAGCTGAGAACCAGAAGGTCACCATGCGGGTGAGCCACTCCCAGAACCAGGAGGAGCGGGCGCGCCCTCTTTTTGCCTGTGGATCTGGGTGTCTTCAGGCGTTGCAACTCACAGAGAAGGACCAGAAACTGGACTTGAAGTGGACAGAGCCCCAGACTCCGTTCCTGTATGTGTCGCATGACCGCAAGCACCTTGAATATCTCCAGCACATTATCCACTTCAAGAAGCTGCGCTGGCTGGATGAGATTCCTGCCAAGACTGGCGAGGACCACCATGGGTTTCAGGTGCCAATGCTGGTCTGGGTGGTGCTTATCAGTCTCATAATCTGCTTTCACTTCATCCTCTTTAAGATGATTTGGAATGAGTATTGTCGGGATAGTCCCACAAACTGGCCTAAGTCCAAGTTTAATGCAAAGCCGTGACTTTTTTGTTTGTTTTGTTAACAATTTTTCCTGTGTCATACCACTGTGAGACCGGATGGAGGAAATTGTCAGCTGACATCATATAGCCTGTGGAATGTAGATTTTTGGTTTTTAGTGGTTTGGGTCCCCCCCACCCCCCCCCCCCCCCCTTTCAGTGTCATATCTATATAAATTATCTTAATGATCCTTGGGGGTGGGGGGGGGGGGTAGGGGGTGTTTCACGAAGATTTAAGTCGAACTTAAAGATCAACTTAAAATCATGGTATGCCGTTGGTTTCTCTTTTCAGTTTTATCAAATGTCTTCAGAATCCACTTGAAATTGTTATCAAAATGTACAGAAAAAAAATCCTTTGTCCCTTCGTTTATTTTTAAAAGTAATGTATGTACAGTATGTATAAAAAAAACCAAGTTTCCAAAATTTCCATTCATACGTGAAAGTCAGAATATTATTGAAGTCACACACAGCCTGCCATACTTTTAAGTTGATCTTACAATTTGAGATTGACTTAAATTCTTTGTGAAACTGCCCCCTGGAGTGTTTATTTATCATTTGAAACTATGTGTATTTCCCTTCAGCAGTGTGGGCAGGAGGTCATATCTAAAATCCTCAACCAGTGAATTTTCCCAACAGAAAAGCTGTTTCATGTGAAAGTTGTCATATCATTCTAATTTACATTAAAAAGGATGAAAGTTTTGTTGGGTGTGCTACACACATTCTGAGTAGTAATTTGCAAACATTGAAGAATACCAATGCTTTATGGTCATGGAGCCTATAGGGCACATATGACTATCAGTGAGCAAAATATTATTCAGTGTTCAACAATACATTGCCAGGGTCATTTTTTTTTTTCAATAGATAGCATACAAAGTAAAGGTGGGGGTATTAATCACATTGAGTGATAGTTCTAGTTTTTGTTTTTTTGGGTTTTTTTTGCATTACTTCTTCTAAATTCTATTTTTGCGGTGTCATGAGATGTTGATTTCCACTGTTTGATGACTGCTGTATAAAGTGTTTTTCACGATGCTTTATTTTCACAACTGATATTCGGGAAATCAACAACTCACAGAAATATTTCCTTATGTAATACGAATGCATTGCATTGTATTCAAGGTACTCAGTCAATAATTTTTCTCTTTAAAAGTGATGAAACTTTTTCTCTCATTTCATCAATGTGGCTTTCAATCACAAAATAAAACACTTGCATGATATTCTTGATACAAGTTCCAATACATGAAATAGTATAGTCATGAAATGTGTGATGTATAGAAATCTACAATAATAAATGTAGATTGTAGTGTGTTTTAGATGTTTGTTCAAACTGTGTGGGCTGGATATTATTCCCCCTTTCTATGCCTATTTGTCATGCTCATTCACAACTCTGAGAGGATGTTTGTGACCTTATGATATAGATAAAATCAATTCAAGTTTATTGATCACATGTATGTTTATAAGATTATGTATTGACAGAATCCAAAGAAACCATGAGAGCCAAACAAGATTACAGCATTACAATAAGCATTGTATCTTTATAAGTGCCATGTGCTGTTTTTTTTTTATCTCAAATGATGAATGTCATGGAAGTGCATGGCGTTCATGAGTCACATTCATATTTTAGAAACACTATCAACCAAATCCACATATGGCAGCAGTTACAACAAGCCTGGTAAAAAACAAAAATAGTGCCTTTTGATCATGGGATTGATAAAACTGTTACCAGTTAGGGTGGAGTAACTACTTGGGAGTCGTGTGTAGACTAAAGGATGAACTGTATAATTTCAACCCCCCCCCAAAAAAAAAAAATAATAATAATAATAATAATGATAATAATAATAATAATAAATAATGATAATAATAAAATAAAATAAAAAAATAAATAAATAAAGAATAATAAAAGATAATAAAAAAAATAATAATAGAGGTCCCTTTCCCAGATTGAAGCTTTAAGGTTTTTGTGTTGCTACACTACATTGTAGCAATGCCCTTCATAGCTCAAATTTCAATACAGGGGACTCCTGATATAACAAAGTTATCGGGACCACCTGTTTTCATTCTTATACCAAAATTTTGTTAAAGCCAAACAAGGAAGATATACTTGTAGATAACGATATTAGAAACCTGAATTCTTACTTCATTGTAATAAGAGTTTTGTTATAACCATGTTTGTGAAACAGGAGTGCACTGTAGGCCTATTTGAAAATCAAAAAGATGAGAATGAAGGTTAGTTTTACATTTTACTACAATAAGAAATTATTTTTGCGTGAAGGAACCCACAATACACTGGAATTTTGCCTATTTGTTCAAATGGCATCTGTACAGCTTTGCACTATATATAGTTAAACTACTGTAGTCATTTTGAGATGAATTGTCCTCTATTAAGGACTTTCTTGCTCAAACTAGGTGCATCTGATAAACATGGTCTAAACAAAAGAGAAAAAAAGGGGCTTGCATCGGCTTACATGATTTAGGAGAGTTGGTTGACAAGGAGGCTATAGTAGAATGGGATTTGTATCAACATTGCATAAATACCATTCAATTTACCCAGTTTTTTGTTGAATGTGATGCCAAACTGATGACTCAGAGTTGAAATGGAACGTCTTTGCATGGAATGGTGGTATTGCTGAAAGCTAATGACAGCATAATTAGAACATTATTCCTGTAGCTATATGTGTATCATTTTGTTCATGAGAAAATGATAATTAGTGCAAAGTGCAGATCATCCAAGAAAACTTGCAGGGACATTTGCACAGAGTTCACACTTATCATCAAGAAGTTGTTTTTTCAATAAAGAAAATATTCCTTTAAAACAAAGAAAAATCCCAGATGTTGTTTTGCACCTTTTCCAAGACCTTTCTATGTCCCAAATCCTCATTAGATTGACACTCTGTGATACCAGAAGAAAGCATGTTATGTACAGGTGCAAGTAAAATAGGCTCACAGAACGCTGATTTTTGTTTCTTTTTTTTTCACAGAAATTTTTTTAATACATGTATATTCGATGTCTCTAGAAATCAATCAATCTTGCATGATATTTGGTGTAAAGAAGACAAAAGAATGCATATTTTTATTATTGCTGTGATGATACTACACCTGAAATGAATCCCATTGATGTATCTGAAATATGTGTAATGATTATTGGCTGCTGGTTATGGCACATTGTGCCACACTGTATCCCAATCCACCCTCATTGCCTTTTCTATGGTGCCTCACATGCTGTAAATGTCTTGGCCCGAGTGCAAAAGAAAGAGTTAAACAGGCAGGGACAGATAAATATGTGTAATGTAAAACCAGAATTATATTTGCAGCATGCAACTTTCAAAAATTAAAGCAAGACTGTTTTGCAGCATAAAACTTTCACAATTGGCCACTGGCATTCAAGCATTGCGTAGAAAAAACAAAACCCTTCCTGTGCATTTTACTTTCACAAATCTTTATTCCTCGCAAAGTTTGCAAAAGTTTCATGCACACGAAAATTTCTGGTTTTGCAGTACCGATAATTCAGTCTTGAGAGTACCTAGTAATTTATTTTTATCGTTGCTATTGTTAAGGACATTAAGACAATCCGTGGTTGTCAGTTTCTGTTGGGGCAATTTATCCAGGCACTGTGGTTTCACACAGAAATGTGTCATGTTATTGAAGGTCCAGACTATTCTTCTTCTTTTTTTAATTTAGAATTTAGAATTTTTTTCCCAGGATGTGCTTCATGAAAGGTGTCAATTAGATTTTTTAAAGACTATCTTTAGAAACTTTCTGAAGATAGTAACTTTCTTTTTGAGACCAAAATATACATATATACGTCACATTTTTGGAAGTCATCAACATTTTAGTTGAGAAAATTGGGGGAAAATTGTTTTGTATTAGATGTTAACTCCAATGAGATTCTGCCCAAGATTGAGATGTATTACAAATTAAAAAAAAAACAAAGAAAACAAAGAAAAAGGTAAGTGATTTACTTGACAGAGTATATCTTCACAACAGTGTAGGAAATGTGGTATGGTGTATGTGTTAGAAGATATTATGATGACAAGATTCTGGAAGGAATCTAAACACACCAAAGGCTTGACATTTTTCACAAGCATTACAGCGGATGCTGGATTCTTTTTTTAATGAAATGTTGTGCTTTAGGTAATTTGTCTTCCTGTATTAGACTGTATCTAACCAGCTGTAAGAAATTCAGAGTTCTACAATGTTTTACTTCTTTTTATCTTTTGTGATGGAGTAAGCCTCCAGTGATTGTAGTATACATATACGGTAGTGGTAGTAGATGTATACATGTAATTTGTTTATCATGACATAATCCTTTTCATGTGGTATCCACCACACACTCTGCTTAGAATTCATTCTTAATGAATTGTTTAGCATTAGCATAACACTGGTGCATCAAGCTGTACATACACATACATTTGGTAGAAGTATGTATGTTTGTTTTGAAAACAATGGCACAGAAATATTGATAAGACTAACTGTGGTTCCCCCACTAGATGTGCTTGCATGTTTGCAAAAATATGAAACACAGTTTCTTTGTGCAAGAAATCCTACATGATATGTTGTCTGTATATACAAGGAGAGTTGCATTATTTTGTGAGAATTGTTTTGCCATGATAATTAACTTTTGTGAGAGGACTGGCCAGAACAGCAATGTGTGTGTTTCATTTTGTGGTCTATTATGACTAGAAATAGTGGACTTCTTTATTTGTACACGATTGTCTGTAATGTGCAAAGTGAATTGTTTTACATGGCAGTTCTTGTAGTAGTTAAACATGTTTGTACTATTGTTTTATTTTTTTCCCCCTCACAGATGCAATGAAAATCAGTAAGTGCTTAGGGAATGCAAAGAGACATTGATATAGAATTGGCATGACAGTGAGGACTTCTAATGTATGAATCAATTTACAAGTGATCCCCTGGCTTTCCCTTCGTTTGTATCTTTCATGCATTTGCCTCCAGGAAATGCAAAGAGGCTCTCTCGTAACCATGGAAACCTGTCACTGGATATCTACTGTGGGCAATTTGTGTTTTTTACCCATCAGCTCAGCACAGGTGTGATTACCAGTCCTTTTAGCCTGAAAAAACAAACAAAAAAAAAAACACCATTGCCTGCATGTAGTGCAATGTTTCTTTTCTTTTGTTGTATTTTTATTTCTCACTTCCTGTGCCTGTGGTTTTTGCAGATTAACCAGTTTGAAAACACCAATATTTGCACAGAGTACTCAGTATTTTGTTCCCTGATTAGTACCACTTTGATTATGATGAATAAACTTCAGAGTCAGCCACTTTAGAGAATGTGTATCTGACTTTGATTTTTTTTTCTGAATATTTTCTTTCTTCCAAAGCAACATTGTGCATATAATGTTATTCATTTTTCATTGTGCTAGTTATAGGGCCAGACAGACCACAAGCGTTCATGATTTGCACATGTTAATCACACGTGTGTTCACATTGCTGTTAGTAAGTGTCGCAGACTGTAAGATTCATACATGAGTTGGTTCATTACCCAGGGTGGATCCTTTTAAAGGATATAGTACAATGTATATGAAACAAAGTCTATTATAGGTGTTGTACGAGGACAGGTTGTAGTTTGTCTGGGGTGTTTTTTTCCCCTAGAAAGCAGAAACTGGAACTGAAGCACACACTAACACACACACACACACAACACACACACACACACACAACACAAGGTATTGATTTTTCCAGTGCCATACCTAGAGCCAGAGTTTGCATGAATCATTTTGGCTCTACATAACTGTATGACTCTCTCACTCTCGTTTTCAATGAGTTGACAAATCTATTTCAGTTTTTACTTAAAGGTGGTCAGGAAGCATTTACAATAAAGGGATTAACTCTGAAAGATGAAGTACAAGTGTCTTGCTTATTTTTGTCGCATATGTGGGATGTTTACCTGTTGTTTCTTTGGCATATGTATGTGGAGTAGTTCCTTGTCTGTAGTTGGAGTGATTCTTGAGTGGGGGAAAGTAGGTCTACGGAAGGAGCAAACGGAGCGCCTCGTTCCCGTACACTTGTGAACATCAACCCCCAAGCTGACTCTATATATAATGAAGTGAAGTTCTCGGCTGAAGTGGATGTGAGGAGTCAAAAAGGGGTGGTTAGGGTAGAAAGGTGTGCTTTGTCATGTTGATGTTCGCTTCTATTATGATGTTATTGTGTTCTGTGTAGCTTACACAGTGGTGCTTCTTTCAGATTGAAGAAAGTTGTTATCTTTCGACCTATATACCACTTGTAGTTAACAGTGCAACAAACTTAGAGTAGATTTGCTTATCTTTTACATTTGATTTGATCCTGAAAATGCAGTTGTGGGTAGAAACCAATTGCTCCATCCAGATATTGATAGGGGAAATCAGGAATGAAAACAAAGCAATATTGATGTATAGGGGAAATCAGGAATAAAAATAAAGCAATATTGATATATAGGGGAAATCAGGAATGAAAACAAAGCAATAAACAACTTCTTACTAGTCACAACCGAAAGAAGATATACAATACATGGTTTACCTGGTACACAAGTACTGTATGTACTGATCATGACTTGTATGCTAGAATGGAAAATAAGAAATTGCTAGAAAATTGTAGCATTTTGATCCAACTGATTCTTGCATCATCCAGAGTAGTAAAGAAGATTAGAAAATTCATACTACTCAACCTTTAACAAAACATCGCAGGTATGTAATGATAGATATTGCAATTAAACAAGAATCAGCTCGAAATGTAATAGTTTTGTAGCAAGCTATTCTGTGGGCAGTCCCATATGGTTCAAAGTGTGGTCATGCTGCGATTTCTTGGTTTTGTGTGTGTGTGTGTGTTTCATTTTTGTCCCCGCCGAACGAGTTCGAGCAGGGGACTATGAAATGGGCTCCGTACGTATGTGTGTCCGTCCATGTGTCCGTCCGTGTGTCCGTGTGTGCGTCCGTGTGTGATCAAAATGTTCAATTTGCTACTTCTCTGTCATTTATGAGCCGATTTTGATTCTGTTTGCTTTATATGAGAGCACTACATGGGAGCTTTGAAACTTCTACACAGAATTTCAGTTGTGACCTTTGACCTTGACCTTTGACCTATATTGTACATTTTGCTACAAAATGCTACTCCTTCGCCATTTCTAACCCGATTTCGATTCCGTTTGCTTTATGTGATGGCACTAGTTGAGGGCTTCAAAACTTCTACACAGAATTTTGACCTTTGACTTCTTTGACCTTTGACCGTGATTTTTGACCTATAATGTACATTGCATGGCTACAAAATGCTACTCCTTCGCCATTTCTAACCCGATTTCGATTCCGTCTGCTTTATGTGATGGCACTAGGTGAGGGCTTCAAAAGTTGTACACAGAATTTTGACCTTTGACTTCTTTGACCTTTGACCTTGATTTTTGACCTAATGTACATTGCATGGCTACAAAATGCTACTCCTTCGCCATTTCTAACCCGATTTCGATTCCGTTTGCTTTATGTGATGGCACTAGGTGAGGGCTTCAAAAGTTGTACACAGAATTTTGACCTTTGACTTCTTTGACATTTGACCTTAATTTTTGACCTGTATTGTACATTTTGCTACAAAATGCTACTCCTTCGCCATTACTAACCCGATTTCGATTCCGTTTGCTTTTTGTGATGGCACTAGGTGAGGGCTTCAAAACTTGTACACAGAGTTTTGACCTTTGACTTCTTTGACCTTTGACCTTGATTTTTGACCTATATTGTACATTGCATGGCTACAAAATGCTACTCCTTCGCCATTTCTAACCCGATTTCGATTCCATCTGCTTTATGTGATGGCACTAGGTGAGGGCTTCAAAAGTTGTACACAGAATTTTGACCTTTGACTTCTTTGACCTTGATTTTTGACCTGTATTGTACATTTTGCTACAAAATGCTACTCCTTCGCCATTTCTAACCCGATTTCGATTCCGTTTGCTTTTTGTGATGGCACTAGGTGAGGGCTTCAAAACTTGTACACAGAATTTTGACCTTTGACTTCTTTGACCTTTGACCTTGATTTTTTACCTATATTGTACATTGCATGGCTACAAAATGCTACTCCTTCACCATTTCTAACCCGATTTCGATTCCGTCTGCTTTATGTGATGGCACTAGGTGAGGGCTTCAAAAGTTGTACACAGAATTTTGACCTTTGACTTCTTTGACCTTGATTTTTGACCTGTATTGTACATTTTGCTACAAAATGCTACTCCTTCGCCATTTCTAACCCGATTTCGATTCCGTTTGCTTTTTGTGATGGCACTAGGTGAGGGCTTCAAAACTTGTACACAGAATTTTGACCTTTGACTTCTTTGACCTTTGACCTTGATTTTTGACCTATATTGTACATTGCATGGCTACAAAATGCTACTCCTTCGCCATTTCTAACCCGATTTCGATTCCGTTTGCTTTATGTGATGGCACTAGGTGAGGGCTTCAAAAGTTATACACAGAATTTTGACCTTTGACTTCTTTGACCTTTGACCTTGATTTTTGACCTGTATTGTACATTTTGCTACAATATGCTACTCCTTCGCCATTTCTAACCCGATTTTGATTCCGTTTGCTTTTTGTGATGGCACTAGGTGAGGGCTTCAAAACGTCTACACAGAATTTTGACCTTTGACTTCTTTGACCTTTGACCTTGATTTTTGACCTATAATGTACATTGCATGGCTACAAAATGCTACTCCTTCGCCATTTCTAACCCGATTTCGATTCCGTCTGCTTTATGTGATGGCACTAGGTGAGGGCTTCAAAAGTTGTACACAGAATTTTGACCTTTGACTTCTTTGACCTTTGACCTTGATTTTTTACCTATAATGTACATTGCATGGCTACAAAATGCTACTCCTTCGCCATTTCTAACCCGATTTCGATTCCGTTTGCTTTATGTGATGGCACTAGGTGAGGGCTTCAAAAGTTGTACACAGAATTTTGACCTTTGACTTCTTTGACCTTTGACCTTAATTTTTGACCTGTATTGTACATTTTGCTACAAAATGCTACTCCTTCGCCATTACTAACCCGATTTCGATTCCGTTTGCTTTTTGTGATGGCACTAGGTGAGGGCTTCAAAACTTGTACACAGAGTTTTG
The DNA here is from genome assembly GCF_040938485.1 of Diadema antillarum. Taxonomy (NCBI): domain Eukaryota; kingdom Metazoa; phylum Echinodermata; class Echinoidea; order Diadematoida; family Diadematidae; genus Diadema; species Diadema antillarum. The sequence continues at coordinate 368,171 of NW_027271416.1, forward strand.
ACCTTTGACTTCTTTGACCTTTGACCTTGATTTTTGACCTATATTGTACATTGCATGGCTACAAAATTCTACTCCTTCGCCATTTCTAACCCGATTTCGATTCCGTCTGCTTTATGTGATGGCACTAGGTGAGGGCTTCAAAAGTTGTACACAGAATTTTGACCTTTGACTTCTTTGACCTTGATTTTTGACCTGTATTGTACATTTTGCTACAAAATGCTACTCCTTCGCCATTTCTAACCCGATTTCGATTCCGTTTGCTTTTTGTGATGGCACTAGGTGAGGGCTTCAAAACTTGTACACAGAATTTTGACCTTTGACTTCTTTGACCTTTGACCTTGATTTTTGACCTATATTGTACATTGCATGGCTACAAAATGCTACTCCTTCGCCATTTCTAACCCGATTTCGATTCCGTTTGCTTTATGTGATGGCACTAGGTGAGGGCTTCAAAAGTTGTACACAGAATTTTGACCTTTGACTTCTTTGACCTTTGACCTTGATTTTTGACCTGTATTGTACATTTTGCTACAATATGCTACTCCTTCGCCATTTCTAACCCGATTTTGATTCCGTTTGCTTTTTGTGATGGCACTAGGTGAGGGCTTCAAAACTTGTACACAGAATTTTGACCTTTGACTTCTTTGACCTTTGACCTTGATTTTTGACCTATAATGTACATTGCATGGCTGCAAAATGCTACTCCTTCGCCATTTCTAACCCAATTTCGATTCCGTTTGCTTTATGTGATGGCACTAGGTGAGGGCTTCAAAAGTTGTACACAGAATTTTGACCTTTGACTTCTTTGACCTTTGACCTTGATTTTTGACCTATAATGTACATTGCATGGCTACAAAATGCTACTCCTTCGCCATTTCTAACCCGATTTCGATTCCGTTTGCTTTATGTGATGGCACTAGGTGAGTGCTTCAAAACTTGAACACAGAATTTTGACCTTTGACTTCTTTGACCTTTGACCTTGATTTTTGTCCTGTATCGTACATTGTGCTACAAATTGCTACTTCCGGCGGGGACATATATTACGCACCGCGTAATTTATACTTTTCCTTGTGTTTTGTTGTCTTGCCCTCATAGCAGAAGCTAAGTGAGATAAAGACGTCACTTTTCCGTTGGCGCCGGCGATGGCAGCGTCAACAGTTTGTTGTACTCTCGCTAACTTTCCACAGATATGAGGTATGGACACCAAACTCAGGCTACAGGTACATAACCTAGAAATGTTAGTCGAGTTTGAATATTGATGAAGTCCGAAAAGGTCCAATGTCAAAAGGTCAATGTAACTGCCATTTATGTGAAAACTGTACTTACAATACTTTTAGTGTACTCTCAATAAAACTTTCTTGCGCTATGACCAAACTCACATCACAGATTCAACCAAAAAATGCTAGTCATGTTCGAATACAGATGAAGTCTGACAAGGTCAAAGGTCAAAATGTTGAACTTTTCTCTGATGAGCACTGAACATACAGTATTATGGCACACTCTCACCTTTCCACAGATTTGAGCTATATGACCACCAAACTCACACCACAAGACCAATGATAGTACATTACCTAAGATGAAGTTCGAATGTGGGTGAAGTCTGATGAGTTCAGAGGTCAAGTAGTCAATGAACTTTACCTGATAAACGCTATCATACACATAGTATTCCGATGTGCTCTCAAAAACCTTCCACAGATTTTAGCTATGACCACCAAACTCACACCAACAGGTACATCCCCATCAGAGGTACATCAACTAAAGATTCGGGTCAAGTTCAACTATAGATTAAGTCCGACAAGATCAAAGTTCAAATGGGCAATGAACTATTTACCTGTTAGATAAGCATTGTACACATAGTATCGTGGTGTACTCAATAACTTTCCACTGCTTTGAGCAATGACAACCAAACTTACACCACAGGTACATCATCTAAATGATTATGCAATTTAAGTTCAAATATTGGTGAATTCCGACAAGGTCAAAGGTCAAAATGTTAATCAACTTTCCCTGATATGCACCATCATTTGCTCTCAAGAACTTTCCACAGCTTTGAGCGATATGACCACAAAACTCACACCACTGGTACATCACCTAAATGTCGATGCCAGTCAAGTTCGAATATTGGTGAAGGCAAGATAAGGTCATGGTTAAAAGGTCAATGAACTTATATTGAAAACACTATGAATCATCAAAATGTAATGCTGTATGCGGAAGAGACATTGCTTGGCATTTGCCTTGTTTTGTTTTGTTTGCTATTATGGGTTTGTATGATTGTTTATGCACTTGTAATTTGTTTTTGTTTTTTTGTTGCTATTTTACTTTGTCAATTCTAGTGACATAAGCATAAAGTACCGCTTGAAGCGACGTATGCCTACTCTAACGATGTAGAAATACAACACTAATAGTATAAGTCTCAACGATTTCGACTAATATACTCTGACAACAAAATAGTTATCATGAAACTGTAAATGCGTTATACGAAACTGTTTTTCGAGGCATTGGTCTGGAGGGTGTAGGTTTACGTGCATGGCAATCCCTTTTGGAAGGCACATTCCATCTTATAACCCAACTCTGTCATGCCTGTTAAACTTAAGCTCACTTTCACGGATGTCGTTAAATTCCTTGATACGTCTTTTTCTCCAAGTGGAGAGAGCTGCTAAATCAGATCTCCCATGTATAAGTGGACCAAGCTTGAATTCAGATTCGTTATGAAATCCACCCCACGGCAATCGGAAAATCGTTTCAGCCCAGCTCCGGTGTATATATTGTTCACCAAAAGGTGGGTATGCAGCTGGAATAAAAAGAATTGGAAGGGCCTCCAGAATTGTAATAGTATATATCTTATTTTCTTCTTCTTCTTCTTCTTCTTCTTCTTCTTCTTCTTCTTCGTGATATATCATTCATGCATGCTACGGTATGACCATTACAATACTATCACTATCATTATTACATTGTATCAACATTGTGTTAATTATGAACATCATTCTTATTCATTTTTAGTCTTAGGAACAGGACAAGGCCTTTGACTTACTGAAATGAAAACAAGATTTTTAATATGATATTTATTTAGGGCCTACACTGTAGATATCTACACGCGCATGTAACATGTGTATGTATATATGATTATATATATATATATATATATATATATATATATATATATATATATCAGCACCGTCTGTCTGCACTGCACGGGACACTCAATATTTAGTCCCCTCGACGCTACATTCAGAGTGATGGATCCTGTCGAGTACCGAAGTAGAAGTAGAAGTATATACAGGTGTATATATATATATATATATATATATGAGTGTGTATGTGTGTGTGTGCGTGTGTGTATATATACATACATACATAATACATACATATGATATACATATACATAATATATATACTGTCAGTATACATATTTTTATGAATCATAATAAACTGATAAGATGGTGGTGTTTTTTTCCTGAGTTGCCGTTGGTCTGGAAAAGCCTTGCTGATTAAAAAGTGCGAGTATATTAACGCAAGAGGCGACGTTTATCATACTCGAGCACCACACGTATTACACGCCCATACTCAACACAAAACAATCTCGCCGCCACTCGTATAGAGCGCTTGAGCTGAAGGGAGAGCGTAGGGTTGGATAGGACCAGAGGGAAAACTATTTTAGAATTGCCTTGTTGGTGTTGACCCCCTTTTTCTGAAAATTGACTATAGGTGCCGCGAATTCGTTTTCCCCTGCTTCTAATTGCGATGCTTCTCGCCACACTCTAGAACATGCATTTCACCTCGTGCAGCGCTTCGCCCTCGGGGGATGAGAAATCAAAATGTCACGTGCACGGCTCACCCTGCCACCTTCACGTCTATGGGCGGAATGAACGTAGGGTTTTCTTTCTGCGTTTTGCCCTCCCAGTGCGCCAATTTCCTTGGGAACAGTGCCCCGGGCTGAAATGGGATTATAATTTCTCGTCTTGTATTCTGCCTTGTAGGATCCCTCATACCAGCGTATAACATCCGATTGATGTTTATTTGCTCATTTCGTTCGATTGTAGACAAAAGGATCGAGGGGAATCCAATTTCTAAGCGAAATCAGTCCAAGCTATCTATCAATTTAGAAAACAAAATTGGAGACGCTATTTCATGTTTTGTTGCTGTTTATCGATCTTCTAATATCTTACTACAATTTTTTTTTTCGATGAATGGTTATTGTGTGATGACATGTGAACAGGTTATTCAAGACATTTGCTTCCTGAGTGAAGATATCACTACATACAATTATATCTGTTATAGGGCCTACGTTGTTTATATGCATTTTTCATTTACTATCTTCCACTTTTAATGCACACAATATTTACGGGTGTGTGTAGTCTAGATTGACTGTGTTAAGGATTACCGTTTGCTTTCGACATTAAAGAGTTCGTGAGTGTTTAGATTAGGAGTATAGAAATCCTCACATCGTTAACGCTTTACTTTGTTGTTACCGTATAACATCATAACGTATAAAAGTCAAGGATTTTTGGCTCAAGGATTTTCTTTCTGGTTTTTTTTTTTTTTTGGGGGGGGGGAGGGGTTTCTAGCAATATTAATGTCACGTGATTTAACGTTTTGTTCGTCACTGTCAGTGACGTTTCAGGTGATGACTGATGACTATAGGAATAACGCAACAAAACAAAACTAGACTGTTTTGTTCGCAGGCCTATCTTAGACATGATTTGACAGAGCAAGGTGAAAATTTATTTTGTTGGGGTTTTTTTTATACCTATGTGAATACGGGCAATTGTTATCATATGATTTATTTTTAAAAAAATCCGAGTTTGTATATAATTTCAACACCACTCTGTCCGAATTCACAATGATCAGAGACTCCGAGTACAACTTGAAAGTATTATGGTTGAGTTTCACTTTAAAAGTCTCCTCCACACTCACTAGCTACCTTTCTCTCGCGCACTGCATGTCGACTTAGATTTCAGTAATCCAATCAAAGGTCTGATTAGGAGAAATGAGATTGCAATCACACGGTGGAAATTTTCGACTTTCAGCCTTTAAGTGTATATACGCGGGAGGGGGGAGTCTGAAAAAAAGAAAACTGAATATACGTGATATCCTTCTGCGAAATTTTGTCGAGCGTGTAATGACATTTAAAATTGACTGTATTGATAATTTTACTCATAATATTATACGACTACCTCGTGGTTGTATCTGTATTGCAAAGGTACACACATGGAGGCATGCTTTTAATATACATGATATAGATTACTGATAGGGATTATAATGTACAGATATAAATACTTCGTATTTAGTAGACATATATTATGTGAAGAGTTTGGTGGCATAATGGTTTAAATACCATTATTAAACATGTTGATACGTCCGATCATCAGATATAGAGCAGAAAAGGAAATAAATAAGATAAAACCTTCTGTTATTGTATACCTCACGTGTTCATAAAACTATTTATTCTTGAAGTTACGATTAAAAATATCACATATTTTCATTTTTTTTTTAATTCTATGTTTTAGCAGCTTTAATCGCGAATATCTAAAATTTACAAGAATGGAGCTTATACTCTTTTTGCCATCAAACCCTTCGTGGATTAGACAGTACCATTATAAACAATGATTTGTTCTAATAATGTAGCCGCATGCCTGCTGGTAAGAGGGGTGTAGTGGATAATTACCATAAACACAGTTTACTAGTAGGCCAATTAAGGTGAAGAAGATGAATTTTCATTTTAAATTTCGATTATTTCAACATTTTTTTTCAGTCAAAAGGTTTGCAATGTTTAGAGGGAATCAGTGACAGATCAAAGTAGGCCATTATGCAGGTGTGCATATATAGGGCCTATTACCCATACTCTAAAATGGTAAAATGTGTGTATTTGTTTCTTTTTTCTCTCAAAATAATCAGACAGTATATGTTTGTTGCACTTTCGTTGAAATCATAGCAAATATAGAGCATTGTTGGTCTCCACAATTCAATCTAGAATAACACCCCGCCCCGATATCCCCTCCCCCAACACGCACACAAATTCCCGACTGAATAGACTGAATCAGAACTAAGATAGAATAAGTCAGCTAGTGTATAATATATGAACCTCTTTTCGATTAAGATCCTGAATGTAAGGATGTCATATCATTTGGAATAAAAGGGACATGTTGCTTGTCCTCAATATAGTAACCTGTCTGCCTCCGATGTCTCACATCTTCCCAAAGTCATATCCCTCTTCCCACGGGTATCCAAAAATAAATTGAAAGCACACCAGTTTCAGGTGAACCAGTTTAAGCGCCGAGGTATACATTTGGTAAACCTCAGCCATCGAAAGTACAAAACAATGTAATGTATCTTTTCGAGCTTAGTTTTCAGTTACATTGTATCATTTTGTTGACGAAACACGTCCTGTATATCCACTTATAATATAGGCTGTATTTTTTGCTTCATTTATCACGCAATGTGAATAAGTAGATATAAATGATTCTGAATTGTTTTGCTCTTACCCTTACGTTTTTGTTTTGTTTTGTTTTGTTTTGTTTTGTTTTGTTTGTTTGTTTGTTTTGTGTGTGGTTTTTTTTTTTTTTTTTTGGAGGGGGGGGTGGCTTTTTTTTCTGTGTTGTAACCTGCACTGAACTCTCACGTATACAGTGTATAACCATGCAACGACTCTATAATAGAGTGGCAAGCGTGGCGCCTATTTCTCGATAACGATTATAAATAGCAATTAAGGATGGTGTTACTTGATTCCGAGATTATTAAGAAAGAGGCTCGGAAGGAGAAATCAATCTCGGGTAAGTTTCACGCAACATTGGTAAAAATCAATCAAACATAAATGCAGGAACTTGGAAGGGAATTGGTGCATCTGATTTGGCAACTGTGATGTCAGTATGAAAATACATCGTGGTATTCTGAAGCATACCTGCATGTGCATGCCGTGGATAATGGTGTGGTCCACGGTATAGTAAAAGTGCGCGAAGAAAATGCATGTTACGCGCAAAATGTTCCCTTTTGCTAAAGAGAATCTTCGTGGGATGCTATGACATGAAAACCGTATAATGATAAGCACGAAGCGCAAACCGTCGATTTCAAGTTTCATTGCGGGGAAAGCATCTTCACCATCAACACCTATAACATAGAAGAACAAAAGCAGGAACAACGACTACAATAAGATAACTGGGGACGAAAGAGGCGATGACAGAAAATAAATTCGTCTGAGGCTTATAGGACGTGCTCTGACATCACTCTGTCAGGTTACTAGCTCTTGGCGGCCATTTTGATCTTTTCTTTCTTATTTGTTTTCTCTTCTTAAAGTTGCAACTTGAGAATCAAAAGGTTCGTTATGATGCTGACTGGTTTGTCGGGCTTCTCTTTAGAGACTCATGCCATGATATGTACATAAATGAAGCACAACCTTCCACTCCTCGCTTTGCGCTTTGATCTCATGCAGTCCATCCTTTGAGGGAGCGTATCTATAGGGAGATACATGTAGCAGCAAAAATTACGATTTCTTGTTGTTTTGTGTTACGGGTTTTGTTTTCAGCTTGATGGTTGCAACACCGTGACAAAAATGACGTTAAAAACAATAACACTATAATAAATGCGGCCTGTATTACGTCGGATCGAGCTTCAATGTGTGTCGTATTTATGAAATACCTTTGTAGTTTATGATGCAGTATAACTGTTCTTAACAAGTTTTAATGGCGACGGGAATTGGGAACAAAATAAAACATCAAGCAATATCTACCAATGATACGTGTGAGTTCTGCTTTGGTTTGTTGATTGTTTCATTTAATCTTGAAAGCTTTGCCATGAAAATGCACATTAAAAAATTGTTTTTCACTTTATAGGTTCCTATAAGAAGACCTGTATGATACGTGTGGACTTGTTATCACGCGAGTTGTATATAATATAACTTCATCGCTTAAGATGAAACAAAAACATTCACATTGGAAAGTCCTCCTCTATGTCTTTTTTACGTTGTTTTTATCATTTTTTTTAACTGTATTTTTTGTTTGTTGGTTTCTCTCTTTGTAATGTTTTGGCGTTCAGTCTCGTCTTTGTTTTGTTTTGTTTTGTTTTGTTTTTGGTATTTTCTTTCCATTTTCTCGAATTTGTCTCCCATTATAATGCTGCTTTGGTTCTTATTGTTTATTTATCTGTGTGCTTGCTTCTTTTTCTTTTTCTCTTTCTTGTTACTGTTTTGGTCTGATATGTCAGTGGCTGTGAATCACTCCATCAAGAGTGCAGTGATGTACAAAGAGATATCTGCACCCTTATAGTGATCTTCATTTTTGCAGGAGACCTCAAGAACTGAGATAATGATACAGACGAACTGGCAGGATGTGTTTGTGCAAGAATGTTATAATATTAACATAATCATTCTATCCATATTCGTGAGGCTATTATACGTCATCATATCTTTATAAGGGCCGACGGAACGGGGGGGACTCGCCCCCCTCACTTGTTTGCACCCGTTTATAGGAATACATAGGGTGTCAACACTTTGAGCTCCCCCCCCCCCCCCACACTTTTTTATTACCCCGGAAGTGGCAGTAGAAAAAAATGTAACCTTTAAGCCCAGTAATGACCTTTTTTTGCGCTGAAGACCTTTTCTTTTTTTTTCTTTTTTTTTTGCTTGTCAGCTGGAGAACCCGGAAGTGAAATGAGAAAGATGAGCTGAAAATCTTTTTTTGCGTGTGTGTGTGTTTGTTTTTGTTTTTGTTTTTTGCTTGCCGAAAGTGCCCCCCCCCCCCCCATTTTTAAAAACGTTGCGCCGGCGGTGATAATATCAATGACATCGTTTCATCTCAAGTTGTATAGGGTATCCTGCATAAACTTATCTGAATAGACAAGAATTCAAATGAATTAGGCGTACTTGCAGTGAGAATGCCCTCATCACTGTATTATTAAGTCATAATGATCTGACACAATAATGGTTTTAAAATAGTATTGTAGCACTATTTACAGACGAAATGAGTTATGGGCCAAAAAATACATTTTTTTTTGGGGGGGGAGGGGTTTGGCATAAAGGCTCCTGTAAACACTCGTGTTCACTTCGACGTACATCAGTCCTACTTCAAGAAATAAAATTACCAGTATATATACGGAATGGACATTCTTTATTTTGAATGAAAAAGAGGAACCATGATTTCATTATTTTGTAGATACAGTGTATGTGATTATGAATAAGCAGTTGATGGATACACAATGTGACGTAGGCCTATACACCCATAGCACATACATAGTGATTGACGGGATGATTGTGAAACCACATACAAAAATTCAGACAGACTTATAGATAAACTTATAAACAGAGGGGAAAATAAGACAGTGATCAGAAGATAGATAAACACTGTACATACGACGCGATTTTCCGTTTCGGAAATCGGTTACAAGAAACATAAGATATCTGGGTAAACATTGGCGTCTTCCTATACAGACTGTTTGACGGATAATTATCCGCGATCTCACTTTCAATGCTGAATTTTCACACTGAGATGTGCGCCAACTACGTTCGGTTGCTGACCTGCCCGAACTCCATCAATACCACAGAACTCTGTGATCAATACTAGTACGCGAGGAAAATTGCATAACATGATGACGCGATAACGTCAACGTAGAAGATTGAGAAAACTGAACCCTCACTTTATGACTCAATATCGTCATTGTGAAATTAAACGTGCTATAAAGGGGGCTTCTGATTCCAAAATCCTAATTTTCAGAGTAACAGCTGTCCATTTGTGTGTGTGTGTGTGTGTGTGTGTGTGTGTGTGTGTGTGTGTGTTTGTTTTGTTTCTGTTTCTTTCATGTCAGTGGTAATTGATTCATTTAGAATTAGTTTTACGATCAACTAGCACTGTTGCTTCCCTTTCACCATTTTGATAATTTTTGAAACAATGGTATCATAATTGACAAACAATTTTATACAATCCATGTCCGAACATTTTTCTTTCATTACCCGTTATCTTCAACCTACGTTCAAAATGAGTGAGGAAGGGGGGGGGGGGGGGTGAGGAGGGGCAGTGGCTGACCAACCATTATCACTACTCCTGCGATGGTTGGGTTCACGGGCATTCCTTCCCTCTCCCCCCCCCCCCCCCCTATCTATTTGTTATTACTTTTTTATTTATGTATTTATTCATTTATATGTTTAATTAATCAATTAATTTATTAATTTATTAATTTATTTATTTTATATATATATATATATATATGTGTGTGTGTGTGTGTGTGTGCGTGTGCGTGCGTATGGTTGTTTGTTTGCGTTTACAAAAGTGTTTGGACACTGCACCCTCCCAGACCATGTTGTTCGCTGTAAACGTTCTAAGTCTTTGGTGGACAGAAACTCCGCAAGCTAGCTTTCCTCCTCTACATCAATCTACGTGATGAATGCTTTATTGATTAGTACATGACACCAGTCCATGTATAGTATATGCATCACAGAGGAAGGTAAATACATGGCATAATGTGTAAATATGTCATATTTGTCCAGGCCCATTAAGCTCATTAAAGCTCAAGCTTGAAGGGAGCAATAAGCCATCGAAGATTAAGCTAGGGAACCAAGAGTTACAATCATATCACTGACATTCTATACCTGCAGGATGGGTATGTTGAATTGATAGAAGACGAGGGTGAAAAGTCTTTTTTTTTCAGTTTTATGCAACGAATCCAGATTTCTTGTAGTACTATATCTCTCTCACCGTCTTTCTGTGATACTTTTCAGGGAGAGACAACGTGCAGCTTCCGCTTATACCTTCCTATTGGTATGTATATAGTCAAACTTCACTTTTCTAGACAAACCAAATTATGGTCACTTTGTCGTTGCCATTGCTGTTGTTGTTTGCGGTCGTTTTTTTTTTTTTTAAACAGCATATACAGGACACCTATTGCAACATAAAGGACATGACATTTCAGAAGGCGCCACTCCTGTCAGTTTAAACGCGAGTCAGTTCCAACCATCCATTGATCACGGGTACGTCATGCATACCCGAGTAAACTTCGGTTGAGTACCTGTTCTTTTCCGTTGATGCTGATAGGGCCACGTCACCCTGGAAAAGTTTCGGCTGACGCAAGTCAACGAGGCAGAGGGCGTGACCGGCCGGGGACGCACCTCCACGTCATCACGGGGACTTTATACAAAGCAAGTGTGATATTAAATACAAACTCCACGTCAGGAGTATGATACAGCTCGACTCACCCCGCCACTTCGAAATTTTCAGCGGAATCCCAAATCAAATTGAGCATGCAGATGATCGCTCTAAACAAAATGCCAATTACACATCGATACATAAACCGGAATTATCATGAATAATCATGAATATCCCCGAAGTATCAAAGAAGTATGAAAGTATGCAGAGAGCTTTCAGTATTGCTCGGGTACTCAGTATTAGTAAGTAGTAGCTAATTCAAAATTATTCATCCTTCAGGGATATGGCATGTGCATAAAATGATCTTTTATCGCATAATTATTAGTTCAGCCTCATACGGATTATTCAATATGCTATCGAACCAACTCCCATGATCTGCTCGGAAGATCGCGGCATGCAGAAGATTTCAACGTGCGTATCTTGCAGCTATGTTCATTCGCAAACGCAGATAGAAATTAAATGAACGTCTCGCATCCTTAAAATAGTTCTTCGTAGAAACACGTGCTCGTGATAAAACGTCATTTAAAGAAATATATGAATTATGATATTTACTCTCCGTCGAATAAACCATTTCCAAAAATACCAACGTGATTGCTTAACCTGAAATATATGAGGGCACGGTTCCTTGATCTCAATAAACAAACAAACAAACAAACAAACAAACAAACAAACAAACAAACAAAACAAAAACAAAACTAAGGTTTCACATCTCAAAATACATATTAAGTGCATCTACTCAGGGAAATATAAATGATTAAAGTCCTTCTTAATTCAATTTGAGGAGCAATTTGTATGTATATATAGATGACTTCATTTCCATCAACCTCAGGTAATAGTTTTCATCTTTTCTGTTTTTATCAGGCTCATTTTGCTGATTTTAATGAAAAATTCTTAGTTCAGTAAGCGTCTTCAATATAATTTAAGTGTTATATGATATAACAATAACATATTTGTACATAATATATATATATATATATATATATATATATATATATATATATAGTCATGAAGAACTTGCTTCCAAAAGGCGCTAAATCCATCATTTTTCAATGGATTTGGCGCCTTTTGGTTGCAAGCTCTTCATATATATATATATATATATATATATATGTATAGGCCTATATATATATATATATATATATAGAGAGAGAGAGAGAGAGAGAGAGATAGTCACATTTGGAGCCAATTTCGTCTAAAAATCTTTCAAGGAGGTTTGGTAACATGCCTTATCCGATGTCCATGGAAATTAGATGAAATATAGAGATAAAGAGACGAAATGACTACCGAATTATACAACCTCATTGCTAGGTTCATTTCTCGTTATATGCGGTTATCAACTATTGAAAGAGAAGTAGAAAAGCTCATAAATTGTTATGTTCGTAATCAGAAAAATAGGGCTGAAGTTGCACTGAATTTGGTGGAGGTTATAGTCATTGAGTGGACGACAGTTTTGATTTTTCTTGAAAGACTTCCGTAAACTCGTTTGTGACTGAATCACATACAGTACAACGCTTACAAATACACACATTCACACGATAACACGTTAATTCACACTATACATGCTCTCTTCTTTCAACGTAAAAAAGAAAACGGTAACCACGTAGCTTTACTTTGCTTTTAACATTTTTTAAATACATGTAGATATTCATGTTAAATGATTTTTCTCCAAAAAAGAAGATTGACGTAACAAAGTAATTTCGTTCAAGGTATACTGTAATGTGTTCTTGTTAACAGACCCTATACACCGGATTGAAAATAGATCTTTCATCCTGCAATGCTCACGGAAGAAATTAACACACACACACACACACACACACACACACACACACACACACACACACACACACATACATACACACACACACACACACTAACACTAACAAACACAAACGCATGAACATGAATAAAAACTCGTATGGAACTGATCGCCGTCAAACAGAACCAATAGCGATGCAATGTGAAACTTGAAATCGCACAGCCGCTCTGCATCGTATAAATAGTTATCTATGTACCAGTACATTCGTCATCCTATACAAGATCCCGGATCAGTCACAGGAATAGTTCCATGTCTGAATTTCGTTCAGATTTAGCGTCCCTACGCTAATCTTCCTGTCAGTCTCAGAGAATTATGATATGAACAAGTGGGCATGTACATCTATTTCTGCGTAGAGAGACTGTATTTTAAACGATAAAAGCTTTGATTTATGACAGTGTACCATAGCTAATTGGTATCATGCTTCAGTTGAGTTGCTGCGATCTAACCTTTGGTTTGGATGGATAGAAGGTTGGATTTCCTTCTTTTTTTTTTGTCTGTGCCTCGCTGTCTTACATCTGAATATCTCTTCCCTTGTCTTTCGTCCAAGTATTTTAAAGGAAAACAAACAAACAAATGCACACACAAAATCTACCCACCTTTTTGTATGCCTTCTAATGTGTTTTTGTGAACCTAATATTTATACAATAATTTCCCCTTAAAAATTCCGTCTGATGTTAGGATATAAAGGAATGATACAGTTTTGGTTGAGATGGGGGGGGGGGGGGGCTTCAGGTTTCCAAAGGTTTTTTTATGATGATTTTTTTTAAGATAACGAGAAACTCTTATGAGATATGAAAGAGCATATGATTCGAAGAGGAATTCAAAGTTTATTTGATGAAAGTTGGTTTTGAAGTGGCTGAAATATACAAAACAAAGCCATCGTGATGAAAGGTGGGACCCATCTTTTGTTAGGATGGCCTTGTTTTCTTTGTTGTTGTTTTCTTTTATATCTCAGCCATTTCAGACCCAATTTTCATCGAAGAAACTTTGAATTCTTTTTAGAATTGTATGCTCTTTAACATTTCTAATTGTAGTTTCTAAGTATCTCACAAAAAAGTTAAAAGCTGCATCCTCATCCACTAAGTCCGGCATGTGGGCCATACTTATCTACTTTTCTGTTTATTTATATTCATGTATTTCTTGATCTTTCTTCTTCTTTTTTTTTTTTAGTTCGTTCATTCATTTTCACATGCATTATCAATTAATGCATGACTGCCCTGAAATTTCGCCAAGTCAAGGGGACACTAAATCATCCTGCGCTTTGTTCTCAGTTTGATTTCAGCAATGATTTCAATACTTGTAGCTGAAAACAGTCGTCAGTGACTGGTCACGAGTTTCGTGAAACGAAGGAATCAGGATGATCGAGGATAATCGGAATAATTCTACAAGCTTGTAATGCCATATTATCTACAGTGTATTGTGAATCACGGGCAAATATGACAATGATATTTGCCTACGATGGTTAGCTGTCAGCTGTTATCCATCAATACGGGGGCTGCCAGTCTGTAGAGTAAATAGTTCTCGTGGTGTCCTAGCATTTTGTGAATCATTTTTCTGATGCAATAACCACATACGAAGTGTAATCAGTACTTTCCATACGGTGCTTGCCTATTTATAAACAAACTTCCACGTGGACGCCCTTGCGTCATTCCTGAATACATGTGACCAACGTATACAGATTAGCATTTTTGACCAATCACAACACTGATAGATGACGTAGCGGACAGTGATATCGACCAATAGGAAAATACCACGAGTACCTAGCTTCGCATCCTAGTTGACTGTAAAACTCCACAGTAATGTTATTGTACTAACAGTATAGGGAGAAAAGCAGCAGAAAAACCGACATGTAGAAGAAAGCGAAGACCGACTTCAGATCATAATTTGTTGCGAATGGTGGAGTTTTCGACTCTCTCCAGCATAGTCATCCAAGGAGGAGAAGATTCTCTGATGCCAGAAATGGCTACCACCAAAATTATCATCGCGACTGTCCCGAAATCTGACCAAGTAAAACCGTTCAATATGTTGCCCTCTTCGAGGAAGGCGGAGATACTGCAGCAAATGGCGGCGGCTGCTGACGCAAAACTGGGATTGCAACCCAGCAGAGTATCTCTGACGGACTCAAATCCACCACCAAGAAAAAGACAGAGACTGACCCATCTTACTCCGGAAGAAAAGATGATGAGGAGGTTCGTAAATCTTTGTTTTAGTGATCATTTTCCATTTAAGTATTTCAGGAAGAGATAGCAAGTAAATAGAGAGTGCATCCCCGCACGGCATCATTGCATGTCATCCTCAATTTCTTGTCACGACACGGAAGTTGGTTCGTTGGTCGACTCGAACAAATCAATAAATTGCCGGCAAGTTTGTTTGCCCAGCTGTAGGCCCCTATTACAGGAGATTCCATAACCAGAGAGTATGAACTTAGACATTTTGATTATGTGCTTGAATGATATGGGCCTACTTATTTTTTTATGGTTGTTCCAAAACTTGACTGTTTTAAGTACGTCTGACCAATGCAATATCAAATCAACTCTGTGCTGCTGTAAATAAGATTTAAAAAAAAAAAAAAATTCTTCCACTGTCAAGAATTAAGATACAGTTATACAGTTAAGTGTTAACGGTGTTAACCGGTTAAGCAAGTGGTTACAGCATTCCCTCTCTCTCTCTCTCTATGTATTTTGCATAACTAATCTATTGACAATAATGATGAACCAAAACATTAATTTGACATGACGTGAGCTGAGCGAATACATCGGCAATAAACTAACGGGCATTGTTGAACCAGAATGAAATGAAATGGCCGAAGGGCACACACAATTAGATGCTACGGCAGTAGACCTTTACAGAACTACACTGTAACTTGTAACTTAGTACATCTATGATCTAATGCTAGTTGTATGGTAAGGTCAGGATTTCTTTAAACCTTTAAGTAACTTCATGTTAACTTAGCACATGTTTGCTTTTATTTTTATTTTAGAGGTGCTAATTTCATTCATTTTACATCTCTATTATGTTGCTACAGGAAGCTGAAAAACAGAGTAGCAGCACAGACTGCACGCGACAGGAAGAAAGCCCAGATGGATGGTCTTGAGAGCACAGCCAGCCTTCTGGAGGCCAGGAACAAGCAGCTTCAGATCGAGAACACACTCCTCAGAAAAGAGAACCAATCTCTAGCAGAAGAGAATGCACAGCTGAAAAGAAGGTTGCAGGGGAAGACTGAAGAAACATCATCAGTTGTAAGTGATATTATCTTTATTCACTGGAAAAAAAAAAACTTTGTTCACTAAAACTAGTAACATTTTATAGAACAGAAGTTGTGCTGTAATCAAGATAGTCTAGTGAGAGTATTTTAAAAATACTTCTTTTATTGCAACAATAATGGTTTGTGGTTTTTTTCTTCAAGTTATCTGCCCCCCCCAAAAAAAAAGAAAAAAGAAAAGAAAAGAAAAACAACCATCAGTTTGTATGTGATGAAAGTTAACCATATCGATGTTGAGAGATAGAGATTACAAGAGACATGATATTGAATTAACAGTTCATTTCAGTTTGCGTAGGACATGCAAGATATTTTTTAGTTGCCACTGATGATTGAACATCAAAAATTTTAACATTGTACAACTTGCATTTTAGGTATTTAGGGCTATTGACAAATTTTGAAATGTATGAGACATGCTCAGGAATTCATGAGAACCTGTCTAGGGTTTTGTTTTGTTTTAAAGTTTTAAGTCAAAAGCGGCCCTTCATTGTAATGATGAACTTGGTTTTAACATTGCATCTTTAAAAAAGAACACTTATGACACATGAACAGTGCAACAAGACCTGATGGAAAATCCTGGCTTGTATTTCATCTTTCAGGTTGTCCTCGACCATGGCTACTGCGTAGACTCCACAACCTCACCCAGCATTCGTTTGTCAGTGAAGAAAGAGGCCGATGCCGAGCCGTCCGAGCCCGCAGCGCTCAGCTCTCCTCCGCAGCAGGAGTTGGCGAGGCGTCTCCTCACTTTGCTGTCAATGATGCTCACGTGGAGTCTGACGATGAGCTACTTGGCCTGCTCGGCCAGCTCAACGAAGCAGCCGCGAGTGGAGCCATTCGCCTCTTCGCGGACACCCCAGGGGAGCTGGGAGCAGGAGCAGCCCCTCTGTCTGGTGACCAGGAAGTCCAAGCGGGCCAGCTCAGGGAACCAGGAGTGGTGGGGCCCACAGCAGCAGAGCTGGAATCCATCAAAGAACTGATCCAATTTGATCACGAGTACTTGAAGCCTGCATTGGATGCTCAAAGTAGTGACACCAGCAACAGTGTAGAGGAGCCTGCTAGCATGGCTGTCCTACCTGACGTATTGAATAGTCAGCACAGCCACAGACCAGCTACTGCAGAACTGAAGAGTGAAGCCATCTCAGAGATTGGCGCTATGGACACTCTGCAATCATTTCAGACTGAAGAAGATGATGATTTGGATCTCTTATTGGCAATGGGCACAGACTCTGAATCCTACAATAAATTAGTGAACACAAAAATGCTCAATGCCGATGCCAACTTCACATGTGACTTGAAGGAACTGATGGATACGGTCAGTTCAAAGGATGTGGACTCTCGAAGCTTGAGCGGGAAAAGTGAAGATGGCAGTGGCTCCGATTCTGGCATTAGCGATGCCCCGCGGTCACCCTTCAGTGACGAGGGTGGATTGAGATCACCCGGTTTGAGTGAAGGATTGTGGGAAGAATCCTTCATGGACTTGTTTCCCGCTCTTGATTTGTAGAAAACTCCATTGTACATGTACCAATACCAGTGCCATCACATTCCAGATTCCTGTACAGTTACTGTTCATGTTCTGCTATTGTATTCTAGTTTTCCTCTCACATAAATTGTGCTTGGAGGTTGTTAGTTGTTACACCACCTTTGCAAATATCTCTTCATCCGAAGGGAAATGGCCTAAGATAGGCTATAGCTTTTCACTTTTACTGAAAATCAAACCAACTCGGTTTGTCCCAGATGCTTGATTTTATACAGATTACATTTATATTTATGACTCTGGTCACTCCTTGATTTAGTACTACAAATTCTGGGCAAAGTGGTTGTGTAACGATTTATGTACAGCAAAAAATGTTAATAACTATATAGAAAAATTAGCAATTTGCATCAAACTATAATAATGCCAAAGTGTTGTAGTATTATCCTGATAATACTACATTGTACATTAATTGAAACAAATGCACAGAGGCATAGCAAAATGTTAATATGATATGCAGAATTATCAATGCGTCCACAGAAAATCATGCAACATGTTTTTACATGCCAGATTGAAGTTACTGGCAAATTTATCCAAAAGATGACCATGTCACAAAGAGAGATCTATATCACATCTTCTTCAGTATTGTTAATATGCAGAGATGATTTGTATGCGACAATTACTGGTACTGATTGTTTGAGTCACCATAAGCTACGCTGTAAATAGTTCATTTATTTTGAGCATCTAATAAAAAAAAGGCTAAAAGTAAATCTTGGTTGTTTGAGTGAATTGATTGCCAAACAGTGATGGGAATGTGTGGGACTGTTCATGAGGCTAACAGGTGTGATGGTGTGTTCAAGAGAGCTAATGCATTTTGGTTGAAGTTATGGATGAGAGTTTTAGCATGCCTTGATTGAAGGGTGTGCTGTATGCTACTGTGTTTCATGGCTGAATTTCGATGTATGTCTGTCCAGTTTTTGTCCCTCACGTGTTTGTGCGTGTATGGGGCCTCTATATGGCAGATAATGGCTCTGAGCTCCTTTTCCAGTTCATAATTAACTATACACAGCCCAGTCGGCTTGGGCTAGTACATAATGTGAGTTTTATATATTGCAAGTCTTCTTTTTATTTTTTATATTTGTTTGATATGTGTGTCTTATGTGATATGAATTCCTCACTAATACACTACATATACTAACATCATAGACATGTAAAGCACATACATAGTCTGTAATGTATGTACAACTGTATTCATTAAAAAAAAAGTGACATACAGTGTACATGTGTCAGAAACATGCAAAGTTACATGTTACAACACAAAGTTGCATGAGGTATCATTACAACGATTGAAAAACAAAAAATGGAAAATGTGTGACAAAACAAGTTCAGCTGATTATATGCACATATGACATGGAGATGCATGTACAAAGTCTTTCAACTGATACTCGCCCACCTCCCTCATGAAAAGGAATGAAGTTGTTTTGACATCATGGAGGTGCACCACAAGAGGGAGAAAAAGGGGAAGGGGGCTGAAACTGTTTGGCACAGCTATGTAGCAATGTGGCTATTAATCTAATCATTCTCAGTTAATTTCTATGATAATAATAATAATAATAATAATAATAATAATAATAATAGTAATAATAATAGTAATAGTAATAATGATAATAGTAATAATAACAATAATAATAATGATAATAATAATAATAATTGCATTTATATGGCGCTTTTACTGGTGTTTATAAGTGTACTGGTGCTATGTATACAAGAAGACTGAAAAATACAATAACATTTTTAGGATAATCCACAGAATATCAATTCAGGTTGAAATACAATGTTCAGTATAAATATGGATCCAGGTTTGGTCGTCAGTGCATGACAAACAGCATCTAAACGCAGTACATGCGATCACATTAAAAGGGGTTGTTTCTCTAAACTCCTTGCGTATAATCTTATTGGCACTTTTGCTGACAATGATTCCTGCGAGGTGATGTCCTTTTGAAAAGCAACATCTAGAAAATACACAAGCATTAGTGCAAACGAGATCATGCATAATGATTCATGGCAAATGTGCTATATTTGCTCGATGCATTGCTTTATACTCTTACATACGATATAGTGTAAGGTCGACTGTACGCTTATCATACAGCTGGTATTTGATTTTAAAACACTAACTCATATCAGCCATTTTAATCTGGGGGCGTCCCAAAGAAGAAGAAAATATTATTCACTGAGTCAGGTGCATTGCTGTGTCATGCTCGGGAAGTAAATAAACTACAGTAAAGTTTATTTTTAGACAACATTTACTAGCTATACTGAAGCCCCCATTTTATGACTGAATTACATGTATTAACATTAAAGAAAAGAAGAAGAAGAAGAAGAAGAAGAAGAAGAAGAAGAAGAAGAAGAAGAAGAAGAAGAAAAAAAAAACAGCTCCCAATCAGAACAGGTCGATGGGCTTGCTAGTTTGTAAATGTATGAAATCCTGATTTCTATAATGGCGCCTGCTGGCGCCTAGCAAAAGCACGGAAAACATTACCCAAATATAAACATTCCACATGTTGAATATATTATTTCCGCATCCTCTGGGTTTGTGCTGTATGGAATGCTTACTGTAGTTGCTGCCTAGTATGTCGGATTTCTAAAACTGCCAGATAAATCTTAATCGAGACTTTCAAGCAAGCCAAACAATCAATATATATTTTGATTTTTTTTCCTTTTGTGTTTCTGAGTGTTGTAGAGGGGGAGTTCAGTCATGTATTGATGGTGTTATTCCAATCTATATTTTGTATGGAACGCTTTAATTGTGCCGTGCGTGGCCATATGGTACGTACATGTACACTTACGTACATATCGTGCTAACTACTTCGCCCAAAAAATTTGTATACTAAGTGAAACATGGAAAAGCCGGCCGATGGAGAGGAAAAGAAGAAACATTTCCGTAAGAAAACGGATAAACCGTTGATCCTTCCAAAATCTACTGCAGATAAACAGCGTCTTCAAATTGAGAAGTTGATGAGAAATCCTGTAAGTGTGATTCTGGCGCGACGTTTCGTGTGAATCTGAACGTTGTATGCATGATTCGTACCGTTCATAGATTTGACCGTACAGTACGTTGAAATGGAATGATAGCCGCTTTCGTATGCGCGCGGTGGATACCCACTGACGTTCGTTGTGGAATTGTGACAGAGTAATTTTGAATCTGAGGATAGGGCCTGGAACCTATATGCTATTATGCAGATATTATCGTATATAATAATGCCATATACTATAATTTTCTACTGCGACTAGACTAGGTAGCGTAGGCGGTAGTCGTCAATTAATAGGCCTAATATTTATAGTCTGCAGTCACGTCTGTCCGTTAGATTTCTAACGTATTTAACGCACCTAGCTAGTGCTAACGCCCCGGTAAGCTAAGAAGGACGTAAGGTGTCAGTGTTGTGTTCATACTCATAGACACATGAACATTTCCTATTGAACTCTCGACCTTCTTTCTTATATGATGACGATGTTTTAACTTTTATGTCATCAAAGTTTCCTCAATGTCAATGATAATGAAAGAAAAATTATTAGATAAATATTATTGAAAGGGGAGAAATTCAAGTCAAACCTCACTAACCGCTACGGCGCTAGCCTCTGCTCCTCAAGGCATGTAATTTAAACCGTAGGCCTAAAGCAATAAAGTTAAAGTTTAAGAGTGATAATTTAGTAACGTTACAGTGTTTATGTGAGTACCAGTATGACTGGAACTCTATACAACATGGATTCCACCAAATTGTGATTTATTGACAATTTTCCGTGAATGTTTGAACTCTGGATTATTAAAGGACAAGTTCGCCTTCATATATAGGCAGGTATCCTATTACCGAACGCATACATTTTCAATGGAAGCCTGTTAAAACAACTCGTATACGCGTGCATCCATTGGACTACACACGCGCTGTTATCTCACAAGGGAGCTGGTGCAGAAAATTGCTAAACTGCAGCAAAAAACGCTAATTTTAGTAATAATTGCTGAAATGTTGATGTTTGTTATTCTGCGTTAATAACATTGACCGAAAATGCAATGCCTAAATTTCCCCACACTGAGGGGGCATGTTCGGTAAATACAATATGATTTGGGTCAGTAAAAAGACACGGTTTTTGTGGAAGGGTTATTTGAAATACCAGGGTACAGATTTTGTCAAGTGCGTGGCTTAGTTTTCAAATTATACTGTTACAGCTAAATTTATCAGAATTTTTATGGTATCTTCTGGGAGATCTTTAGCTAAATTGAAGCATAATGTTGCCCGTCTGGAGAAATTAAATAAAAATCGTTCAGTATTAAATAGGATACACCTCCATACATGTGGATTGAGTGAATGCAGCAATTGACACATCAGTGAAAGTTTAGAGAAAATCGGAAAATCCGTTCATGAGTTATGAATTTTTAAAGTACTGGTATCTGCCCAGTTTGTACTGCTGGATGAGAAGACTACCACAGTGTATGATGTCATGTGCGTACAACGTCATAAAGGAAATAAAAAGAGAATTTCACAAAATTTTACTTTTTGAAAAAAAGTATGTATACATTTCCTCAACTTGTCACAGACATATGTTAAGGGTAATATTATTCCCCTTGCCTTCTGAAAGAGGGAAGTCAAAAGCCTATTATTAAGCGGGGAAAGTGAAAATATGTTGAAATTTCTTTATATTTTCTTTATATCGTTGTACTCATGTGACATCACAAGCTATAGTAGTCTTCTCATCCAGCCTTCAGTGAGCAGAAACTTCAAAAGTTCATAACTCTAGAACAGATTGTCTGATTTTCCTCAAACTTTCACTGATGTGTTTTACTAATATTGCTGCATTCACTCAATCCACATGTCTATGAAGGTGAACTTGTCCTTTAAGGCCCACAAAGATGGAAGAGAAATAAATCCCATTTCAAGAGAAAACTTCTGGCTATTTCCCACTTTACCAGAACTTGTTTAATTTCAAATTTCATTTCATTATTCTATTGTCATGATTGTGAGGCATAATCTATGACTGCAAAGGCAATGTTTTCCCAAGTTGTGAATATACTACCAGGTGACTTGCACGAATAACATTACAGGTCTATATGCGTATGGCAAAAATAGCTAAATTGAAAATGAAAAGCTTGGTAAAAAAGGCCAAGTCAAGTACCCAATGTACAATCGATTCATGTGATTATTAACACATCAGCTAGATTTCCTTCTATTTTCCTTCTTTTCATAATTGATCTGGTGATTTTATAAACATGATGAAACAAGAATTTTTTTCTTTCATGAATTAAAGAAGAGCCAATAGAGTCTTCAGAATGATCAAGAAGAACTTTTACAGATGTAGAGATGTACATGTAATCCTAAAACTCTGTAGAAGTCACTTGTCAGACCACAGTTTGATTACCGCGGGGTACTGTGTGCAGGCGTGGTGTCCAAGATAAACAAAAAAGTCCTTGAGAAAGTGCAGGCTTGGGGCCTGGGGCCACCAAACTCGTCCCCAGCCTGAAAAACCTACCCTACAAAGTCAGACTTATGAGACATAATCTTACATCTCAGGAAGATAGAAGGAAGAGGGGTGATTTTATTCAAGCATGTTATCGCATCATGGCACAATTATAGAATGTAGACAATATTGACCCAAACTCCATCTTCCAGAAAGCAACATACCATGGTCCTCAAAGACATTCCCAGAAGCATGCCCTGGACTGGACATAAGAAAAAAACTTCTTTAGCCTGAGAGTGGTAGACAGTTGGAACAAACTCCCAGAAGATGTCATCCAATCACCAACACTCCTTACATTAAAAAAAGGAGCATGGACATCCAGTTTGGGTTTATACTAATGGACTACAAAGGCCCCTGAACTCTGACACTCTTTGCAATCTATCAACTTAAAGCTGGAGGTTTGGCACTTCAAGGTAAATTCAAGGTGATTTTAAGGATAACAATTTTACATTACAGTTTCTGCTGCATACATTGTATATCTGTATATTTTATTGAAATTGAAAAGGAGTTTTACTGCATTTTGTTTTTTGATCAAGGATAAACCTGTCTACGTACCGGAGAAAAAGAAAGAATGGAGCCCGAGAGCACCAGCTGAATTTGTGCGAGATGTTATGGGTATGTTTCCTCAGGCCAATCACCAAGCAAATATTGGTCTAGTTATACAGTATTTTTCCTAGATATGGACTGTGTGGAAAAAGTTGTGCATCAATCCTTAAAATTTATAGATAGTTCAAACTGAGATTTGATGAATAATGCAAAAATTAAAAATTTTACAGTAAAAACAAGAGTATGCATGGGTTCTAAAGTCTGAAGATGCAGTAAAACTGAAATGCTTGAATCAGGTGACTCTGAGGTCTTCTACACCACATGAACAACAAACTAGAGTTTTGACATTTGAATGTGAATTTACTAGAGGCCATAATTATTGGCAAGATTTGATTTCTGGGTTCTGTAATTACCTACACAAGACTTGCTAGCATGGTTTTTGTTCTTTTGATTGCATTAAATTTGCAAAATAGAACTTTGTTTCATTATCTGTTAGTTGCCTAATATACATGTATAATGTGTATCAAATTTAGGTTGGCTAAACCCTTTCATATTAAGCCGTTATTTACGTCCTTTGCCAAGTGTTTATCATTATCTTAACCCGTTCTATACTGAATTCTGAAATACCCATAGACTTGATATGCAGGCCACCAGGTTCCCGTATGTAATGGGTTAAGATGGCCCCAATAATCCTACCTTGTATAATCTATGTTCATACTGTAAAAGTAGATATTTTCACATTTATAAGCATTTTTTTTTTTCCCTCGGCGGGGTATAAGGTGAGTTTCACAACAGACATGAACTACTGAAATGTAGAAAAGCAAGCAAAAATATTCACATGGTTTTATTTTCATGCTGGTTTCTGGTTGCGCGAAATAATCGCGAAAATTTCAACTTCACCAAATTTCCACTTTTACAGTAGTTTCTGTTATCTGTGGTAGGTTGTATGTGCAGTAGCCATGCGTTGGAATACTGTAAAAGTGGAAATTTTCGCGGTGTTGAAATTTTCGCGCATTTCGCGCAACCAGAAACTAGCGGGAAAATAAAAGCACGCGAAAATTTTTACTTGCCATATGTTCCTGTGCGTGATGTCTTGATTCCACGGAATTAAAAGCACGCGAAACTCTTACCCGGCCAAGTGCGAAATATTAGTCTCGCGAAAATATCCACTTTTACAGTATATCAATGAATTGGTGATATCTTCTGTCCGTGTATCATTGGTTTCTTCTTTACTTGGCAAGTAATAAGTTTGACCTTTATCTTCCTGTATGTTCATTAGGATCTAGTGCTGGAGCAGGCAGTGGGGAGTTCCATGTCTATCGTGGCTACAGACGGCGAGAGCTGGCCAGGGTGACGTACATTCAGAACCGAGCAGAGAAGGTGAGAGAGTGGTGGAACTACTCATGTCTTCTTTTTACCTGTCATCCATCGAGACATGGTACCCATTCACAAAAATTTTGAGATTCTTCCTGTGACTACAAATAGGGCTATTCATACGCTTCTCATTAATTTTACACCTGAATAGGTATTCAACTCACTCTAATTATGTCCCTCAGTAGGGCCTACCTCGTAATAGGTCACTAGATGAATGGTGCATTACAAATGCTGTGTTTGTTACTATCATTATTATGGGGTTTACACTGAAATGATAAAACTTCCAAAGAGTCGTGGAAGGTATTGACCAAGCATGAACACCTTTTTGTGTGGGGTAATTCATTATTTGGGGAGATTTGAAACTCTAGGAAAAGATGTGTAGGATATACAGTATTTCCTTCTTTCCAAATTCATGTAAAAAAAAAAAATCAAAATTTAGGGAAATTTGTGTGCAAACTAGTGAAGAATCTGTGAGCTAATGAATCATCTCATCTAATTTGCAAACATGATTTGTATGTATTGACGTCAATATTTCAATGAAGAAATGTTTAACTTTAACCCTAAGTAGGCCGGGCTATTTAGGTAGATGATAGAGCCAGGGGGGGCCTCCAGATCTCGGCCGTCGATCGCGCAATCGCGATGAAAATTGGCACACACATTGCCTCGGACTAATAGGTGTAAATCACAAAATAAAGCTCAAAACAGGCCCATTTTTTGTGTAAATTTTCGATGAAATTTGTCCGCGACATTGTTCCGTACAAGAAATAATGTTATTAATTGATTTTAATCAATAAAACCCCAAAATAATCATGCTTTTGTGAAATTTGCCTGTAAGCGCAGTTTGCATTGAAATTGTACACGAATTCATGTTTTTGAGCAAATTTTGGTCTGACATGCATGTACATATTTATGCGTAAATTCGGAACCGCTCGCCCGGGCATTGCAATTTGGTGTCAAAAGATGTGGGAGACTCGTAAGAAAAAAAGTCATGAAACGTCGCGGCGATAGCTTTTTGCGATAGCGATACATCACGCGGCCTAGTTAGGGTTAAATTTCCATAACTTCCTACACTGTTCATCCATTTTCAGTGACACATATCCTTTTACTATTTGTTGACTTTGCTGAATAAAAGTGAACATGGATAACAGTCTTGCAGGTTACTGAATAGAATAGGCCTTCGAATTGGATTGATATCTTTGATGCTGGGGTAAAGGTAATCGTTAGTCTCGTGAGGAAATCACAGGTAAGATGCACAACGTTTCACTTGCTGCTGCTGAGTTTCGGCATGTACATGAGACACGGTGGTGCATGCACATAAGTTATAACATGTTTGTGGACCTAGTTGGCAGCATGCTGCCTCCTTGCACAAGTCGGGCGGTGCGCCATCCTGTGTCCGCTGGTTGACAGTCCAGTTTAGCAACTCTTTTGTGGACGTCGGAGGTGGGATCTCATCGGAGATGTCTACACCAACGTTGGAAGTGGTGGATGGGTGTCCCTTCTGGTGATGAAGGCAAATACATCACATCCATGATTCAGGGAACCTACAAACCTGTTGATGTTGCCTTTGTTGGGTTGTATCTGGATGGCTTCCTTCACTCTTCTGGGGTACCACTGAGTGCTGTGCTATGTCTGCATTTCACACCCACTCAGTTCGGGTGATGTTAGGCACTTTATGCATGCTTGGCTACTGCAGATAATGTATCTCTGTCCTGTGGTTTGTAATGTCCCATCTGTGTTCTGATATCCTTTCCCCAACAGGCCTGCCAGTCTCACCTATTATTTAAAACTCTTGTCATAATCTCAGCATGGGATCTGGTAGACTATACCATCCCTTCTGAGGGTTTGCCTGGAGTCTTTGACACTAACCAAATGGTTTCTGATGGTGGTGTTGTCCTTGTAGACAACATGAGTGCTGTACTTCTCCAAACGACATCCGAGAAAGGGAGCAATTTATTCCACATAGAGAAGGACATTAAGTACAATCGTAGACTCGTATTCAGCTGTATCCTGCTCAGTTGAAATATCTTGTGTCTATTCAAGTATAAATGCTACCCTATATTGATTTGTCATCATTTCAGTGAGTAGTAAACTGTGAAGTTATTCATTTATCCATGCATGTACTCTGGCAATTATTGTGAGGTAATTTTTCACTGATATATATGCCATCTTTGATGACAACAGAGGTTACATTTTCAATACTGACTTAAATGAGACTGGACTTGTCACCATTTTCCTCTCTCCATTTCAGGAAGACAAAGACGTGACCTACCACGAGAAACTGGAACAGAATGAGAAAGCAGCAGAAGAAAGAACAGCAAAGAAGAGAGCAAAGAGGTGAATTGACTGATTTATTACGAATGTCCATCAAGATAAGATTTTTTTTCCCTTTTTAAACAGTGAAATGAAGTCATCATCAATGCTTACCATCACAGAGAGCATGATGCACTGTTGAAATCTTGATTGCATTGTGAAGTTGTTGAAGTCTATTTCACAGGGTGACCAGTCACATAAATGACGGCTCCTAAATTTACAATGATATTTTCAATATGTAATGTGAATTGAGTCACTTGCACATACAAAAATTAATTCTAAAGTCAGGAAAGTGATATATTAATTTTTTATAGGCAAAAGGCATTTTAATTTTATTTTTTTTCAGACATTTTATTTGTTCTTTTTTGAGAGAGAGAGAGAGTAAATGTGACCGTGTAAGCCCCATGACCTGTCTTGTAGATACGATATGCAAATGTTTGTCTCATTCTCACAGATGGTAAGTGGGACATTTAAGCATAAATGGCATAGTTAAGCGTTGCTGGCAATATAGGGAATCCAAACTTCCTTTAAAATGATATGAAATCTGTTATGAACTGCATGCAAGCTCAGACCATTGGACAGCCCTATTAGATGTCTTTCTGTGTGACTTTAATAGTATGTGGGAATAGCAACTTGGAACGATTTAATTCCATTTATGTACCATATTTTATCTTTTGCAGACAGAAGCAGAAGCAGAAGATGAAAGCAAAGAAGAAAAAAATGGAGGAAGAAGAAAAGGGTGAGATTGAAATTAAGCCAGAAAACTTCTCCCCTGCATGACTTTAATTTGAAGAAGTTGGTAGAAATATGACAATATTATCCAGTACACATCAGTGCACTTAGGTAAAACTGTGTGAGTCTTTACCAGTCTCTGCTATTATTTGCAAGAGGTAGATTTCTGATAGCTGTTATCATGTTGATGTGGAATTAACATGAATATCACAACATTTTAATCAGCATATGAAGCTCAAAGTTGCAACTGAGTGACAAATTGACCTTCATCTACATAAATTAATGCCAATTATCCAGTGTTTTAGTAGTAGCCATGATGAAAAATCATGGGCACACATTCTTGGGTTGAACTCAAACCAACATTCTCCTGATTACTAGGCAGGCTTCGTGTCTACTAGACTATCAAGCTTCCACCCGATAGCCATAGTGGATATATCGCCTGTTTATCAATAAGAAGGTCATTGGTTTGAGTCCAACCAGTGTATAGTATGCCCGTAATTTTAATAATGGCTACGAATGAAATGCGAGATAGTTGGTGTTTATTTACATTGATGAATGGTAATTTGTCAATCAGTTGCAATAAAAAAAAAAAACTAAATGGAAAAATCTGAATAAACACAAAGTTCTCTTTGTTCCTAATTTGCATCAGCTTGAGTAGTCGATGAGGTAACACATGGCAGCAGTACTTGCTTTGAACAGAGTGCAGTAGAGCAAGTGGCTTTCTGAAATCGACAGAAAAACCGAAAGAAGCAAAAGCTAATAAAGAAAAAAAGACGTAAGGGCCTCAATGTGATCCTCAGCTATGTTAAATGAATGTAAATTAATACTTATTATACAAAACATGATTTTTAAAAAAGAGATATATTTAGAATTTGTTCTCATTCTTTGCCCTGGTCTATTATCCTCAATATAATGTTTGTTTGTTGAGCTGGTGTCATCTTGTTTGCTTCTGCTGACAGCAAAAAAGAAGGCAGAAGCAGGGGAAGATGCTAGCGACGACAGTGATGAGGACGAGGACGAGAAGGATGACGATCAGGGAGATGATGCCGAAGAGAACTGCTTTGTGATTGGAGGAAGGTGATGGATGCCCGGGGGACTTGGTATCTTGTCTTTGACAAGAGCTGTAGAAACTTTGGTATCTCAACAGCAATACATTGTGCCAAGACACTCGATAAGAGATACCTACTAGGCTCAGGTGCAGATGATGTTTGACGGAAGGTTTAGGGTGAATGAGTTGAAAGGTAGATTTTTGATTTTGTTTTCCACTGGAATTCTTCCTCTTCCTGTTGCGCGGAGATTGATACCAGGAAAGTTAGTCTCATGATGTAGTACAGCATGGCTGATGTCATCATGGATTGAAGATGATGCTGATGATGGTGGTGGTGGAGGTGATAGTGATCAACAAGTGAGATGCAAGACCTCATCACGACTGAAGTGTGAAAGATTCCTCCAACTGGATTCAAGAGCGCTAAGTGGAAAATGTGATGTAGTGTAGACAGTGAACACTGAGAGGTGTGAAACAAGCACCATGAGACACTCCCATTACACCACTGCACAGTGAGTCAGAGTGAGTCCTCAGCATGTCATATGTGAAGACTGCCCTCTACAGGACAGTTTATTTTGTAGTTTTCACAACAGCTCTGATACCTGAAATTGTATCATAAGGCTAAGCATGGGCCCCAGATATCAGTCTTAACTTAATCTTTTTACCTGTTGTATGCCCAAGCACTTAGCTTAACCCATTGAGGACAGACTGATTTTGCTTCAACACGCATTTCCCATAGACACTTGCCCGAGTATACTCGGGACTCGTCCTCAACGGGGTAACATGCCAGGCACTTTTCATCCACATCAGAAATCCACCCAAACTTGACCTATTGCAACTGATTGACAATTTGAAAAAAACTCGACCTTGTTGTCAAGTTAGCAAGCCCACTCAGATGTAGCATTGTGCCTCAAGAAGGCCTTGGTGACATGATAGAGATTAGGAGAAAAAGGTCATTTCTTTTTTTTGGCAATTACTTTCTAGACGAATTTGCTAGTTGCTGGCAGAGAGAGCACTCCAACGTGTGTGTCAAACATGAAGGGTTTTAACCCGTCGAGGACGAGTCCCGAGTATACTCGGGCAAGCGTCTGTGGGAAATGCATGTTTAAGCAAAATCAAACTGTCCTCAACGGGTTAAAGGGTAGCCAAAGGCAGCAGGTTCACTTGATACCAGTCTGAAGCTAAGACTATGGGGTTATGCTGATATTTTTTGGCAAAAAACCCCCCCAAAAAACAATAATATGTTTTGTTCAGGTGACTTCAGAATCTTGTTTTCATGTATGATAACTTATGACACCGCAGTTGGTATGAATTTAAACCAATTAATATATCTCCATGACTTATAAAGAACATCTACAGCAAGTCAAGTTGTAGGCCTTCATCTTTTCCCAAAGCATGCAAGTTGTCTGGTAAACAAATAATTACTTTAAGAGCTTGTGAGTTGTAAATAAGTGTGAATCATCATGTGAGAAATAAATACATTTCGTAGAAAATACTGTTTCATATCAAATTGTATTATGACACATGTCCGTTGTAGTTTTGTTTTGTTTTGTTTTGTTTTGTTTTGTTTTATTTTTTGTGGAATACTGCAATACCATTTAGAAGGCTGGCATCCCTGCACTGGTGTACATCAGATTCGTGTATAAAGAGAGTCTGGACAACTCTGTTTTTGACTTATGAGTTTTGAAGCCTAAGATTGGTCAAAACTGGTCTTGTTATATTCGTGGAGCCATGCCATTATCAAATTTGCGCTCACATGCAGTGCCCATTGTTAACTACCCTTTATTTTGCTTGCTCTCATTATGATGTCTGAGCGTACTCACAAACCCTCTAAGGCATAATACGCTAAGAAATGGCATGATGTCCAATGTAGCAGTTGTCCAGACTCTCTTTATATACGGCACTGGTGTACATGTATTAGCCAGATATGAATGTTGCAAAAGTGGTAGAAGTCATTATGCTGCCCACTATATGATTGCTCCACACTGTGGAACATCAACCTGCAACATGACTTTCTTATGCTTATCCACCCCCTCTCTCTGGAAAACCAGAGATGAAACGATGGAAAAAAGATTTTGTGATCCATATGGCAATACACAGAGTATGAAGGGATAAAAGGTATGTGAAGTTCAATACAAGTGTTTTCTGTTTTTATATGTTATAGATCTCTTGTGTTATGACTTCTGCTTTCAATATTTTGTGTGTGTGTGTGTGTGCGTGTGTGTGTGTGTGTGTGCATGTGAGTGTGTGTTGCATGTGTGTAGTGTGTGTTATTTCTCATGGGGTGGTTGAAGGGGAGTGTTTTAGGCTTTTTGCCCTTTTCTCTCCTCAAGAGGATGTTTCCTTTAAAACATATCAATGGGCAGGCTCTTTGGTATTGTTGAATGGTGATGCTTTTTTTATTTTGTTCAATCACTATGGCAACTGCCTATAGGTTTATAGAGAAAGACATCCAAGCAATGAAATAATGAATATCAGAAGGTACGATGAGTTTCTGATCCATATCATAACAAGAAAGAATTAAGATACAGACACCATTAGCACCATCTTAATTTTGTGGGGCACTCTTCATTCAGTTTTTGACTCCAACGCCCATTCATTTTGGCCACTACAAGATACTGTCCCACAGACGAGACACAGAATGGAGTTCCCATGTGTGAAAGAGTTATAGCCCATACTTGTAAAGGTCCGGCTTCGTTCATTTTATTTCATCACAAAGAACAGGGTGCATAACCTGGTGAGGTGGTCTGCCCCAAGTGCATACAACTTGGCCCCATGGAAGACAGCTAGTAGAGCTGAATATGGGCTATACAGCCATCTCGTCAGATGTATAATGAAAACAAACTGTAAACAATCAAATTCCTAGAAGAATTTTCTACTTGACCCCAATGGAATTTTCATGCTTCTCTGTTGCTTCATATACCGGGTCTAGGGCAATTATCCCCTGAGCAATTACCCCGGACCCTTCTCCTGATCCTAACCCTAATCCAAACCTGAACCTAATCCTAACCCTAACTCAAACTCTATACCCTAAACCTAACCCTAACCCTAATCTTTACTCTAAACTTATCACCAACCAGTATTTAGCCGGGGGGTAATGGCCCTCGGGGGGTGATTGCCCTGATACGCATATATATACCACACCTTTGCAGAAACCAATCATAAACTGTAACTCCATGTATCTATTTTAAAGCAGTCCACACCAAAGGCTTGTAAGCATGATGTGCTCTTTCTGTCACTTGGCATGATCAAACCATCATCTTTCTTACTTTGGTGGATCGGTATCAAATTCCCCAGACTTTACGCTTTCCAATGATACAAGTTTATAATTTGTCCCACTTCATTTCGAATGTTTTCAGTGCAGCAGTACGTCTGGCAGCAAGATAAAAGTTTTAGATATTAAAGGAAAAAAAAGATTTGAAGTTAGATGCACTCGAGTATGCAGGAGATGTGAACACTCGCATGAAGCCTGTAGGTAAATTTGAGACATAGCTGAAGTGTAAGATGATTCATAAAAACTGAAAATTGTCCTCCTTGCAGCATATTATTGAAACTCTAGTAATTTATTCAGGATATCCAGTATGTGTTTATATATCAACTTTCCATTTCTGAACAACTCATTTACATTTTCTTTTTAAGTTTTGCAGGCTCTAATGTTTTCAGCTTTATCACAGCTGCCTCCAGACGAGTCACACACAGCAATCATTGTATTGGAAGAAAAGAGAAAACATATTCGTTCTTGAACATTGATCTACTAGCATCATCTGTGTTGTGACACTGTAGGATACGGTGACATTTTGAAGCAGTGGTCATTAGTAGAGTTAATGACTATGTTTTGGTCACCTAGGATGGTTTTAGTGGTATTTTTAGTGTTCATTAGCTAGAATGGTAAGTATTTTGGTCGCTTGTGAGTTTTCAGTGGTATTCTCTAAGAGTGTTTGTTCAAGAGGTAAAATGACTGTATTTTGGTCAAGTGTAATGATTTCCATACTTCTTCGCAAGAGAGGTTAACATTCTGTGTAAGGTCTTCTATGACATTTTCAGGAAACATCTGTAATCCTTCACTTTAGATCCTGCCCAATATCCTCAATATGTCCTTTGAAAGCTGTGTTTAGTAGTAAGGCTTTCCAGGAGGCTACCCCCCCCCCCCAAAAAAAAAGAAGATTTTTATGTCTCCCAACCCCAATCATGCAACTCAAATGAGCCCCCCCCCCCCCCCCCCCTCCCCCCGCTCAAAAAAAAAAAAAAAATCAAACCCAGAAGCAAACATACATATATACAATGTGCTATAAAATTAGAAATAGAAAGATTCCATGCATGTGAAAATTTTTAGTTTTACCGTATAGGTAGGATTATTTATCAGCTTATTTGCATGTGTGATTGTGCATGTGTGTTCGTTACTATGCTGCGATGGGATATCATAATCCTAAATGTTAATGATATCATAACTTCCTTTTCAAATTCCTTGTATGTGGATATCAGTGTAAATTCTAATGGAGATTGAAACCCAAATATACTTATGTGGATTGAGTGAATGCAGCAATATTTGTAGAAAACATTACAGTTTGAGAAATTGGACATTCGTTGGAAAAGTTATGAATTTCTACAGTTTCACTGCCGCCATCACTAGACGAGAAGACTTCTGCAGTTTGTGCCGTCACGCATGGACAACGATGTAGAGAAAATAGAGAATTCCATAATATTTCATTTTTCATGAAAAGTTACACAATCCCTCAACTTGTAGCTCCATGTTGTTAAGTACGATGTACTGCGCTTCTTGAAATAGGGGAGTCAAGTGCTCTTTCATGAATTCATTTACAGCCAACCTTGTCTAGGTCGAATCTATTTGGACTGAAGAAAATGCTTTGACTTACAGAAAATTCTACTTATAAAGGATTAAAATCAATAGAATATGAAGAGAAGAGGACTTGAAAAGACCTTCGACTTGGGTGATTATTCACCTTATGCGAGGTCGAGCAGGGTTAACTGTACTAGGAAAATGAAGATATTTTGAATTTATTTTACATTTTCTTCATGGATAGTGATGACATTATAGTCTCTTGTTTAGCTTAGTGCTGGTTCCATTTAAAATACCCTTGCACAAGGCTTTGGGCAGTGAGTCGACTCCAGGTACAAGCATGGTTGGCAACTGTTTTGTTCACATACATATATATTCAGGTTACGCAAGGTTGTTTAGAACCATTCTCCATGGCAATGAATGGCTATGATGTCACATTTCATACTCTTTATATTGTTGTCCATATGAGGTGCCACAAAATGTTGTAGTCTTCTCATCAAATGATGGCAGCACCAACACTTTATTATAAAGTTTTCATAACTTTCCAACAGATTGTCCCTGGTGTGTTCCACAAACATTGCTGCGTTCCCTCAATCCACATTCACATATTTGAGTTTCCTTCTTTCAATATACAAAATTTACTGGTTTACACACACACACACACACACACACACACACACACATACAATGAAGACAATGGAATATGTCATACTAGATATGTCTTAGTGGTTGGATCTTGTTCTTTGATAGCATGTGAAACTCTTATTCTAGATGTTTAAAAAGACGGAATATTTGTAATAGGAAATCTTATTTCACGTTTAGGGGCATTGCAAGAAAGTTGCAATCAATTGCAATACATGTACAAGTGTATAAAAGTTAATCACAAATTATAACCGATTATGGTTATAAAACTTGTGATTGATACAAAGAATTATAGGGTACATTCATTGCCATGAATTGCAACTGATTGCAACTCAACTCTCTCACTACAATTGCACACCCTTTCAGTGTTTCTAAAAATTAACCAAACATTTTTCAGAAATTCACTAAAATTTGGTGAGCAAAACAAGGTTAACTGTCAACTCTGTAATGAGCACTTGTCTACACACATATACCTACACACACACGCCGAATCACTTTATACTCCGGGTAAAGCCAAGAGTATTGTCTGAATAGAGCCAAGTTCACAGTCCATCATGCCAACAAGTCCAGAACAACACACAACCAAACATTTCATGTCATACTAGGAACAAAGGGTCAACATGACCTTGCCAGGAGAACCAGCCACTGCCACACTACTATGGAATGCAAGGAAAGGCACAAAGAGAACAGCCCGTTATCAGATATTTACAAAACAGAACGTGAGGAGTTTATTTCATCAATTCTACATGACTAAACGAGAAAAATTTGTACAAGAGTGAGACTTTGTGACAACGTGAGCTGTTTTGCATAAACATAGCGAATGCAATGTCTGGAGGCAATGAGTGAAACCAGGAATCACGACATAAGTGGGACTTTTTATTCTTACTTGAAAAACTTATCAAAGCAAAAAAACCCAACAATACACGATGGTGCAGAATGCGTTTGAAAAAGCTGTGCCTGCGTGTGTGCCTGAGTGTTTGGTGTATATCTGTGCCTGTATATACATTTGACACAGGTTGACTGAAATAGTCATAGTATTGTACCCACTCATGGAAGATGCCAAGATTCAGTTTTCCCCCACACATGTATGGACATCTCTACAAGAATAGCATGCAAAGTTCATGATTAAATACAGAAAGGGAAATTTAAAAAAAATGGTGATGCATGGAATGTAATACAACATCCCCATCTGAAGTGACAATGAGAAATCACACTTAACACAGGAACACTGACAACACCCCCCCCCCCCCCCCATGATATGTGGTGATAAAAAGGACGTTTTAAGTGTTGTGGACTGGCAAGTACACACAAAATGCTAAGTCACTCGTCACCTGTCGTTGCTTGAAATCTTTGTATGACATGGCAGTGGAAGAAAATATTCACACTACAGTAGAGCGTTTCATGCTCGTGGCACAATACTCTCTTCATGCTTGTAAATTGATGGGATAGATAATATGCTTGCCCCAGTGAAAAGAGAAAGTCTCTTGACAGCAGCAAATGCGGCATGTATCTGAGGAGCTCCCTGCACATGTAATTAATATTTATGCAAAACAGCTCAATTCGCAATTTGAGGAAAAAAACCTAAAAACAAAAGAAAGTGTCAATAAGTTAAACTTGCGTGGTTGCATGGAAACAAAAAGGAGTTTACAATATACACATGATATCACATTAATTCTCACTGATAAAATTTTCTCACACATCCAGCACAAAAAGAAGCAGAAATGTAGACAAGTTGTTGTTGCTTTTTTTTTTTTACTTCTTTTGTATAACACCAGTCACTAAAAAGTTCTTGTTCCAAGAGCTTTCATGAAAACAATTACAAAACTATTTATCAAACATGTAATCCAAGCTCACCTATGTACAGGCTGGCATACATTGTATATTTAAAAAAAAAAAAAAAAGAAGAAATGTCGCTTGCTAAAACCACCTCCTTTGGTCGGTTTGCGAACATTTGTAATCCCGCTTGCACAACACTCTTCGCTGTTGATAGCGCCTAGCAGCACTGCTTAGTTTTAGTCAGATTTCTACTCTAATCAATGTCTCCACTGATTAAACATTACTGCTTGGTACATATGCCAATTAATCTGTTAATTAGTATGTGAAGTGGGTGCCATAAAGCAATGACAAAGCTTGTGAAACACGAAACAAAAAGAATTACCATGTGCAGCATGGCACACATTCTATTTGGTGATAAACAGTGCAGAAAAGAGAAGAAAAACAAAACAAAATAAGTAACATAAAAATCATTCATGATGAGCAATTGTAGATAATGAATAAATAACGTCATGCTTTGGTCCCACCCCACACTATCCGGCAGTGGTGGATGGTTTGTGTACAGAATTGGCTTTCATAACAACCCGCCCCCCTCCCATACCCTCTACCCACCCCCATCCCAAATAAGAATTAACACACTATGAAAAAAAAAACAAAAAAAAAAAAAAACATTTATACAAATTAAACAAAAAATGAGAATTCATTTGGCCCATCCACTTCCTCACAAGGTGCCAATATTCATGTTTCATAACTTGAGAAGCAGAAGGGATTAGCTCTATAGATTTTTGTACAGTATCAATTCCCTTCTGGTTCTCAACTGCTGTACGAGATTCCCAGCACATTTGAAATTGCAATTACATTTGAAGAGTGCTCGCATCATCTTCAAGATATTCATCAAGCCGCTACAAGATCAACTACTGCACTGCATTGTGAAGTCATTAAACTCCTTGGAGACTTGTCATCTCTTCAACCTTGGAAGAAACCCCAGCGTGAGGAAGTGAATGGTACCTTTCACTCCCCCCAGTTTGTGGATTCTTAATAGATTACATGTCTCTTTGTGCTTTGTATATTGTACCTCCTTTTTCTTGGGGGGGGGGGGGGGGGGAAGGTTACAATCTCCAACATCAATACAATTTTATTATTGCTGACAACAAATATGAACATACCAAGCAAAGGTATAAATAACATGTCACTCAGACTTCCACTGTGGAGTTCTGTTGTCTTTTCTCGCTTCACGTGAGCCACTCACATCAGCCAATGTGGCAGTGCCTATTTGCTGATGTGGGCCTCAACAGCCAGAAATGTCTTTAAACCTTTGTTCAACACAGACATGCCAGGGAGTTTTTCACAAAGTTCTGCTACATTCCCCTATTGTACACCCACCCACCCCCGAACAAGGGGAAAATAGGAAAGAAGAGGACAAGTGAAATAGAATGGAATTGCTACATACTGAGATCAATAGTGTGATTGCATTTGTCCAGCTATGTAAGATATGCCTGATAGCGCAAACGCATTCCTCATACAGCAGTTTTGGGAGCCAATGTTGACCTCTAAATTTGGCATGACAGCAACAACAACAACAAAAAATACTGAAATTTTGAGAATACAGCTGGATTCTTCCCCATTATGTTTATTGAATAAACAGTACTGTTCTATCAACAGACAAACGCTACACAGAAATATATTCTTCATAATTAAAAGAAAAAAAATCAACAAACACATAAAATGAACATATTGAACATATATCTCCTAATATATATAGTTGGCTGTGGATATTACATGGGTGAACAAGTCTGGGGGGAAACTGCTCCATTGAATGTACTATACTGACTACACACAATGGTGTGGATTTTTAAAAAATCTTTTTTTTTTCTTTCTTTCTTTCTTTTTGGTCTCTCTCTCTCCCTATTTCACAGTAGCAGAGCTCCACTTTTTTGTGTGTGCACCTGTCTCATCTATTTGTTTATTGGATACACTTACTAAGTAGGGGTGCGCTGCTACTTGTACATCAAATCCTTGACAGCAGGGTAGGGCTTAATCACAAGCACCCTCACTGGTTGAATACAGGTGATTTGAAGTGACACACTTCACACCTAGCAATGACTGAATGATGGCGGGCAATTCTTGGAAAACATTCTAACACTTTCAACAACAAAAAATACACACATTCAACCAAAAAAAAAAAAAAAATCAATGACATTGCTCTGGACGACACCTAACAAAGGGTGAAACATGAGAACATAAATAATTCAGAAGGAACCAAATATCACAACACAAACAGGACACACAAACTTATGGCAGATAGTAATTACTATTAATTAAAGCCCAATCCAATCATTCATCATAATTATCTTTAATCATTTATTATTACTATCTTTTTCTCTTTATCTTCATTTAGACATTATCAGTACTCTGAACATCAAACCAAGTTCCAAGCACCAGGCCACGGCCCACAGACACACTTAAGTCACTAAATTCATCAGGGCGTGGGGCCACGCATTCACACTATCCGCAGCACTCTAAAACTATGTCAGAAAATGCCAGAGGAACTTGGGCTACTGGTCACAGAGGTCGTGAGGGTGCGGAAGTTATGGGGAGAAGAAAAAGACAGAGAGAGAGAGAGAGAAAGATAGATTGTGTGTGAGAGAGAAAGGGAGATAGAGAGAAAAAAGACAGAAGTGAAGGAAGTATGCTTTGTTGCTGGCTCAGGAGATCCTCTACTTCTTTTTGCCTCCCTTGTTGTTGGAACTGCGCGGTGGGGTAACTGGACGTCCACCAGACATTCCACTGTAGGGGAACTTCTTCTTGTCAGTGGGTTTGAGAATCTGAAACATGGATGAGAGACAGAAATAAATAATGATTAACAATTAAATGATAAGAGAAAATGATTTATGATTACAGGGATGAACGGAAAGTACAATTACCTTGAG